>NC_034607.1:55377651-55401276 GCF_900095145.1 Mus pahari
GGAGCAGAAGCACATGGCCTGGAGAAACCACGAGTTATAAGGGATCTCATAGCTGGGGAACATAGTAGTGTAGTGTTAGATCTGCCCAATCTAGGCAACACAGGTTGTATTCATATTAATTGAGTTGTGTTTTCTTTGCACGGGCTTATTTGGGTTAGAGATTTACTGCAATGAGAGTTTAGTTCTATAACTTCTATAATCTAGAGAACCCTAACCAATACATCTTCTCTTCTAATGCTTGTTTTTCTTTTTTAAAAATTGCGGAGATTTAAGGAGTATCCAGGAAGGAAATCATTTACATGTAACATGAAAAATCACAAAGATGTTGTGTAGGGTGATGGTTGTCTACAAGAGGCATCAGAGGATAAGAGAAAATTTGGATATTGGGTGAGAAGAATTAACAGAAACATTTTTAAATGCCATAATAAAATTGAATACTGTATTTGCTAGTTTAAAACATAAAACTTAAGAAGGAGTAGGGGGAGTTAAGGGATGTAAGAAGCTAGGACATAGGAGGAAAAGAATTCAGTACAGGCAAGCTATCTAGGAAAGAGTAGATATCCAAGAGCTAACAACTGATACTTTTACAGCACATAGCAGACTGGCCTTTCCATGCCAAATCAGATCATCTTATCAAAAGTCTTGTAAATATAATTATTCTCCCATTTAGGAAGCTGATGAAACATCAGCCAAGATTTTGTTTTTTCTGAGATCTCAGTGCAGAGCAGTGGTTTTTTTGTTTTAGTCTTTAAAGGTGTAAGGTAGTCTTTATAAAGTCCACTGTTATTAATGTCTGGAATATTTGAAGGCATGCTGCTTTGGACATGGTTTTAATTAGACAGCCTGACAATGATGTTCTCCCAAATGTGCTTTCAGGAAATCTACCCAGAATAAGACATCACCGTGATGAAAATCTGTACATAACACTGGAAATCACAATATTCTGAGCTGTTCACCTCAACTCAGAGCACAGTTCTTTTCAAACAAGGCATAAAGCTTGGCTCTGACAACTGTCAAGGGACTTTGACTCAGGTTACTTCCTGCCTTCCTCTTCACTTCATTGAGAAGAAAAGTGGAACACAATGTCATGGTCAGCATCTTGTAACACTGGGTGATAAGGCATCTGGCAAAAAGAAAACTACTTCCTTACTTATTCAAAAGTGCTGATTCATTTTCCTCCATTGCTATGACACCATGTGCTGTCTCTCTTTCTTGCATTTTCCATTTCTGAACCCTTCTTCTTCCGGAACACACATCACCATTATTAGTATTGATGGTGCTGGGGATCTAACTTAGGGGTTTCCCCTCTCCCAGGGAGTCACAGCCATTATGCCCACAAACCTGATGTTTTGCATTTTAAACAGGATCTTGTTATGGTAGCTAGGCTGTCCTCGAACTCACAAATATCTCCCACCTTTTCCTCTTAAACCCTGGTTTTACAGTTGTGTATCATGATATGTTTGACCTAACAACAGTTTTAAATGGGCTCAGGCTATTTTAGTTCATACATATTATTTGAAGAAAATGGTTTGAAATGGTATAGCCTTAATCTCTGTCTTATTAATGTGTCCATAATTTATGTTCTGGTTGTTTAGTGGATTCTGCTGCACAATATTTCTGAAATGCAGTAAATGGCATACACATCAGAATGTTTATTAAATGCTAATTCTTTTTTTTGTTTGTTTTTGTTTTTGTTTTTCGAGACAGGGTTTCTCTGTGTAGTCCTGGCTGTCCTGGAACTCACTGTGTAGACCAGGCTGGCCTCGAACTCAGAAATCCACCTGCCTCTGCCTCCCAAGTGCTGGGATTAAAGGCGTGCGCCACCACACCCGGCTTTAAATGCTAATTCTTAAATTCCACCAAACTACTTACATCATGTTCTCATTTGCAAAGGATGATGCTAGAGACTTTCCCTTTTTCAGTGAAAACAGTTTTCATTTCTGCATTCTTGACAACCTGGCTAAGTACATCTCCAAAGAGCTGGAAGGAATTCCAAGTGTCGTCATTAGTCACTGACAAGAAATGTGTAAGGGTATGTAAGATCTAGTGTTATCTGGGAACTGGGTCACTGGAAACATTCTTAACAGTAATACAGAATTTGGACTTTGATGAATGTCCAAAATTTCAGAAGCACCAAAGGAATAACGTTCACGCCAAAAGCAATTTCCCATTGCCTTTTCCTACTGATTGAGTTAATTGGATAAAAAGGGACTTAGTGTTCCATAAGAAGCAAATAAATAAGATTCTAATTATAACTTTTCTTAATAGGCTGATTAGACATAAATTTTGTGGTCCATTCATGTGTAACAGTCAGGAATGAGTGAATCTTCACAGCCACAATTTTCCTTAATTCTTATTAATGGCTACAATTGGAAATGCAGCCACAACTTAGGAGCTCAGTCCTACAGTTTCTATATTTATCTGCTCACCCAGGAAGTGAGGTCAACCACCCAGACAGAGACAGGTAGAGAGCACAATGTTAAATTTCTCACAGCTATTTCCTATTAGTGCTGACCAGTGGAATAGGAAGGGTAGGGGTGATAAGGTTGAAATGAAACTGAAAGGACAAGATTTGGCCAGGCCTTTGAGCCATATCTGTAATGCCTTACTTATAAACATGAGGCAGAGGGATCCAGAGTTTCAGGACATCCTGGGCTACACACATAACAATGCAAGCAAGAACAAAAGATAAATTTAATTCCTCAATAGTTTAGATATGGTTCCTTTCCTGTATCCCAAAGCCACATGTGGAAAATAATACTGGAAGAGAAAGCCAAAACCATTTCTACCTTTCTCAACCAAGTTGGAAATAGCTTTTTGGTCATTTCTAGGTCAATATGTGGCTTCTTTTAGACTACAATGAACCATTTATTTACTATCTATTTAACTGATTAAGTAAAACAGAACAAGAAAGAATTGCTTTTAGGCTCATGAAGTGAGAATCAGTGCTCCCTCAGCAAAAGAATGAAAAGCAGAAGACATAACTTTGATACCTGATAATCAAAACAGATGACCAGAAAGCAACCCCCACGAACTCCCCTTCGCGAGTGTATATGTGTGTGTGTGTGTGTGTGTGTGTGTGTGTAACACATTACTTTCCATCGTTTCCTCCATGGTTAGCTGTATAATCCCTACCTGCGATTTTTCCCCATCAGCATCCCATTTTTTCCTTTTTCTGAACCTGAACTCTTATCGTCTCTTAATATTTTTTTTACTGAGTTCTATCTTTTCTTTAAACTCTTTTTCTAATCTTACCACATTCGGGACTGTGCTCTTAAATCTTTATTAACTAGCGTGAACATTTACGTATATCCTATTAACTATCATCATTTCATAAAATAATTCAGTTAGTCCAGAAACCCATTGTGTAGTGGAAAAAAAAAAAAAAAACAGGAACATGAGACATATACAGACAAATTGAATTGTGCTTTGTTGGTTCAAACGACAGAAAATCTTTTCTGCCAAAACATGGTTGGAGATTAGTTATAATGGGAAAATGGGGAGGGGGGGGAGAGAGAGAGAGAGAGAGAGAGAGAGAGAGAGAGAGAGAGAGAGAGAGAGAGAGAAACAGAGAGAGAGAAACAGAGAGAGAGAAACAGAGAGAGAGAAAAACAGAGAGAGAGACAGAGACAGAGACAGACAGACAGACAGAGAGACAGAGAGACAGACAGACAGAGACAGACAGACAGACAGAGAGACAGAGAGACAGACAGACAGAGACAGACAGACAGACAGAGACAGAGATTTTTCTCAGAGACAATGGACAAGTAAGATCAAAGCAGTGGTTGATAGGAATGAATGGAGATAAAGCTATGGCAGTGGGAAGCAGGAGATTATAGGAGGTACAAAGGTTGCTAAGGGGTAACCTTTTGTAGAACATCTCATTGTAAAGTTGAAATTCATTTCTTAAAAATTAGATTCTCTTGACAGTATTTTTGTCAGGAATCTGTTTCCCTTTTATTTTAGATGAGAAAACACAAGTATTAAATATTATAAAACTTAAAATGCACACATTATTAAATATACAGATATTGATATGCAACCTACATGCCTTTATACAGTTAGCATGTTAACATATTCCATGTTTTAAATATGACCTCTTAATCATCAATTAACTTAGACTCTGTATTTTGGAAAGATTTATACAACCCTAATATTCAATGCCTTATGTTTAAAATTTAGGTCTAGATTTTTCCTATGGCTAGTTGAGCAAATTATGTTATCTTGAGTACTACAAACATAGTTATAAACATGGAAGTATTTAATGTATAAATATTGAAAGCATATTTTTATGTAAGAATTTAGTATACAAATATTGAAAATATTGTTTTAAAAACCAGTATGTCCTATGAAGTTTAAATGGCACTGGAAGCTAAAAGAGTTTACTTTTTTTGGAAAAATTGTTTTATGAAATGTTCTCCAGATTATATTTAAAACAAAAGAATATTTTTTCAATGTAATTATGACATGAATATTAGTGTATCTGTCATCCAGAATTCCCCCATTTCACTTTCCTTCTTTACTAAAGTCACTGCTGGTGTTTCTGAAAGTCTAGACAATAGTTTCATGTACACGTTTTGGACATCATCAGTGTGGAGGCCTGCTGTAGTGTCTGTGTGTCAGTTCCTGACACTCCTCAGTGCAGAGGTGTGTAGCTGGGGTCTATGACTATCCCACCATTGTAAAAAGGTACATTCATATGCATACTCCAAAAAAGGATATTTTCCATTGTTGTTTTGATAATCTTTCATTTTGGTGGTTTATCCTTATACCTTAAATAATTTTATCCACATGCAGTGCTTAACTTTCTTCTTGTTCACATATGGGAGGTTTTCTTTTTTCACTAAGTAGGAGTTGAATAGCATCATCAAACAAAGGCATGTGTATAGCACTTATTATACAAAATTATAATAAATTAGTTTTATGAATGCAGCAATTTATATTGTCTGAAGCTGTATATAAGAATATTACATTATATCCTTAGATCATTTAAACCAATGTTTTAAATTGTGCCAAATTTTAACTGCAGATGATAGGAAAGTTAAGATTTTCATTTATATTTTGATTACCATTAATAACCACTAACAAATTAATTATGTTTATTGTCCGTAGAAGGTTTTTGTGAGATATTCTCATACATGACTTTTAATTGGATATTTTCTTTATTTACATTTCAAATGTTATCCTTTTTCCAGGACTCGCTCTGGAAACCCCCTGTTCCATTCCCCCTGCCCTGCCTCTATGAAGTTGCTCCCCATTGACCCACCCAACCCCACCTTCCCATGCTGGCATTATCCTACACTGGGGATCGAATCCCCTCAGGCCAAGGGCCACACCTCCTATTGATGTCCAACAAGGCCATCCTTTGTCACATATGCAGCTGGAGCAAAGGGTACCTCCATGTGTACTCTTTGGTTGTTGGTCCAGTCCCCAGGAGCTTTGGGGGGTGTGGTCTGTAGACATGGTTTCTCCTACATTCGTGCTGCAAACCCCCTCACCTCCTTCAGACTCTTCACCAACTCCTCCATTGCGGACATATGAGCTCAGTCCAATGGTTGCTTGTGAGCATCCTCCTCTGTATTTGTCAGGCTCTGGCAGAGCCCCTGAGGAGACAGCCATATCAGACTCCTGTCAGCAAGCACTTCCTGGCGTCCACAATAAGGTCTGGGTTTGGTGGCTCTGTATGGGATAAATCCCCAGGTGGGGCAGTCTCTGGATGACCTTGGCTTCAGTCTCTGCTCCACACTTTGTCTCCATATTTCCTCCTGTGAGTATCATGTTGCCCCTTCTAAGATGCACTAAAGTATCCACACTTTGGTCTTCCTTCTTCTTGAGCTTCATATGGTCTGTGAATTGAATCTTCAGTATTTGGAACATTTTTTTGTAACAATTTTTTTATTAGATATTTTCCTCATTTACATTTCAAATGCTATCCCAAAAGTCCCCTATACCTTGCTATATCTCCCCCTACCTTGCTCCCCAACCCACCCACTCCCACTTCCTGGCCCTAGCATTGCCCTGTACTGGGGCATATAATCTTTGCAAGACCAAGGGCCTCTCCTCCCAATGATGGCCGACTAGGCTATCTTCTGCTACATATGCAGCGTGGCAAATACAGAAGTGGATGCTCACAGTGGAGGAGCTAGAGAAAGTATCCAAGGAGCTGAAGGGGTCTGGAACGCTATAGGAGGAACAACAATATGAAGTAACCAGTACCTCCTGAGCTTGTGTCTCTAGCGGTATTCGGAACTTTTGGGTTAATATCCACTTATCAGTGAGTGCATAGTGTGTGTTTTTGTGACTGGGTTACCTCACAAAGGATGAAATTTTTAGGTTACATCCATTTGCCTGCGAATTTCATGGAGTCATTGTTTTTAATAGATGATTAGTACTCTATTGTATAAATGTACCACATTTTCTGTATCCATTCCTCTGTTGAGATACATCTGGGTTCTTTCCAGCTTCTGGCTATTATAAATAAGACTGCTATGGACATACTGGAGCATGTGTCCTTATTACATGTTGCATCATCTTCTGGGTATATGCCCAGGAGTGGTATAGCTGAGTCCTTAACACAACCTGCAGGACTTAAACAACAGGGTTCTTGAGGGAAGGGAGCTACAACAACAAATTTTGGGATCAGAAGACTCGAAGGAAGGAGGCAAGACAAAAATCCTGTTCAAGCCCTGTTTATTCTTGAGAAATGGAGGGCTTTTAAAAATGAAAACCGCAAATGGTATTTGCTCAGGTACATAGGCCAACCCGGTGGTAGGAAACACATTAACATCAAGCAAAAGTCCCCATTGTAATTAGGTCTGGAAAGGAATGCCCTCGTTGTTAAAGGAAAGGAATGCTCTCATTGTAAAATGTCCCCATTCAGTTACAGAACAGAAGCAGGATTGTGAAAGAAGAGTGTTAGATGGTGATCCAGGGAGAGGAATCCAGGGGATTTCCGGGCTACAACAGGTCCTCATCTATGTCTCTTGATCTCCTTCATAGGTTTTATTTCTCCAGGGTTGTCTCTCTTTGTTATTTCTTTATTGTTTCTATTTCCAGTTTTAGACCCTGGATGGGTTTGTTCAATTCCTCACATGTTTGGTTGTATTTTCCTGTAATCCTTTAAGAGATTTTTGTGTTTCTCCTTTAAGGGCTTCTACCTGTTACCTGTGTTCTCCTGTATTTCTTTAAGGGAGTTATTTATGCCCTACTTAATGTCCTCTTTCATCATCATAAGATGTGATTTTAAGTCAGAATCTTGCTTCTCTGGTGTGTTGGGTTATCCAGGGTTCACTGTGGGGATAATGCCAAGTAGCCTTGCTTTTTGTTGCTTATGGTCATTCCCTTGCCTCTTGCCATTTGGTTATTTCTGGTCTTAGCTGGTCTTGCTATCTCTGGATGTGGCTTGTCCCTCCTACAAGTCTATGTGTCAGTACTCCTGGGAGAACAGTTCTCTCTAGGAAGTATTTGGGTATGGAGAGTGGTAGCACAGATTCAGCTCCAGGACACAGATAGAAACTGCAAGGAACCTGTCCTAGTCTGTTCCTTGATTCCTGTTGTGTAATAGCTCTGGGTTGGTCATTCTTGGGCCAGAAATTTGAGCAGAAGTGATGTTTTTATCTGTGCTCACATGTGTCCCAGCACTCCTGGAAGAACAACTCTCTCCTGATGGTATTTGGGTATGGAGAGCTATAGCACAGTGTCTGCTCCAGATGCAGATGGAAACGGGCAGGATTCGGTCTCAGGCTGCTCCTTGTTTCCTGCGACCTGAGGGCTCTCCGGGCGTATCCCTCTGAGAAGTAATGGTGGTCTTACCTGTGCTCACAGATGTGTCAGTACTCCTGGGAAAGCAACTCTCTTCTGCTGGTATTTGAGTATGGAGAGCTGTGGCACAGGATGAGCTCTGATAACAGACAGAAACTGGAAGGTTCATACATGTTTTGTTTTGTTCTGTTTTACTTTGGTATAATTTTTAGGACTTTTGTTGAATTCATTTGTTTTTATTATACCCTTTTCATATCCAGCACAGAAATTACAGATTAAAAAAATTGCTAAGCAGTACTTTGATTATCCATAGATTTTGATATACAATGTTTCTATCATTCTTTTCTAAGTGGAAGAGTATTGCAAGTTTCTTTTGGGGTAAAATGATTGCTTCATACATGTGTGTTTCTAGATTTACCATCAGATATCTTTCTAAACAATTCATCCCTCCATAATATGCTTCCTTTGGTTTCATTTTGATTCCTTGAGAGAGGCATTATATTTTCATGGTGAGCAACGTGGTTTTTGTACTGATCACAGTTTTAGTGTGACTGGGAAAGTTATTCAAATTCAATGACATTTAGTTTCTTCATTTTATTTTTGGTAATCATAATATTCATCTTTTAAATTAACCCTTTAGATTAAGTGAATTTTGATATAGCCCTTAAATCCCTACCTGGACCTCACAGGAACAGCAGCACTAGGAGGAAACACTACCCTCTGGGGATTGTACTATCACTTTAAATGGTATTTTTAGATTAATAGTTCTGTGTGTATTTCAATGATTTTCATTGAATCGGCCTTTTCCTTTTGACATTTGATCCCCTTAGTTATTTTAAAATCCCACTGGGACATTATGAGGGTACATTTCTGATTTTAAGGCTTTTTTCCTTTTCCTTTCATACTGAGATTTCATCTGAAATTATTTTTTGTGTATAATATAAGGGGATGAAGGAATCTAATTTCCTTTCCTTTCCTGTTACTTTCTTTGGGATGCAGTGACTGACCCAATATTCCAGCATCATTTTTTAAATATTGTTCTCAACAAAAAGCTAAGTCTCATTCTTTTGTAATGCATCAAATTTTATGTTTTGTCATGTGAAACTAGAATAAATTGACCTAATCACCATTCATATTTGAATGATTTATTGGTCCAAAGAAATTTTTTTGTGTGTAGCAACAACACAAATTGGTTTCAAGTACACTGAATCTGACTTCAGATTCTAGTCTTATAGTTACATAACTGAGCCTTAGCCAAACATAGCAGCTTCCCCTCAGAGTTAATTATGTTTTAATTTCACAGAGTCTAGAGTATGGCAATCAAGAAACCTCTAATTGTTATTTCCTAATTTCTGGTTATAAGGCAATTCATTACCTTGCGATAGAGAATATTTAGAATCAACTTTTGTCTAGAATGTAGATTTGTTCTAGACTCTGCTTGTTTAAGAATCATTGTTAAATTGAGATGATCTTTGACTTTAATAGCCTTTTTCTGAGTTTTCTACAGGAATTGTCTGAACTCCTTGTTGGTATGCTGCTGTCATCAGGTACTACCAATATTTCCAGAGTCCTACTGACATCTGGGACTACCAGAGGACTGCTGCCACCAGGGACTACCAGGCCTGCCAACACCAAAGACAAACAGGTAGCTAAAGGCCCACATAAGAACACAATCAACAAGAACCAGGGCAAAATGGCTCCACTAGAACAGAGCTATCTTACTACAACAAGTCTTGGATATTCTAACACAGCTGTAACACAAGAAAATGACCTCAAATCCAAGCCTACGAAGATAATAGAGACCTTTAATTGGGAAATGAATAAATTACTTAAAGAAATACAGGAAAATACAATCCCATGGGTGAATAAATAAAACTATTCAAGACCTGAAAATGTAAATAGGAGACACACACACACACACACACACACACACACACACACACACTGAGAACCCCAGATGTGGAAAACCAAACTAAGAAAACAAAAACTAGAGACATAAGCATCACCAACAGAATACAAAAGATAGAAGACAGAATCTCAGGCATAGAAGACATGATAAAAAATTGATACATTGGTCAAAGAAAATGTTAAAGGTAAAACATTTCTATCATAAAACGTCCAGGAAATTGAGACACTATGAAAAGTTCATATCTAAAAACAATAGGAATAGAAAAAGGGAGAATATTCCCCAAAGTCCTAGTTAATACTTTCAACAAAATAAAAGAAGAAAATTTCCTTAATTTAAAAAAAGAAATGTCTATAAACATAGAAAAGGTTTATAGAACACCTGTTAGACTGGACAAGAAAGTAAAATCTACCCATCATATAAAAAGCAAAACTTTAAACATATAGAACAAATGAAAAATATATTAAAAGTGGCAAGAAAAAAAAGCTCCATGTAACACATAAAGACCTATCAGAATTACACCATACTTCTCAACAGAGACTTTAAAAGTCAGAAGGGCTTGGGCAGATGTCTTTCAGTCTCTGAGAGACTGCAGATACTAACAAAGAGTACTATACCCAGCAAAACTCTTAAACACCGTGAATGGAAAAAACAAGATATTACACAACAAAACCAAACTTTAAAAATATCTATCTACAAATACAACCCTACAGAAGATACTAAGAAGGGAGACTCCAAGCCAGTAAGGTTAATTACACCCAAGAAAACATGGGAAATGAATAACCCCATACCAGCAAATGTAAATGAAGAGAAACACACACACACACACACACTCTCTCTCTCTCTCTCTCTCTCTCTCTCTCTCTCTCTCTCTCTCTCTACCAAAACATCAAAATATATCTCTCAACATCAATTCCCCAATAAAAAAAAAAAAACTCAGGCTAGCAGAGTGGATGTGAAAACAGGAATCATCATTCTTCTGCTTATAAGAAGCATGTCTCAGCAACAAAGACAGTCATCACCTCAGAGTAAAGGGATGGAACAGAAGTTTTAAAAGCAAATGGAACTCAAAAGCAAGCTGGAATATTCTCTAATAAAGTTATTAGACAATTAGGTATTCTAGTATCCAATAAAATAATTTTCAACCAAAACTAATCAAAAAACATGGGAAAGAACACTTCAAAACCCACCAAGAGGAAATCTCAACTCCACAACAAAACCAAATTTTAAAAATATCTATTCATGAAAGAGGAACATTCCTCCATTGCTGGTGGGGTTGCAAGCTGGCACACAACTTTGGAAATCAATCTGGCAGTTCCTTAGAAAATTGCAAATAGTTCTACTAATGACACAGCTATATATCTCCTGGGGATATACCCAAAATTATGCTCTACCATATCACAAGGACATATGCTCCACTATGATCAGAGCAGCCTTATTTATAATCAACAGAAATTGGAAATAAACCAGATGTTCCTCAAAAGAGGAACAGATAAAGAAAATGTGGTATATTACAAATTGGTACAAATTGAACAGGAAGGAGTTCAAGTATCACTATTCACAGATGATATGATAATATACATAAATGACACCAGAAATTTGACCAGAGAACTTCTGCAGCTGATAAATACCTGCAGGAAAAAATCTATAGCCCTCCTACATACAAATGATAAATGGGCTGAGAAAGAAATTAGGGAATCGACACCCTTCACAATAGCCACAAATAATATAAAATACCTTGGTGTAACTCTAACCAAGCAAGTGAAAGACCTGGATAACAAGGACTCCAAGTCTCTGAAAAAAGAAGTTGAGTAAATTATCAGAAGATGGAAAGATCTCCCATGCTCATGGATCAGTAGAAGTAACATAGTGAAAATGTCCATCTTACCAAAACCAGTTTATAGATTCAATGCAATTCCCATCAAAATTCTGACATAATTGTTAACCTATCTTATAAAAACAATTTTCAACTTCATATGGAAAAATAAAAATTCTAGAATAGCTAAAACAATCCTGTACTTCTGGAAGTATCACAATCTCTGCTATCAAGCTGTACTACAGAATAATAGTAATAAAAATTGCATGGTACTGGTATAGAAATAGACAATTTGATCAATGGAATTGAGTAAAAGACCCAGAAGTCAACCCACACACCAATGGATACTTGATATATATATATATATATATATATATATATATATATATATATATATATATATATATGTCAAAACCATAAAATGGAAAAAAAGAGATGATCTACAACAAATGCTGCTGATCTAACAGGATGTCTGCAGGTAGAAAAATGAAAATAGATTCATGTTTATCACCCCACACAAATCTCAAGTTCAAGTGGATCAATGACCTCAGCAGAAAACCAGATACATTAAATATAATGAAAGAGAAAATGGGATGTAGCTTTAATGGTGTTGGTACAGGAGAAAACTTCCTAAACAGAACACCAATGGCTCAGGCTCAAAGACCAAAATTGCTAAATGGGACCTCAGGAAACTGAAAAGCTTCTGTAAATCAAAGGACCAAATACAGCCTACCATTTGAGAAAAGATCTTCACCAACTTTATATCTGACAGAGGGTTAATATCCAGAATATATAAAGGACTCAAGAAGTTAGACACCAACAATCTAAATAACCAAATTAAAACTGTGGTACAAATATAAACAGAATTTTCCACAAAGGTATATCTAATTGTCTAAAAGCATTTAAAGAAATGTTCATTGTCCTTAGTCATCAGGAAAATGCAATTCAAAATGACTCCGAGATTCCATCTTACATTCGTCAGAATGGCTAAAAAAAAATTTCTTTGAATCTATACCATATGCTGGTGAGGATGTGGGGCAACACTTCTTTATCACTGGTGGGGGTGAAAATTTTTATGACAACTTTGGAAATCTGGCAATTTCTCAGAAAATTGGCAGTAGTTTTACCTCACACCTCACCAATACAACTCCTGGATATATACTCAAAAGATGCTCCACCACACCAAAGGATACTTGGTCAACTATGTTCCTAGCAACATTATTGGTAATAACCAGAAACTGGAAGTAGCATGTCCCCCAACAGAAGAATGAATTTTAAGAAAATGTGATTCGTTTGCACAATGGAATACTATTCGCCTATTAAAAACAAGTATATCATGAATTTTGTAAGCAAAGAGTTAGAAATTATCATCCTGAGTGAGGTAATCCAAACCCAGAAAACCTACATGACATATGCTTACCTATAAGTGGATATTAGCCATAAAGTACAGGATAACATGCAACATTCACAGACCCAAAGAAGGTAAGTAACAAGGAGGGCCCAAATGAGAATGCCTGAATCTCTCAGAAAAGGACATATGTAGTTGGAGGAGACAACTGGATGGAGAAGGGGTGGAAAAGGGAAAAGGATGGAGATTAGGTGTGTGGAGGGGGCAAGGCTTGGGAAAGGGAACAGAAATGGGGCAGACACCTCTGGGATGGAGGACACTCCCAGGAATCTTTGGGTGTGATCCTTGCTGAGACTCCTAGCAGGTGGGGATATAGATCCTGAAGAGGCCGCCACATCCTATAGCCCAATGGGACTTCCAGTGGAGAGAGGGGGACACCAACCCACCCACAAAACCTACAACCCAAAATGTGTCCAGCCTATAAGAAGTGCAGGTATTAATATGGAGCAGAGATTGAGGAAATGACCAGACAATGACTGGCCTAACTTGAGACCCACCCCATGTGAGAGAGCCAACCCCTTACAGTATCAATGATGTCCTGCTATGCTTGCAGACAGGAGCTTATCATAACTGTCTTTTATGAGGCTTCATCAAGCAGCTGATGGAAACAGATGCAGAGACCCACAGCCAAACAATAGGCAGAGTTCAGGAAGGTTTGTTGAAAAGTGAGGAGAAGGTACAAGGGAGCAAGAGTGGTCAAGGACAGCAGAAGAAGAGCAACAGAGTAAATTACCCTGGACCCATGAGGGCTCACGGAGAATGAACCACCAACCAAGGAGTATGCATTAACTGGACGTAGACCCCTTACACATATGGAGCATATATGTAATTTGTTCTTCTTTTGTGTCCTCTAACAATTGGAGCATGGGCTGTCTTTGACTCTGCTATAGTTCTTTGAATCCCTTTCCCATAGCTGGCTTGCCTTGTCTTACCACATTAGGAGAGGATGCACTTAGTCCTGCTGTGACTCAATGTACTAGGATGGGTAGATACCCATGGGGGAGAACTTCCCATTCTCTAAGAAAAAGGGAAGAAGGGGATGAGTCAGGGGTATAAGGGTAGGACTTAGAGGAGAGGAGGGAAGGGGGTTATAAGCATGCTGTAGCGTGAATAAATGAAATAATGGAGGAAAAACAGTAGACCTAACCATCTTGTTTTTTCAATTAACTAGTGTGTTTACTATTTTTGGATTAAAATTTAACAATTTGGTATATTTAAATACTATTTTATGTAGTTTCCTTTTGTATTGTTATTTAATACTTGAAAACGACAGACTGTATTTTATATATTTTAGAAGCCTTTTCAAATTCCATCTGATTTTATCTAAAATATTTACATTGATATTTGAAGTTCAGTTTTTCTTATTTTATCTTTGGTGGTCTTCCTTATTGAATGACCATAATTTTTTATTCCCTTGGTGTAGGAGGTTACGGCCCCTCTCCTGGGCTACCCGAAGCCTCACCTTAAAGATGGCACCTGTCGGCTATGGAGCTTGTGGTAAACAAGTCCATATTTGGTGGTGATTTGTTCCTGCTTTTCTGGTTGGCTGAGGCCGCACCTGGTGAAGTGACGTGGCCTGCCGTGATTGGAGTGGATAGGAGAGTATAAAAGGGCTTGTAGCCCGGGGCTCGGGGAGATGAAGAAAGAAGGTTGCTGAATAAATTGCTGAGAGAAGAACTGGTGGTTGCGTCTTCCTTACTGGTCAAGAGAGCAGACGCAACACCTTGGTTTAGAACAGACTATTATAGGAAGATCTCTTACCCCAAAAGCTGTTATATGAGGTGCATTCCCGAAGATGGGATGAAGGCAAACAGTTTCATTGAATGGCTGGTATAGAAATTAAGAGCCCTTGACCCATAAAGAAAGGGGATACGAAGAAGACCACCCAAGGTTTGCTGACTGATGGGCTAAGATGCTGAGTTAAAGATTCACTTTTAAAGTCTTATGTCTCCAATCACTTAACTCATTGTTATCCTTTGGATCATGTTTTGTGACTACATTCCTCACAGAAATCACAGATATCCTTGTAATACTTTGCAAGCATAAAACAATCATTATTGTTGCATATAATGTCATTTGAATCATATTTACAATGCTTTTAATAGTAAACAGAAATGCAGTTGAATTTCGGGTATGTACTTCATATGCAATGATGTAGCTGCATCTTTATTAGCTTCCTGTGTGGCGATTCCAAGATTCTCTCTGTGGATGATTACTAATCACATTATTGCTATATAATATTTACTCCTTAATTACTTTCCTGGCTATAACTTTTATGACAATGTTAGACATAGTGATAGTACTTTTATTTTAACTGAAACTTTAAGACATTAAGTTTTTGTTATTTGGATTTTTTTTAAGTGTTTGCCATGGTTCTGATGTTTACTGAGGATCTGTTATAATTACCTCTCCTCGAGATAACAAATTTTTTTAATCATGGATGGATTTAATGTTTCCTAAATGGTATTTTTCTGTTAGTTGAGAAAACCAATTTTCTTCTTTAATATGCTAATATGCCCAAAGTATAAATACATTTTCTAATATTAACTCAGTAAAAAAGCATACAATCCAATTTATGTAACACCAAGTGATTTGAATAGACATTTCTCAAAAGAAGATGTGCAAACACTTAATTGTATGGTCAACATCTTTGCTCATTAGCGATGTAAAAATCAAAATCCTACAGAGGTATAGTTCATCCCAATTAGAATGTATAGAAATGGATATAGTAACTCCCCCTTTATGCCCCCCCATACTCATTCAAATACTGTCAAGGGTGCAGAGAAAGAACTCTCATAGACTGCTGTGTGAAATGTAATTTCATAAAGACATAGGAAACTGTGTGGAGGTTATTCAAAATATTAGCACCACCATAAGATTAGCAGTTACAATGCTCAGTTTATACAGAAAGGAAATGAGATCATTATATCAAAGGACAGATCTCTATGACTTTTATTATTATTTATTTATTTATTTATTTATTTATTTTGAAACAGGGTTTCTCTGTATAACTCTGGCTGTCCNGGAACTCTGTAGACCAGGCTGGCCTTGAACTCAGAAATCTGCCTGACTCTGCCTCCCAAGTGCTGGGATTGAAGGCATACACCACCACTGCCCAACTGATCTCTATGACTTTGAGATGTATAAGGAAGGGTGGAATGACTATAATTTTCTATCATCTTGGCTTGTGCACTAAAGTTGTTATTGAACTAAAGTTTCATTCAAGAGTGAGTTGCAGGATAGCCAGGGCTATACAGAGAAACCCTGTCTTGAAAAACCAAAAAAAAAAAAAAAAAAAAAAAAAAAAAAAAAAAAAAAAAAAATTCATTCAAATGCCATTTTAGCTAGGTCCATGAAAACCTACCTTTTTTTTACACATAAATATTTACTGCCTCTGGATTGGTTCAGGTAGAACAGAAAAATTATATGTTCTACCACTCTTTTTACCAACTTTCCAAGACAGAAAGATAAAGGAGTAGAATGAGTAAGCAGGTTAATGATACTCATTTGTACTCTTCATGCTCATACTTAAGCACACAGGAAGGATAAAAGTCCTAGCTAAGGGGAAAAGTTTTCTGACTGCCAACATAATATTCTTACAACCAAACTCATGTCCTTTATATTGGAGAGTGTAGAGGACACCTTTAGCATGCACAGTACCCCAGTTCAATCAACACAAACACACATACACACACACACATACAAACTATTTCTACCTTGATGACTTCATCTATTTTTTTTCTCTTGAGTGTTCATCAAACTTAAGGGTAAAAACACCATAAGGGAATCCCCAACTTGGTGAACAACAGCAGTGGTTTAGCTAAGACTTTCATTATAATAAACCCATCCATCCTTATCCATACAGGACACATTCCAGTGGCCCCAGAACACATAAGATACCATAATTAGCACAGAACTCTATTATCTGTTTTTTTTTTTCCTGTGCTTATACTGAACTTGAACATATGCATTAGGCACAAAAGGTTATTAACATAGTTGGAGAGTGGCTTAGTGATAATGTGCCTAGCATACACAAGGCCCTCATTACTACAAAAAAATAAAGAGACAAGAAAAGAATGATATGGACAGTAAAGGGTGGAGGGGGTGAAGAGCTCAAGAAGGAGCAACAGAAATAACTAACAAAAGAAAACCATTAGAACACTGTGGAATGATTTAAATTATGTGGTTGTGATTTCTGTTTTGAAAGAGTCAAGAGAAATATCACCATTTTCAACATTTCATAGTTATCTGTTGACTACAGTTAACATCTCTGGGAAGCCAAACTTTGGCAAAGGAAGATAGGTGACTGTTTCCATAATCCTATTTTCTCTTAGACAAGTAAAATGAGAAAGAAATTAGAGAGGAAAAGCCTAGGTTGGCTCTAAGTTTTATATCATTATATATTAACTAAAGAATTTTGAGATGTCCCTACCCAACACCCATGAAACATTTACAATTAAGAAAGAATTTTCATTCTACTTTCTTACATTTACTATGTTCTATTGGATAATTAAACAATCTGCCTGCTGTTGCTTCAGGAACTAAAATTCCCTGATGCTTTGTGTACTGATTAACATTTAAGCAATCTATGAAGTTTAATTAGGAAAAAATGAACAATAAAGTTTTATTTGGCTTACTAAATTTTAGTGGCTAATATTTTGCTTTATTTTACATTGCTTCATTTCTTTGTGGTCCTAAAGATACTTGACAATTCTCATCATAGGAACAGAATTTTACTTTGTGTAGACTAAGTGGTAGACATAAAATAGAAGCATTGCATTGGCTCCATCTATCCTGTTTGAATACTGAGGGTTAATCTTAAGAAGCAGTTGTTCTCAATATTTATTTTCAATATTTTAATTGTCCATCCTAGTAGCTTCATTTGACTGTTCTGAATTTGGATGTTATCCACCATGCTATCAGAGAGGACCTTGAGGGACAGAATCTAATTCATTTACTGTAACTTTCAGAAAACTCATTATGAGGCAGAAAAAAAATGGAAAATGGGGAATTATTTCATGGGATTCATCCATGAATCAGTATTTAGGGGATCCATAGCACAGATGTTTCCTGATGGTACAAATGTTATATATTTATTTTCACCAACATACTATATCTTAAAGTAAGTTTTTCTTTCTCACCATAGATACTATGTTTTGAGTTATTAAAATCTTTCAACATCTAAAAAGAAATCCTCATCTTGGTTCAGAAAGAAGCCAAGATTTAAAGGAATTATGTATTATAATTTGTTCTTTACTGATATCAGCAGAAAAATAAATATGGTGGAAACAGACAAGCAGAAATAAAAAGAAAAAAGTATCCCTCACAACTTCGACAGATAGGTGGTTCAATCATCCCCTGGTGATCAGCAACCTGGAAACCCATCAACACCAGGGGTGAAACCCATCCCAAGTCTGAAAGCCTGGGTGTTATGAGGACTAATGATATAAAATAAATGCAGAGAAGATGAATTACCCTAGCTCAAACAAAAAGAAGCATTTTCTTTAGCTGGCCAAAATAGGAGGGCAATTTCTTGACTCAAATGATGTCTTCAGAAAACCCCTTAGTGGCATGCCTCAAATTCTACCTGTATAAAAAGTTAATGCACTATCTCAAGGAAGAACATAGGATTCCTGTTTATGAAATGACATTTCACAGTGTTGTTGCAGCACACATTTCTGAAATGTGTTTTAGGAACTGGTAGAAACACAGAAGCATGTTACACATCCTGAGTGGCTGGAAATGACTTTGATTTTATAATAGTTGTATTTTAAATCATCTCAAGATTAAATGTAAGTTACTCTCCTACATGATGATGTTTAAGAAGACTATTTAACAAAACAGGCAAAGTTAGACTTCATTGAGAAACAGTGGCTAGAACTGACATTTGATCATCTCAGAGAAAAGATATTATTGTACAAACATTCATTCCCACCAACTTTAAAAATCATATAAAAAGATCAAGAAAAAAGAGGTGAAAATTCAGTTTGGCAGTCCGATGCCCTAATCGAGCAAGTAGCTGTTGAGTAGGTACTGAGGGTGACCTCAATTTTCAAACTGGAAGAGTAGGCAGTGGGGAGGAAGTCCATCATGAAACATCAAATAGTTGATATATGTCCTAATAATTACCAACTGCTACCACCATAAACACGTGTCACCTTATGTATGTCTCCTTAAGGGTTGGTGACAGTTTCTTTGATACTGTTACCCATTGAGGTATGGAGAATCCATAGGTGTGTGCACGCGCAGGAGGGTATTCATGTGTTGAATGCATAAGACAAGCAGTTAGGTGGAGAAAGGGAGCCAGGGGAAAGGGGCAAGAGAGGTAGTAGGAAGTGTGTGTGTGTGTGTGTGTGTGTGTGTGTGTGTGTGTGTGTGTGTGCTTGTGTGTGTGTAAATATGTCATGCTAGAACCAATTACTTTGGATGCTGTTTTAAATAATTGATTATAAAAGAAAACACACATTTATCTAAATGAAAGTTAATATCTCATTGTTCTAATTCATTTTTTAAACAGTTCTGAGCATTACTTGACAACTTCCTTTGCTCAATGTTTTCATAATACAGAATTTCTGTTTCTCATTAGGAGAATTACTTTATTTCCACTTATTTTCAATTTCTTATCAAACTTTGAATCTAAACAAGAGCAAGCAAATATAGGGGTTCATGCCGAAAGACTGATATATTACTCAGTGATAAGAAAATACATTCACTTGTTGTTCGTCAAGTCATAAATTTATATAATGTTTAAAATGGAAAAACAATCTATACCAAGAACTTTCATGACTTCCATACGCTAAGCATCTCTATTCTTAGACACTCACCTTAATCAAATGATTAAGTAGAAAAGAAAACAAAATGTCTAAATGATTGATTTAGTTCCAATTTAAAATTGTGAAAATATCTGGAATTTTTTTTACATGTATAACAAATGTGAAGTTTGTCAAAATGGATCAACCATAACTTAAAAAGGTTCTTGAGGCCGGGCATGGTGGCACACGCCTTTAATCCCAGCACTCGGGAGGCAGAGGCCAGCGGATTTCTGAGTTCTAGGCCAGCCTGGTCTACAAAGTGATTTCCAGGACAGTCAGGGCTATACAGAGAAACCCTGTCTCGAAAAACAAAACAAAACAAAACAAAAAAAAGGTTCTTGAAAGCATATACCCACTTAAAATTTCAACAGGACCGTTAATTACACTGGATGAAGACACGAATGGATGAATTATAAAATAATGAAACCTGCAGTACTCTAACTGAGGAACAGCTATTCCAGCTATAGGGCTGCACTCTGTCACTGTTCCTGTGTTTATTTCTTCCTGCTTGCTGTGGGCCAGTGAGCATACTAGTCTCACGTACACAGTCTCTGACTCTAGAACACTGAGCCTACGGACAGGTCTATGATACTCTCTTTCCTTGGAAAATGGCCTTTCTCCGCATGAGACATCATTTGGCAAAGTGAGGCAAGCCCTGGATGTTTAATATAACTGATATCCCGTTGAGTGGTAGGCAAGCCCTGACCAAAGACATCAGCTATCTAAAGAGTCTGTGTACTTGCCGCTGCCTGGCTGGCTGCGAACATTGCTGCAGGCAGCCTGCATGACTATCTCGCAGCCCAGCTGATGGCTTGGCTCCCTGCCTGGCTGCACAGCCAGCAGCAGGTCTGGGCCAGCATGATCACCTGGGTGTGAGGACAGAGCCTGATTACTTAAGAATCACTCAGCCTGTTAAAAAGGCATGTTGTCACGCAGCTTCCCTCTGCCTTCCTCTTCAGAATCACTTGAGTTGATCGCTACCAGCCCAGAATGGAAGCACTCTGTGTTCATTTTATCCACTACTCCTAGGAGCATAGTATTGTCATCAGAGATTCCTTCACAATCACTAACACTAGAAATAACTGAACAAGAGATGAATTCTCAACACTCCAGAAGTCAGAGAACCCTGAGGAGAAATAGAGGCTGTTTCCTTGGTTTGAATGTAGCTAATGCCTGAATTTCCATCGTAAAAGAGGATATGTGATTGAGAGGAAAGGCAGCATGACTTCAGAAGAGGAAAGGGGCATCAGCTGCAGGGACTCAGACAAGCAGAGCTGGCTAATTTCTCCTACCTGAGCTCTGCTGTCCCCCTCAGCCTGTGATCATTTCCTTTAGGGAGTCAAAAGGACCCAGGAGGAATAATGGATAAAACAACACAAGCCTCTGCTTTCTAAAATGAAAGTCACATGAACAAGGGGCAGGGTCTGCCGGAATCTCCATCTGTCAGCTGTTAAGAAAATAGTTTGGCAAAGAATGTGTTCTTGGTGTTTCCTATATTTGTTATCCGCACTATTTTATCACAATTCTGCCCATACCATTTGGATGTAATACTGCATCAGGAATGGAAGAGAAAGAAACTTTGTCCAGTTGGCCATTCATTTATGTAAGGGTAGACTGAGGTGAGGCACTGAACTAAGAAAGACAAAGGAGAAAGTGGGTACTTGAGAGAGGGGGGGGGAGATAGAAGAAAATCACAGATTAACAGACTGGAAAAAAAAAAAAAAAGATTGAAAAAGAAAACCAAACTACAGGGAGAGCGAGATGGACATCTCATCCTCATGCTTACATGCTGTAGACAGGGAGATAATACTCAGCCAAACCCATAGGGCAAGACAGCAGAAATAAAAGGAAGGAAGATCATGGAAAGAGGAGATGGAGGGGAAGGGAGAGAGGAAGGGGAAGAAGTGATGAGGAACATGGAGGAAGAAAAAGAGAGAATCAGGAAAATAGAAGAGGAAGGAGGAAGACGGAAAGTGGAAGGAGGAAGGGAGAAAGGAGAAGGGGGACATTTGTCCATATGGACAGTCTGAAGTTACACTTTAAAGGTTACCTTAGTCCTAGACTCACTTGCACTGGCAGCCACGTGTGCTGACCCACACTTCTTTCTTGTGTTGCTATACATGGTAGTTTGGATCCATCAGAACCTAATGAAATACATTTCTGCTTTACAGAGTGTTTAAATTACAGCTGGTCTAATAATTCGATGGAATAATTTGGACAAGACCCCCTATTATTGCTCTGGAATATGAATATTTTTTTCTCTTACATGAATTTTCTAAGAAAGGTTTCTCCTTCTGATTCTTGCTTTATCCCTATGCCTAATTTAATTAAATTATTGCAACATTTTGTATCCCTGCCAAAATGTCCAAATGCCAGCAGCAATATTTTTAATAAATCAAAAGGATCAAATCAAATAAATAAATGATTTGAGTGGCAAAGAGGAGAAAAGTTCAGGTGGAATGCAGAACGGGTCTTAGCTCAGCTTAAAGTTCCAAGTGTTATCATCAACAGATTTATTCATGAAGGTTTTCAGGTTATAAGACAAGCTTTTTATATTGTGTTAATTATGACTGGAGTTTAAGACACATAAAAGTGAATAAATGAAAAGCAGAAAGTAGTGATGGGCAGGTCAGCTGGTCTCTCTCAAAAGACTCATTTTCCATGACAAAATGTCTCAGCAGAAGCTCTTCACTGGGTGTTTAAGGGGATGGCCAATCAATTGAAAGAGTTCCACTCTTTCGTCTCAGCTCCAGACTTTGACTCTGTAACCCCTTCCATGGGAGTTTTGTTCCCAATTCTAAGAAGGGGCGAAGTGTCCACATTTTGGTCTTCCTTCTTCTTGAGTTTCATGTGTTTTACAAACTGTATCTTGGGTATTCTATGTTTCAGGGCTAATATCCACTTATCAGTGAGTGCATATTATATGAGTTCTTTTGTGACTGGGTTACCTCACTCAGGATGATACCCTCCAGATCCATCCAGTTGTTGAGGAATTTCATAAATTCATTGTTTTTAATAGCTGAGTAGTATTCCATTGTTTAAATGCACCACATTTTCTGTATCCATTCCTCTGTTGAGGGACATCGTGGTTCTTTCTAGCTTCTGGCTATTATAAATAAGGCTGCTACCAGGGGTCCATCCCATAATCAGCCACCAAACACAGACACTATTGCATACACCAGCAAGACTTTGCTGAAAGGACCCTGATATAGCGGCCTCTTATGAGGCTATGCCAGTGCCTGGCAAACACAGAAGTGGATGCTCACAGTCAGCTATCGGATGGAACACAGGGCCCCCAATAGAGGAGACAGAGAAAGTGCCCAAGGATCTGAAAGGGGGCTGCAACCCTGTAGGTGGAACAACAATATGAACTAACCAGTACCCCCTGAGCTCGTGTCTCTCTAGCTGCATATATAGCAGAAGATAGNCTAGTCAGCCATCATTGGGAAGAGAGACCCATTGGTCTTGCAAACATTATATGCCCCAGTACAGAGGATCACCAGGGCCAAGAAGGGGGAGTGGGTGGGTAGGGGAGCCGGGGTGGGGGGGAGGAGGGTATAGCATTTAATATGTAAATGAAGTAAATACCTAATAAAATTGAAAAATAGACATTCTCTTAATTCGTTATTGATGGGTGCAATACCCAGCCAATTGTGGGCAGTGCCATCCCTGAGCTGGTGGTCCTGAGTTCTATAAGAAATCAGGCTGAGCAAGCCATGAGGAAGAAGACAGTAAGCAGCACTGTCCTGTACCTTCTGCATCAGCTTCTGGCTCCTGGTTCCTGTCCTGTTTGAGTGCCTGTGGGGATGCTTTTCTATGACAAACAGCGCTATGGACATGTAAACTTAAGAAACACTTTCATCCTCAAACAAAACAAAACAAAACAAAAAACAAAACCAAAAACTCCTTCCCTCACTCCCCT
>NC_034607.1:55402033-55425774 GCF_900095145.1 Mus pahari
ACCTCCATTCCCCTTCTCCCTCTTCCTCCCCTCCATATGCCTGTTTCTCCTGCTTCTCTCTTCCTATCTCACTTTCCCTTTATGTGTTTTACTCCCTAGTTTTGTTCTTCCTTTGCTTTTATTTTACTGTGATGATTCTTCATGACCTAGGAAGGATAAGTGATCCTTCATCGGCAAAGTTGATATAATTGGTTTTTCTGTTGTTGTTGTTTATTTGTTGGTTATTTTGTTTTGTGATTTCTTTAAATACATACCTATATCCTGGAGCCATTTCTTATATTGTATCAAATTTAGGACAACACACACACACACACACACACACACACACAATTGAATCGATCAGGGACTCCATAGATTCACTCACATCTTTTATTCTCATTACTAGGTTAAGCAGCCAGCAAAATTTGGTTTCACAAATCTAAAGACACCACAGCACTGCAGGGCCACGTATAACTTTTCTGGCATTGCCTGGTTTAAAGACATTTCATCATCTCTTCTGTTTTAACTCAACACTGAGAAAAGAGGGTAAGCTTACAATTTTGCTTTGCTTACTGATGTGGAATTACATAGTGTGGTACAACGTCTTAGAGCTGAGGGTACCAGCCACCAAAACTGATAACTTACATTTGATTCTCATTCATGGTAGAACGAGAGAACCAAGTCTCAAGTTGTCATCTAACCTCCTTGGACTGCTTCTTCTCATCGGGATCCGCTCTGCTGGAGCAATGGAGCAGTTCTTCCTCGAAAGAGCCACATGTCTAATCTCCCGTAGAAGGCCTCTCTGTGCACTCAGGCATGGTCGCATGGTCGCCACCAAACCAAGTCACCTGCCCAAGCCTGAACAACCCAAGGACTCTCTTCCTCACGAGAACCAGTGAGAGATCTATCCTCCTGCCCTTTTTCCTCCTGCCCTGGGCCAGAGCCAGCCTGTAGGCTCACACTGTTTTCAGCTCTTCCATGACATCCAGCAGCATCTGCAGTGTCCAAGAACCTGAGAACCTGTCTTCCTCAGCCTCTGTGCATGCCTGGGAATGTACAATTCTGGCAGGGCAGTGAGGACCTCAGACTGTGCTTCCCCACCTCAGGAGCCAGGCCCTGAGGCTTCTCACAGCCCTACACCCACCCATTGGGGGTGTGGGGTACACTACCCCTCTTTTATATTGTAAGATAGAGCATCTGTTTTAGGCTGCATGATGTGCATCCACAAACAGCACCCAATATAGTTGGGTTTGAGGGTACAGTCTCTGTCTTAGGCTACACAAGCTGTCTTGCATACACCGCACTCTCAAATCGGAGTGGGCCCCGGGGTCATGGACTCATGATAATCCTGTCATAGAGATGTTCTACAGCCTTTCATGGGTGTGCCCCTGGTATGTGGCATCATGCTATTCCCGTCATTGATGTCTCCATAGCTTACCAAAGCATCCAAGATTGCTTTCTGGATTTAAGGTTGTGAAATCTAAGCCTGCCAAAGGAGCCTACGGGGGCTCAGCATATACCTCTTGATCAACACAGATGATGATAGTGGACCGATACTGGTTTCCTAAAGGCAGCATTGACCTGTGATTTGACAAACTCTGTTAACTTTTTAAATGCCCAGGGTCCAAAGGAGATAAGTAAAAGAAATCCTATCAGGGGTCCAAGGANGGGAAGGAGGTAGGGCAGCATTCGATTCCAGACACTCCACATGGGATTGTCGAAGAGTTCTTGACGTCTTTTTTCTAGGTCTTCTTTGTGTTTTCTGATTCTGTCTCTGACAATCCCAGACTTGTTTGTATAGAAACAGCATTTTTCCTNTAAAACTAGGCAGGTACCTCCCTTGTCTGCAGTTAGTAAATCAAGGCCTTCTCTATTTTGTAAGACCACTTCTGCCAGGGAATCCATTTGATCTTGAAGGTCTTTTACAGACTGATAAACCATNTTAANATCATTAATCAACTGTTGGGACAGCTTATTGTAAGTATCTAGAGCCACCCCAACTCCAGCAGAGCCAGTAGCAAGTGCCCCAGATATCCCTAATCCAACCAAAAGGGGGATAAACCGAACAGCTCTTTTACATCTGGGGACAAACATATCAAAACTGGGCAGAGGAGCAGGCTCATCTCCTCTTATAATCTCTATATCTGGCAAGAGTAAGGCTGGCCCACAGGAACCAGCCCAATTTACAGGGAGAAAGGGATAGACCATGTTATCACCGCATATATACACCTTTCCCCCACCCAAACAACCCGAGGCAGAGGAGTTAACATAACTGGTGCATGAGGTAAACATGGCTAGGCCAAGATCTGCAAAGGAATCATTCCTAAAAGAGCTATAAAGACGGTGGATACATTAAAATTGTTTGGTAAGACCTTAAAAGGTTTCTAGTAACTACAATTATTTTGGGAGGGGAAGATAGTGGACTCATTAAGCAGGGGTATTACAAGGGGCCAGGAGGCTCCCAATGCAAGGCACAGCCAACAATCACTGGCCAGGGAGGGGTTGGAAACATTTAGGGCTTTATGAGTAGCAACAAGTATATCTATGGTCTGCGGGTCTAAATTAATGCCTCTGGACTTTGGCAATAAAAGTGGGTGGTGGTGGAGGCGGGAAAGAAGGCCATCAATCTGGGCTTGAATTATCTGTTGAACTCGTTCTTCTCGAACCTGGTCCGTGGGACCACCACCATCTGAAACATGAATAGGAGCGGCTTGTGGCCAACAAGCCGGTTTATCAGGGAGTGCAAGGCAACTATCTGTAACATATTTTGAAGTATAGGAGTTGGTGCCAATTACCTGAATGTTATGAGACCAATCGCTCCCCCCTGTACTCTGTAGTATCTTAAAGGGAAGAGCCCAAAAATAAGGCTGGCTATCTCTGAGGCATGTGGAGAAGGAAAAAATAGCAGCTAGCATGCATTTGCTCAAGAAAGAAACAATTACTGGGGCACTGACCTTCAGACAATGGAGGCAAGGGTTTGGGCTTATTTACACACTTCCAATGTTGACTTGTCCCTCCAGTAGGAGAGCTGAAATATTGTAAGAAGGCATTCTTGTCTCCACAATCAACTGAGTGGGTATATTGTGATAAGGGTGTAGACTGGGTACCTCCTCCACAATCACAGGGCTTACCATACAGAGTGGTCAGGAGTGTAAGCCGATCGACAGGCAGACCAAAGCCAGCTTCGACACCCTGTGGTACCAACAGTAATCCGAGGACAAGCAGCATCTGCATTTTCACCCTCTGTTGTGGAGAAGACGGAAGGTTTCTTTTCCTGTAATCAAGCACAATTGGGCAATATCTCAGGGGCCTCCCTGGGTGGATTATATAATTTGATTAGGCGATCTGGCAGCCATTGAGCGTTGCCCGCTTGGGCTTCATAAACGCAGGCATATCCCTTTCCCCAAATGAGGACCAGTTCAGGGTCCTGCCATTTGTGAGTTAGTGGATCTTTCCAAAGGGCCTGGGCATAATTTTGGGTGGTGGTAGGATGCCACAGGCGATCTGCAGAAGACTTGCCTTCATCATGAGATAATTTACTACAATGAGTGAATGGTTGAACAGGGTCTTGTGGTTACCAGTCAATGGACATAAAACTCCCCCGTTTGACTGTAGTTTAGAGATCATATTTTTAAGTGTTTGATGAGCTCTTTCAACAGTGCCTTGACATTGAGGATTATATGGAATGCCAGTAACATTTTTAATGCCCAACTGCGAGCAGAATTGTCTAAAGCTGCTGCTGGTGTAGCCAGGGCCATTATCTGTCTTAGTAGTTTTAGGCTGAGGTAAGACTGTAAGACAAGAAATAACATGAAGGAGCTGAAGGGGGCTGCAACCCTGTAGGTGGAGCAACACTATGAACTAACCAGTACCCCCTGAGCTCATGTCTCTAGCTGTATATGTAGCAGAAGATGGCCTAATCAGCCATCATTGGGAAGAGAGGCCCCTTGGTCTTGCAAACTTTATATGACCCAGCACAGGGGAATGCCAGGACCAAGAAGTAGGAGTGGGTGGGTAGAGGAGCAGGGGTGGGGGGAGGGTATAGGGAACTTTCGGGATAGCATTTGAAATGTAAATAAAGAAAATATCTAATAAAAATAAATAAAAAATTAAAAGAAAATATAAAAGAAAGAAATGACATGACTGATAACATGTTTAGTGGCTTCTCCAGTCTGAAGTGTGGCATAAATAAAACCACTAAAGGTATCAATGGTAACATGTATATATTTAAGCTTTCCAAATAGGGCAAAATGAGTAACATCCATTTGCCATAATTCCCCAGGAACTAAACCTCAAAGATTGACTCCCAAATGAGCCTCAGGCAAAAAGGTGAGGCAGTCTCTGCAGTTGTGCACTATCTGTTATGCCTGTTCTCTAGAAATGCCAAATTTATATCTTAAGGTTCAGGAATTAAGATGATGAAGATCATGAGCCTTCTGAGCTTGAGGCAGGGAATCAGCAGGGCTGGGGTAATTCACTGAGCTATTCCTGTAATTTGAGTTGTGAGGTCTACAGACTCATTGCCCTGTGTTAAAGGACCAGGCAAACCAGAATGAGCACATATATGACCAATAAAAAAAGTTCAGGAATGCTCATGAATCAATTTTTGAAGGACCGAAAACAAGGGTGCTGCATTAGTGGATGGGCAGATATATGGGGCGGTTTCCAAAAGTGGAACCGAACAAGCAATGTAGGAGCTATCTGTAAACAAATTAAAGGATAGATCTGGCAATGTTTTAAAAACCTTGATAATAGCTACCAACTCGACCAGCTGAGCAGAAGAAAAAGAGGTGGGAAACTGAAAGAAAGGGAGTATGCTGTGATGCCACTGGAGGAGCCGTCAGTAAAAACCAGAATAGCTCTGGCAATGGGCACAGTCTTGGTTATTTTAGGAAACATTTTGGGAGTTTTGTATAAAAATTGAGTAAGCTTATCGGGGAAAAAATGATTATCAATAGTGCCCTGAAAAGAAACACAGCTAACAGCCCAGTCATCATCATATTGGCTCAACCATTGAACCTGAGAGGAACTATATGGAAGAATCAGGGTATCAGGGTTCTTTGCAAAAAGCTTGAGAGATTGTTCTCTTCCCATCCTAACTAGCTGTGACACCAGACAAGGATATGTAGAGAGAACCTTGGGAGGGGAGGCCGACAAATGAACCCAAAAGAGGAGCTTAATTTGCCAAAAAACTCCTGTGGGAGAGAATGGAGTAGGGAGAACAAGAAAAACTAAGGGCATAGCAGGAGAAAAATAGGTAATAGTTTGACTATTGATAGCACTTTCAACTAAGGACAAAACCTGAGCGGCTTCAGTATTAAGGCTACGCGGAGATGACGGATCTGAGTCTTCCCTAAGGATATCAAACAAGGGCTTGAGTTCTCCTGTAGCGAGTTTAAGGTATGGGCGAAGCCAATTAATATCACCTAAAAGACACTGGAAATCATTAAGGGTAAGAAGGGAGTCTTTCCTAATTTGTATTTTTTGAGAAATAATCTTATTATGGAAAAGCTCAAACCCCAGAAATAAGAATGGAGGCTGAAGTTGGACTTTATCTGGAGATATCTGAAGACCCTGTGGCTGAAGAGCAGATATAAGCTTTTGGCCAACATGATGAAGTTGGCATTCATCAGCTCCAGCTAAAAGAATGTCATCTGTGTAATGGACTATGCAAATATCAGGGAAGCAAAGCCTAAATGGATCAACAGCCTGAGCAACAAATTTCTGACAAAGGGTAAAACTATTAGCCATGCCCTGGGGAAGAACCTTCCATTGGAAACGAGGCAAGGGCCCTACAAAATTAACTATGGGAAGGCTAAAGGCAAAGTGTTTATAATCATCTGGGTGTAAAGGAATAGAAAAGAAGCAATCCTTAAGGTCTATGACAATTTTGGAATAATTCTTGGGGATGGCAAACGGGGTTGTAAGGCCCCCATGGGAACCATAGTTTTACTGATGGCATTCAGATCTTGTAGTAGGCACCATTTTCCTGATTTTTTTCTGTATAACAAATATAGGTGTATTCCAAGGGGACATAGAGGACTCAATATGCTCAGCGGCCAGCTGTTCCTGCACTAACTCTAAGGCAGCTGACAATTTTAGGGAAAAGAGGGGCCATTGGTCAATCTAGATGGGATTAGCACTTTTCCAAGTGATTTTGTCTGCCTGGAGCGCAGGGGGAGCAATGGCCCTCAAGAAAAACTTTGGAATCCCAGCCCAGTGCGATCACTCTTATGTGAAACGCTTATGGGTGTAGGCATGCCTTGGCCCTCCTTTCCTAGGCCTTGTCCTGGCAAAAAGCCTTGGGACAACATCTGTTGGGTTACAATTTTATTTGGACTATACATAATTACTTTCATCTGAGAGAGAATATCTCTTCCCCACAAATTAACTGGCAGGGCTTCAACAACAAAAGACTGTACTGTGCCAGAATTCCCTTCTGAATCTTCCCATGTCAAAATTTTAGAACTCTGTAAGGTATTTTTAGACTGACCAATGCCCTGTAAATGTGTAAGGGAAGGTTGAAGTGGCCAAGCCGAGGGCCAGGAATTTTATGCGAGGACAGTGGCATCAGCCCCCATATCCACAATGCCCTCAAACCATTGCCCCTATAACTTAAGGCGTAGCGTAGGACATTCTCTAGACACCATCTGGACCCAGAAAAGATCTGAGGACCCTGGCTGAGAGGGCCCCCGATGCCTCCCAATAACCGGGTTCTGGGTATTCAATGGGAGGAGCAAAGCTTGTGCAATCTGCTGTCCTTGAGAGAGTAAGATTGGCTCTGAGTTGGAACTAGCTAAAATCTTAATTTTTCCTGTAAAATCATTATCCACTAGTGAGGGATGGACAGTGAGGCCCTTAAGGGTGAACGAGGCCCGACCCATAATGAGAAAAAAACATGTTTGGGGGAGGAGGACCGAAAACCCCAGTAGGTAGAGCTTGAACACCATCCTCAGGTTTTAAAATTGTACTGGTGGAGGTACACAGGTCCAATCTTGCATTCCCTGGGGTTGCTCTGAGGAGTTGGATGGAGTGGGAGAAAGTTGGGGCATTGTCATCTGCTGACTGGTCCCGGAGGTCAGCAGAAAATGAATAGGCCTCAGGGCCCGGGGCTGGCCCCTCAAGCCGTTTCCCTGAAGGGGTGGCAAAGGAATACCCATGACATTCGTCTTGGAGCAGCACTGACTAGCCCAATGTTTTCCTTTCTTAAATCGGGGGGCACACCGTGGCAGGTACAGAAGGTGTTGGACCCGGGGGCTGAGGTGGAGGACTCGGTATGCCCTGTGTCAGGGGGCCACTACTTGGAAAAATGGCCATGCTGACCACATTTAAAGCAACTTTTGGAAGGGGCAACAGCTTGCAAGGCAGCCCCCACAGCCAAATTCACACTCTGAGAAAGGCTCTGCGAGATCCTATGGGTGAAGGTATCTATGTCACTGCAAAGTCTCATGAAATCATCAAGAGTCTTATTTTTAGTCTGGTCTCGAAGAACAGCCTTACAGGGAGAATTGGCATTCTCATAGGTCAACTGTTTTATAAATTTGCTATTATTTTCCTCAGGGCCCAGGACCTTTTCAGCAGTTTCTAAGAAACGCATCGTAAGGTTCCTGAGCTCCCTGAATAATCTTAGTCAAAGGTGTGGTCATAGAGGCCCTTGAAGGGACAGCCCACCATGCCCCAAGGGCAGCCTCCTTAACCTGAGCCAGGAGTCCTGTGGGGAACTTAAGCTGGCGCCTCAGACACATACTTTCCCTGTCCACTAAGCTTATCAAGAGTCCACTCAACCGCAGGCGCTTTGGGGTCTCTCTGGTTCTGCCTTGCGAGAGATTGGCACCTATCTAGAAAATCAGTTTTCCAAGACAAAAACTGTCCACGAGTCAAAACTGCCTGGGTAACTCTAAAACATTCTGTGGAGGTGAGGTAGCCCCCTGTGGAAAGGGCCTCAAGCATGGAAACAGTAAAGGGAGCATTAGGACCATAATTTTTGACTGCAGTATTAAGATCCTTAAGAGTCTTAAACTTTAATCTTTTATACTCAGTCATTTCTTGCGGCGGGGCCTCAGGAGCTGCAGCTGCAGTCTCATTATCAGCTTCACTATCCTCGTCACCATTTTCTGTATCCATGGTGGGGTCCTCCTCTGAGGAGGAAGCCTCTTTGGTGCTCTGGCAGATTAACACAGGGAATGCCAAGGATTTTTTTTATTTTATTTTATTTTTTTTTGAACTAACTCTCTAGGAGGTTTTGTTAGAATGAGATTTTTGGGAGGCTTTGTTAAGGTGAGAATGCAGCAAGCTGGCTGTCCCATGAGCCTCATGACTGCCAGAGATGGCAGGGAAAGGGACTGGAGCCAACAATGGACCAGGGAAAACTGTCTGTCTCACAGTCTCCTGAAGAGAGGAGAGCTCTGTGGAGAGATCGGCAAACTGTTTCTGTAAATTTAGGACCTGTTTAAGGTCAGAAATTCGTTTAGATAGCTGATCTTTGGCCTGTAAAAGGTAATCACCTTGTGGAGGCAGTGGAATGACCACGGGTGCACAAATTTCAGGAGCAGAGGGGTAAGGAGGGAGCCCCCCCGTGCCACTGTGTTCCCAACGGGTGGCCAATCAGGGTTGCGATATCTGACAGCCTCTTCCTCCAACTCACTCTCCTCAGAGGGACTTAGCTGATTGGCATGAGGCTTCTTAAAAATAGGGTAGGTAAGCTTTGATTCTTGTAGTTTTGGCTCACTGGATGCAGCTACAACAGCAGGCAGTTGAGGATAGAGAGGTTGGACAGGCTTTTGGGGGCAAACAGTCGGTTCCTCTGAGGAAGACATATTAATAACAACAGAGGAGCATGGTGAGGGAGGTTGTGGCAACTGTGAGTCTGCAATCTTTACAGAGGACATAGAGGCTGAGTGAGAAATTGGTTTAAGGAAATCCTCAGCCAATGAAATAATCTTTCCTGCCTCAGCCGAGGATGACTTAATGATATCTCTAATAAGACCACAATAAATAAAGGTCTGAGTAGGCACTGCATCTGGCCCTTCTTTATTTAAAAGATCATTAAGATCACTTCCTACCTTTTTCCACTTAAAGGGATGAATCTCTGGTCCATCTATTATGAACCATGGACAGACTTGGGAAACAAAGATAAAAAAATTTTTGTCAAATCTTTCTTTTAACTCTAACTCCATTTTTCCTGAAAGAAGCTTTCAGGTCTCTGATGAAGACCGCTTCTTTAGACAATTTATGACCCATTCCTATGGGACGGAGAAATGTAAACTTACCGAGGATGACTTTCTCTCATGAGCAGTGAGAGCACTCCTCCAAATGACTTCGTCTTTTTCGCTGCGACCTTCTCAAGAAAATGGGATGTCCGCCTAGGGTCTGTACCTTGGCCCCACGTTGGAGGCCACTTGTCCCAACCCCCCAGGACCCAGTTATTCGGGGGTTCTGAGGGGGACCATGCCTGAAAGAGGATGGGTGGGGCAAAATGGAGGAGACCCTGTAATTTTTGTCAAGGTCTATTTATTGGGGAAAAAGTTACAAAATATAAGCTGTGAGAAGGGGGAAGTAAAGAGGGAGAAACTTACTCCTGCCTCTGCCCAGGGGCAGGGGTGGCTCTGCATACCTGCCCAGGAATACACACGGGATCTACTCTTATCTTGGGGACATTATGTGGTTTTTCCTGGAAGGTTTGCAGTTACTATTATCTGATCTTGGTGTTCTGTCCACTGTCATTGCAAAAGGTCAGAAGTTTCTCAAAAAAAAAAGGGGGGGGGGGACTTTGTCTTATGGCTCAGTGTCGGTGTCCAACAGTACACAAACTTCCCCCATATGCCCTGTGATGGAGAGGATACAGGACATCATTTTAACCCACAAAACACCATGACCAAAAAGGGGGTTTAGTCTTCCACATTGTAGTCCATTATTGAAGGAAGCCAGGACTAGAACTCACACAGGGCAGGAACTTGGAGGCAAACGCTGATGCAGACACCACGGACGGACGGGTGCTGCTCAGTGTCTCACTCCTCATGGCTTGGTTAGTACTCTTTCTTATAGAACCCATAGTCGTGAGCCAGTGATGGTGCTGCTTGAAATGGACTGGGCTCTAACTCATCAATCACTGATGTAAAATGTTCCCTATGGGCTTATCTATAGGCCAGTCTTATAAAGATATTTTTGAAATTGAGATTCTGTCCTCTCAGATGACTTGACTAGTATTAAGTTGACACAAAACTATCCAGTACACTGCCTAAAAATGAAATAACTGGTTCTTTACATTGATTGATTTCCATTTGTTCTCCTGTCATCAATGAATGAATGTTTGCCTTATTCCACATCTTCTGCAGCATGAGCTGTCACTTGTTTTGCTGATTTTAGCCATTCTTACAGATGTAAAAATAAAATCTCAAATCGGTTCTGGTTTGCATTTCTCTGGTGACCAAAAATGTTGAACATTTCCTTAAGTGTTTCCCAGCCATATGAATTCATTCTTTTGAGAATTCTGTTTATATCCGCACACCGTATTTTTAATTGGGTTATTTGTGGGGATTTTTGATATGTAGATTTTTGAGTTCTTTATATATTTTGAATATTAGTCCTTTATAAGTTGTATAGTTGGTAAAAATCTTTTCCCATTTTATAGGTTGCCACTTTGTCTTAATGATGTGTCCTATACATCATATACAGAAGCATTTCAGTATCTGATGCCACACTTATTACTTGTTGATCTTAGAGACCGTGATTATAGTATTCTGTTCACAATGCCTTTTCCTTCAGCGAGGTCAAGACTATTCTCTACTTTCTCTTTTATCATATTCAGTACAGCTCAATTTATTTTTAGGTCTCTGATACATTTGGAGCTGAATTTTGCACAGCCTGATAAGTGTGGCTCTATGTGACATGGTGCCATGTGTTTGACAAGCACTATCTTTGTTCAAGACACTAGGTTTTATTACAGTGTGAATTTTCAGCTTCTTTTTCAAAAACCAGGAGTCCATAGGTGTAGACAGTCATGTCTGAGACTTTAGTTTGAAACCATTGATCATGAGTTTGCTTTTGTACCAAGAGCATGCTGTTTTTATTATTATAATTCTGTAGTATAATTTAAGGTCAGGGGTTGTGATAACTCCAGAAATTAAGTATTTAGGACTGCTTAAACTATCCTGACTTTTTTGTTTTGTTTTGTTGTCTTTGTTTTTGCTTTTTTTTTTTTTTGTTTATTTGTTTCTATAAGAATGTGAATATTGTCCTTTCAAGAAATTTGAGGACTGTGTTGTAATTTTGATGGGGATTGAATTGAATCTGTTAGTTGTTTTTACTAACCAACAGATGGTCCCTTTTACTATCTATATTGAAGAATAAAAATTTAAAAGGCATGACCTCTACATTCAAGGGCCTTGGTCCCCAGCAGGTGACCGCACCTGGAACCTAAAAGCAATTCTTAAAGTCCCAATGCCCTCTGTGAAATGTCACAAAGCCCTGGGTGTGCTGCCTAGTGTTATACACGACTAGCACTAGCATATGACCTAACTGTGTGGGCAGTCTATGATTTTAGAATTCCCCTTTTCCCTCCCCTTTGCTCCCCCTGGTTTGTGGTTTTCTCCTTTATAAGCTCTGTAAAAATTCAGGTTGGGGTCAAACTCCTCTACCCCTGCGTGGTGTATGAGTTTCGACCCCAGCATGCTGGCCTGAGCTCTTGTCTTGTCCTGTCTTCAATAAACTTCCTCGTGTGTTTACAGCAAGTCGGTCTCAGCNTCCTACTGGGTGCGCGTCCTTCCCGAGACTGGAGGGGGGGAGCTCCCTTCGGGGGTCTTTCAATATCAATCCCACATGCGTGAGCATGGTAGATCTTTTTTATCTTCTGGTATCTTCTTCAGTTTGTTTCTTCATTGTCTTAAGTTTTTATCAAACAATTATTTCATTTGCTCAGTTAATTTTTCCTTAAGATACTTTGTATTATTTAAGGCTATTATGAAAGGTGATGTTTCCCTAATTTCTTTTCAGTCCATTTGCCAATAGTTTATAGGAAGGCTTCTGATTTTTTTAGTTAAATTTGTATTCAGCTGCTTTGATGAGGTCTTTATCAGTTGGAGGAGATTCATCCTGCCATTTTTTAAGGTTTCTTACATATAGTATCATATAATCTTCAAGCAAAGATTCTTGACTTTCTCCTTTCCAGTTTGTATATACTTGATCTGATTCAACTGCCTTATTACTCTGATTACTATTTCAAATGCTATGTTAAGTAAGTGTGAAAACAATGGACAACCTCATCTTGTGTCTGATTTGAGTGGAATTATTTTGAGTTTCTCTCCATTTAAGTTGATATTGGCTATGGGCTTACTGTAAACTGCCTTTACAATGTTTGAAGTATGTCTCTTGTAATGCTATTCTATCATGAAAGTGTGTTGGATTTTATCAAAGGCCTTTTCTGCATTTAATGAAGGGATCTTTCTTTTTCTTCTTCTTTTTTCTTTCTTTTTTTGCTTTCAGTCTGTTTACATGATAAGGTACATTCCTTGATTTACATATGTTAAAACATTCCTGAATCTCTGGAATAATACCTACTTAATCATGGTAAATATCTTTTTGATGTTTTTTGGATTTGACTAGCAAGTATTTTATTGAGAATTCTTCTATCTGTGTTCATAAGAGAGACTGGTCTCTAATTCTTCTCCTTGGTTTAGTTTTTATGTTGTTTGAGTAATTGTGACCACATAAAACAAAGCTAGCAATGTCTCTTCTGTTTTTATTTTGTCCAATAATTTAAGGAGTATTGGCATTAACTCTTTTTTAAAAACCTGGTTAAAACTCTTTGACAATGGGCTTTTTGATTGGTAGACTGGTAATTACTGCTTCAGTTTCACTAAATAGATACAATTTTTATTTTGTTATTGACCCCTGCCTACCTCACATACATCAACCTTATATGGGTCTTTGGATAAGGTCAGCAAGAATATATTTCTATTCTCTGTCCCTCAGAAACTCATTTCCACATTATTTTCCTATAGAGTTTATTATTTCCACAATTTTAAAAGCTATTAAAATGTATAATGTCTTAGGCAGCATACATTTTCATAATAGCCAAGTATAAAGCTTCATATTTTTCCTGTGTCTGTATATGTTCTTGGGTTTACAATCTAATGTGGGTTTCTAAACTATTGCAAGGGTCCCATTAGTCACTTGTCTGCAAGCTAATGTTATATGTAAAATGCAGATATTCTCTTTAGACAGGATTTCTTCTGGGTTCATTTTTTAAATTCATATGTAGGTATGTATTTAGTGAGTATGTGTGAAGGAGCAAGAGATGACTAATGACAAAGGTGTAAAGAGAGAGAAAAAAAGAAATAGGAAAAGAGAGAAGACATAGAAGAGAGAGAAAAATTCATGACCTGGGTATAGACATTAGAGGACAATTTATAAAATTTACTTTATTCTTTTTTTTTATTCATTTTATACCCTGATTATAATATCCTCCCTCCTCTCTCCCTACTCCCACCTTTACAAGTTCCTCTTCCCATTGCTCCTCCCCATCTTCTAAGAGAAACATAGTTTACCCTTGGGTACCAACCCACCCTAGAATATCTAGTCCCAGCAGGATGAGGCACATCCTCTTCCACTCAGGCAGTCCAGGTAAGTGACAAGGACCAGTGTCACCTTGGAGAGCAGTTCTGTGAAAGGGGTCTTTGAGAGTGTGAAAACAAATGATGAAAAATCAAATTGTGAGTTACAAGGAGATGGCCTATATTCTGATGGAGGCAGCTTTCCAGATTGTGCTCCTCTCTCTCTCTCTCTCTCTCTCTCTCTCTCTCTCTCTCTCTCTGTGTATGTATGTGTGTGTATGTGTGTGTATGTGTGTGTATGTGTATGTGTGTGTATGTGTATGTGTGTGTATGTGTATGTGTGTGTACGTGTGTGTACGTGTGTGTGTATGTGTGTGTGTATATGCACACATGTGCTTGCACACGCATGTGTGTGTTCTGCTAGAGATAGCTTTCTCTTGCTATTCTAAAAACTCTCTGGATAGTTCATTTTTGCAGATCAAAAGCCCAGTCTTTTATTAACTTATCAACTTAGTCACCGCTCCAGGTTCCCTTTTGATTGTCCCATGAATCAGCAACCCTTGACTCTAGCCCCTGAATTCTTGGAAGAATACAGCAAGCACATTTTTTTTTTAACATTACAAAAGCATTCAAAAACCTGCCTACATTTTTAAAGCACAGACAATAAGATAGCTGGATGGGATCATGCCCTGAAATTATCACTCCTACCATGCCTTGACCTGGACCTAAACTCCCTCTGTCACAGACTGACCTTGAAGTCAGAATCTGCCTGCCTTTGTAAGCACAAACAAAAAACTTAGGTGGGTGGGATCTTGCCTTTTAATCACCACTCCCTAAATCTCTTTATCTCTGTCTTAGTTAGGGTTTTATTGCTGTGAACAGAAACCTTTACCAAGACAACTCTTATAAGGAAAACATTTACTTGGGGCTGGCTTGCAGGTTCAGAGGTTCAGTCCATTATCAACAAGGTGGGAGCATGGTTGCTCCCAGGCAGGCATAGTTCAGGAGGAGCTGAGAAATCTACAACTTCATTTGGAGACTTCCAGGAAGATACTGACTTCTAGGCAGCTAGGATGGGGGGGGGGGTCTTAAAGCCCACACTCACAGTAACACACCTACTCCAACAAGGTCACACCTACTTCAACAGGGCCACAGCTTCTAATAATGCCACTCCCTGGGCCAAGTATATATAAACCATCACATTCTCCTCTGTCTTTCTGACCAGCTGGCTCATCATGCAGCTGCCTCTGTTCTTTTAGATCTATGAAACACCTTATACAATTCATATTGTATCCTTATACTACATAGTTGAGAAACTACATATTTTTGAAGTCTTGTTTTCAAAATTCCTTCCCACAGCATTAAGGGCTGTCCTGATGGTCTCAGGGTTTGCCATTTTGCTGAGACCTTAGACATACCATGACCTTCTGGCCTCATGTTGTTTCTGATTGTCAATGAGTTATTAATCTTGGCAGAGAGGACATTCCTCAAAGAAACAATGTGAAAATATGCACAATATTATAGAAACAAGCTTTAGCCCTACAGCACCCCAAAACATTTCTAGAGTCCCACACATTGCTGACTCTGATCTGGGGGCAGGAACTATGCATGGCCAAGATGACCTGGGCAGGAAGGGGGAAGAGGATACAAAGGCAGAGAACAGAGACTGAGACAGCCCCTAGATTGAGCTGCACAATTTCTACAAATGTGTAGGAGGTCTGTGTTTAGCTCCTGCATCTTCCCTGGTTCATGGCCCGAGTTCTGTGAGACCCTATCGTCTCAGGTTACTTGATTCTTCTTGTGGTATCCCTGACCAGTCCAACCTCCTAACTTCTATCTCCTGCTCTTCCACAAGAATTCCCTGGCTGCACAACTGGGAGCCTGTCTGGGTTGGAATGGGTTGAAGTAGAACACAGCATTGAATGTAGAGGTACCTTTATTTATTTATTTTTTTACTTTTTTTATTTTTTGAGATTTATTTATTTTATGTATGTGAGTACACTGTAGCTGTACAGATGGATGTGAGCCTTCATGTGGTTGTTGGGAATTGATTTTTTAGGACCTCTGCTAGCTTGGTCAACTCTGCTCGCTCAGTCCCTGCTTGCTCTGGCCCAAAGATTTATTTATTATTTTGCATAAGTACTTCATATATTTCGAAATGTCCTCCTCCTTCCTCCTAATCTCTCACTCTCCTGGTCCTGTAATTCAATGCCATGCAATGTAATCATTTGTTGTGGATTGCCTTGGTGTTGCCTCCGTGTTGCCTCGGTGTTGCCTTGGTGTTGCTTGTATTTTGATGCTATTCCTGCCCCTCTCTGCCCCCCATGAGAAGCAGATTCCATACTCAGGTGGTTCCAGGTGAACCTGCTGCCCAATTTCTGCAAACCAGCCCAGAGGATGGCCTGAGAGAGTTGCAGGTATTTTCAGGAAAAATTGGTCAGCTTAGCAAGCCAACCTCAGGAACCAGGGCCAGATGGCAGTTTCTACTTAGCATTGGGGACTGGATGAGACCACCATTGCCAGCACCGAGCCAAACCTGGCATGGATTTATTAAAATTACATGCTACAGTCACTCTTAGATTTTGTTCCTTTTCTTTTCTTTTAAGAATTTATTTATTTATTATATGTATATGATTACACTGTAGCTGTCTTCAGACACACCAGAACAGGGTATTAGATCCCATTACAGCCAGTTGTGAGCCTCTGTATGGTTGCTGGGAACTGAACTCAGGACCTCTGAAAGAGCAGTCAGTATTTTTAACCTCTGAGTAGTCTCTCCAGCCCTTTTTGTGCCTTTTCTAGGGTAATAGTTCACATGGTTTTTCCAAGCATCTTTATTATTATTATTATTATTATTATTATTATTATTATTATTATTTACAAAAGTTCGCTAAGAGTTTAAACATAAATTCAAATCATAAATTAAAATAGAAGTTTAACATATACATCCATTGTAAACAGAGATGTTTGCATGTATATCCATTAAGAATAATTATCTGGGTAAACATTAATTTTTTGGTTACTGGCTCCATAGGTTCATGGAGGGCTAAATATTATAACTTTTGTATCTAAGTTGACATTGAAGTTTTATATAGATAAACCCAGTCAATATTTTATCGTCTGTCTTTCCTCCTTCCACGAATTGTTAGATCTCTTTTATGTCTGTTGGTTCTTTGTTTTACCTCGTTGAATGTGCTGTAAGTTGTAAATGCCTGTTTTCTATCTCAGAAGCAATTAACTTGTGATACGAAGGCTAGCAGAGTTCTAATTGTTGTTTTCATATCAGACAGGGATTTAATACCAGTCTTATTATAAAGGGCTTAATAATTGCTATTATAATTTTAGGAATTTATGGGACAAAACTGGGGTCCCGTGTCTGCTGTGGACTAGAGTCACTGGGCAAGGCAGATTTGGGGAGTTTGACTGTGAGGAACCCAGGATGCTGGGCAGGCATTGGATTGTGAGAAGCAGAGGGATCCCGCTGCAGGAGTGAGGAAGGCACAGTCTCGTGTCCCTGAAGAATTGCCATAGTTGGGCTCCAACACTGGTGCACCACCAATGCCACTGGGCACCAAGGAAGAGCTGGTTGTGGGGTCCATAGGACACATGGAGGCCAGGGACAACAGGTTCTCACTCTCAGACATCCCAGATGCCTCTGTATTTCACATAGGAGCTGAGAACGGGTGGGCAGGCAGACTCTGGTCTGGGGGCCAAAGGGAAAGGGGTAAGAGGAGAGCTCTGGCAGGTTGCCACAGGGAGGGGAGTCCTAGGCAGGTTCAGCTGGTGGCTGGCCATGACTGGAGCACAGGAGGCCTCCTGGGCTGGAAGTTAGTGGCTCATAATGGGAAGACATGATCCATTGCTCAAACATGGAGGGTCCCAATTAGATGAGACAGTCCATGGTTTTAAGGCATTTATTGTAGAAAGGCAGAGAGAAGAAGAGATTAGAAAAGCAGAGAACAGCCATGGCCACGTGGAGGGGGGGGAGGAAAAGCAGAGAGAGGGGATTAAGAGAAGAGTAAGAGCAAGAGAATAAGAGGTAAGAGAGCAAGGAGGGGGCAAGCAGCTCCTTTTATACTGGACTGGGCCGTCCTGGCTGTTGCCAAGTAACATTGTGGAAAGAGCATACCTGGCTGTTGCCAGGTAATTGTTGGGTGGAGTCCAGACAGAACACCAGGAGCTTGGGCACTGCCTATGTGACTGATGGCCACACACCTCTCTGTAGAGGGCTGTGGGAGGTTGTAGCTACAACAGGAGCCAGGGGCCAAGGAGCCCCTTAGGGTCAATGGGGTTCCAGGCCTATGCTCAACCAGGACCAGGCTGTCTGTTCACAGCTCACCACCCCAAAGAAATTCTTATGAGATCATCATTAAAAATTAAGAAGTCATTTATTTGTCAATAGATAACATCATTATAAGGCAGAACATCTTTGAGGATCTACACAATCTGCCCCAAAGGGTGAGCTAATGCTCAGGGATGGAATATTAATTATATAAGGACAGAAATGGCATATCCACACCCCAAACCTGCCCAGGAAAGAGCTGGTCCACAGGAGGGACAAGCTCCAGCCAGAGACAGCAAGACCAAGTATCACCACAGATAACCAAATGGCAAAAGGAAAGAACGTTACCAACAGAAACCAAGGCTACTTGGCATCATCAGATCCCACTTCTCCCACCACAGGAAGTCCTAGATATGCCAACCCATTGGAAAAATTAAGATTTGGATGTAAAATCACATCTCATGATGCTGATTGAGGACTTTAAGGAGGAAATAAATAACTCCCTTAAAGAGATATAGGAGAACACAAGGAAATAGGTAGAAGCTCTGAAAGAGGAAACCCAAAAGTCCCTTAAAGAATGACAAGAAAACATAACCAAATAGGTGAAGGAATTGAACAAAACCATCCAAGATCTAAAAGTGGAAGTAATAATGATAAAAAGAAAAATCACAAAGGGAAACAACTCTGGAGATAGAAATCCTAGGAAAGAAATCAGGAGCCATAGATGCGAGCATCGCCAACTGAATACAAGAGATAGAAGAGAGAATCTCAGGTACTGAAGATTCCATAGAGAACATGGGCACAACAATAAAAGAAAATACAAAATGCAAAAAGATCCTAACTTAAAACATCCAGGAAATCCAGGACACAATGAGAAGACCAAACCTATGGATAATAGGAGTAGATGAGAATGAAGATTTTCAACTTAAATGGCCAGTAAATATCTTCAACAAAATTATAGAAGAAAACTTCCCATACCTAAAGAAAGAGATGCCCATGAACATACAAGAGGCCTGCTGAACTCCAAATAGACTGGACCAGAAAAGAAATTCCTCCTGACACATAATAATCAGAACAACAAATGCACTAGATAAAGATAGAATATTAAAAGCAGTAAGAGAAAAAGGTCCAGTAACATATAAAGGCGGGCCTATTAGAATTATACCAGACTTCTCACCAGAGACTGTGAAAGTCAGAAGACCCTGGACAGATGTTATACAGACCCTAAGAGAACACAAATGCCAACCTAGGCTACTATACCCAGCAAAACTCTCAATTACCATAGATGGAGAAACCAAAGTATTCCATGATAAAACCAAATTCATACAACATCTATCCACAAATCGGGACCTTCAAACGATAATAAAGGGAATGCTCCAACAAGTGGAGGGAAACTACACCCACGAAAAGGCTAGAAAGCAATCCTTCAACAAACCTAAAAGAAGATAGCCACATGAACATAATCTGAAATCTAACAACAAAAATAACAGGAAGCAACAATTAGTTTTCCTTAATATCTCTTAATATCAATGGACTCAATTCCCCAATAAAAAGACATAGATTAACAGACTGGCTACATAAACAGGACCCAACATTTTGCTGCATACAAGAAATGTACCTCAGGGTCAAAGACAGACACTACNTCATAGTAAAAGGCTGGAAAACAATTTTCCAAACAAATGGTTCAAAGAAATAAGCTGGAGTAGCCATTCTGAAATCGAATAAAATAGACTTCTAATCAAAAGTTATCAAAAAAGACAAAATGGGGAAGCACTTTATACTCATCAAAGGTAAAATCTATCAAGATGAACTCTCAATTCTGAACATCTATACTCCAAATGCAATGACATGCACATTTATTAAAGAAACTTTAGTAAAGCTTAAAGCACACATTGCACTTCACATAATGATAGTGGGAGACTTCAACATCCCATTCTCATAATTGGAGAGATCCTGGAAACAGAAACTAAACAGAGACACGGTGAAACCAACAGAAGTTATGAACCAAATGGACTTAACAGATATCTACAGAATATTTTATCCTAAAACAAAAGAAGATACCTTCTTCTCAGCACCTCATGGTACTTTCTCCAAAACTGACCACATAATCAGTCACAAACCAGGCCTTAACAGATACAAGATTGAAACAATTCCATGCATACTATCAGATCACCACAGACTAAGGTCAATCTTCAAAAACAACATAAATGTTAGAAAGCTAACATTCACATGGAAGCTGAACAATGCTCTACTCAATGATAACTTGGTCAAGGAAGAAATAAAGAAAGAAATTAAAGACTTTTTAGAGTTTAATGAAAATGAAGCCACAACATACCCAAAATTATGGGACACAATGAAGGCAGTCCTAAGAAGAAAACTCATAGCCCTGAGTGCCGCTAAAAAGAAATTGGAGAGAGCATACACTAACAGCTTGACAACACACTTAAAGCTCTAGAACAAAAGGAAACAAATTCATCCAAGAGGAGTAGACAGCAGGAAATAATCAAACTAAGGGCTGAAATCAACCAAGTGGAAATAAAAAGAACTATACAAAGAATCAACCAAACCAGGAGCTGGTTCTTTGAGAAAATAAACAAGATAGACAAACCCTTAACCAAAATAACTAGAGGACACAGGGACAGTATCCTAATTAACAAAATCAGAAATGAAAAGGGAAACATAACAACAGAAATCAAGGAAATCCAAAAAAATCTTCAGATCCTACTACAAAAGCCTGTACTCAACAAAATTGAAAAACCTGGATGAAATGGACAATTTTCTAGACAAGTTCTAGGTACCAAAGTTAAATCAGGACCAGGTTAATGATCTAAACAGTACTATATCCCCTAAAGAAATAGAAACAGTCATTAATATTCTCCCAACCAAAAAAGTAAAAATCCCAGGACCAGATGGGTTTAGTGCAGAGTTCTATCAGACCTTCAAAAATTACCTAATTCAAATACTCTTCAAACTATTCCACAAAACAGAAACAGAAGGTACTCTCCCCAATTCATTCTATGAAGCCACAATTCCTCTGATACTTAATCCACACAAAGACCCAACAAAGAAAGAGAACTTCAGACCAATTTCCCTTATACATACCGAAGAAAAAATACTTAATAAAAATCCTCACAAACCGAATCCAAGAACAGATCAAAATGATCATCCATCAGGATCAAGTAGGCTTCATCCCAGGGATGCAAGAATGACTCAGCATATGGAAATCCATCAACATAAGCCACTACATAAAGAAACTCAAAGAAAAAAACCCATATGATCATTTCATTAGATACTGAGAAAACATTTGACAAAATCCAACATCCCTTCATGACAAAAGTCTTGGAAAGATCAGGAATTCAAGGCCCATACCTAAACATAGTAAGAGCAATATACAGCAAACCAGTAGCCAACATCAAACTAAATGGAGAGAAACTTGAAACAATGAAGCAATCCCACTAAAATTAGGGACAAGATGATTGTACTTGAAATCCTAGCCAGAGTAGTTTGACAACAAAAGCAGTTCAAAGGGATACAAATTGGAAAGCAAGCAGTCAAAATACCACTATTTACAGATGATGTTACAGTATACTTAAGTGACCACAAACATTTTACCAGAGAACTCCTAAACATGATAAACAACTTCAGCAAAGTAGCTGGATATAAAATTAACTCAAACAAATCAGTAGCCTTTCCCTACACAAAGGATAAACAGGCTGAGAAAGAAATTAGGGAAACAAATCCCTTCACAACAATCACAAATAATATAGAATACCTTGTTGTGACTCTAAGGAAGTGAAAGATCTTTATGATAACAACTTCAAGTCGCTCAAGAAAGAAATCGAAGATCTAAGAAGATGGAAAGATCTCCAATGCTCTTGGATTGGCAGGATTAATATAGGAAAAATGATCAGCTTGCCAAAAGCAATCTACAGATACAGAACAATTCCCATCAAAATTCCAACTCAATTCTTCCCAGAGTTAGAAAGGGCAATTTGCAAATTCCTCTGGAATAACAAAAAACCCAGTATAGTGAAAGCTATTCTCCATAATATAAGACTCTCTTGTAGAATCACCATTCCTGACCTAAAGCTGTACTAGAAAGCAATTGTGATTTAAAATTTCATGGTTGTGGTACAGCAACAGATATGTAGATCAATGGAACAGAACTGAAGTCCTAGAAATGAACCCACAAACCTTTGATCACTTGATCTTTGACAAAGGAGCTAAAACCATCCAGTGCAAAAAAAGACAGCATTTTCAAAAAAATGGTGCTGGCTCAACTGGCAGTTATCATGTAGAAGANTGAGAATTGATCCATTCTTATCTCTTTGTACAAAGCTCAAGTCCAAGTGGATCAAGGTACTCCACATAAAACCAGAGATACTGATACTTATAGAGGAGAAAGTGGGGAAAAGCCTCGAAGATATGGGCACAGGGAAAAATTCCTGAATAGAACATCAATGGCTTGTGCTGTAAGATCAAGAATTGACAAATGGGACCTCATAAAATTGCAAAGCTTCTGTAAGGCAAAGGACACTGTCAATAAGACAAAAAGGCCACCAACAGATTGGAAAAGATCTTTACGAACCCTAAATCTGATAGTGGACTAATATCCAACATATATAAAGAACTGAAGAAGTTGTACTCAAGAAAACCAAATAACCCTATAAAAAATTGAGGTACAGAGATAAACAATGAATTCTCAAGTGAGGAATACCAAATGGCTGAGAAGCACCTGAAAAAAAATGTTCAACATCCCTAATCATCAGGGAAATGCAAATCAAAACAACCCTGAGATTCCAACTCACACCATTCAAAATGGCTAAGATCAAAAACTCAGGTGACAGCAGCTGGGGGTGAGGATGTGGAGAAAGAGAAACACTCCTCCATTGCTGGTGGGATTGCATGCTGGTACAACTCTGGAAATCAGTTTGGTGTTTCCTCAGAAATTTGAACATAGTACTACTGGAAGATCCAGCAATACCACTCCTGAGCATATACACAAAAGGTGTTCCAAATTGTAATTAGGATCCACTATGTTCATAGCAGCCTTATTTATAATAACCAGAAGCTGGAAAGAACACAGATGTCCCTCAACAGAGGAATGGATACAGAAAATGTGGTACATTTACACACTGGAGTACTACTACTCAGTTATTCTAAACAATGACTTCATGAAATTCTTAGGCAATGGATGGAACTAGAAAGTATTGTGAGTGAGGTAACCGAATCCCAAAAGAACACACATGATATGTACTCATTGATAAATGGATATTAGTCCAGAAGCTCAAAATACCCAAGATACAATTTGCAAAATACATGAAACTCAAGAAGGAAGACCAAAGTATCGATCCTTTTTTCTTCTTAGAAGGGGGAACAAAATACCCATGGAAGGAGTTACAGAGACAAAGTTCGGAGATGAGACTGAAGGAAGGATCATCCAGAGACTGCTCCACCCAGGGATCCATCCCATAAACAACCACCAAACCCAGATAATATTGCATATGCCAACAAGATTTTGCTAACAGGACCCTGATATAGCTGTCTCCCATGGGGCTGTGCCAGTTCCTGGCAAATACATAAGTAGATGCTCACAGTCATCTATTCGATGGAACGCAGGGTCCCCAATGAAGGAGCTAGAGAAAGTATCCAAGGAGCTGGAGGGGTCTGCAACCCTATAGGAAGAACAACAATGTGAACTAACCCATCATCTCCTATCTCTATCTGCATATGTAGTAGAGGACGGCCTAGTAGACCAACAATGGGAGGAGAGGCCCTTGGTCCTGCAAATATTATATGTCCCAATATAGGGGAATGCCAGGGCCAGGAAGCAGGAGTGGGTGGGTTGTTGAGCAGGTGGAGGGGGGAGGGTATAGGGGATTTTTGGAGAGGAAACTAGGAAAGGGATAGCATTTGAAATGTAAATGAAG
>NC_034607.1:55425824-55485824 GCF_900095145.1 Mus pahari
GAGAGAGAGAGAAAGAAAGAAAGAAAGAAAGAAAGAAAGAAAGAAAGAAAGAAAGAAAGAAAGAAAGAAAGAAAGAAAGAAAGAAAGAGAGAAAGTCATTACTCCAGTTGGCTGGGACTACACTCAGTTATTTGCTACCCAAGTATAGGCCTGAGCATCTAATCTCCGGGCCTTTTAAAGGCAAAAACCACACCCTGTTATTTTGCTTTGCACAATCCAGCAGTTTAACTGAAGGTAACTAAGATAAACAGTGAGCTGGAGTGGGGTATTTGTATAAGCAGGTAGTTTAGCAGATGCTAAAATAAATTAGCTAGGGCATCTTGATCTTGGGTTTCTACATTAGAGCTCAGTAATTTTCCACATGACTTTCCATCAAGGAGGTCGAATTCTAATCCAACTTAAAATGTTCTTAGTAAGAATAGAAAATGGAGGAGTTTCAGCAGTGTCTTGCACAGTCACAATTTAATATATATATATATATATATATATATATATATATATATATATATATATGAATTTGCTAATAGTAAAGATCTGACCATTCAGTGAAAACAACAATGATATGAATTTATTATAATTGAGCAGTACTCATATTTGATATAAAATTTGAGGTAAAAAAAAAATCTCATACCTACATGCAAATAATAAATCTCATAGGCATGAGTTAAAAGTATTTTGTTTTTGGAAAAACCGGCAACAAAAACAACAAAAGTTGCTGTTGGTCAGAATGTAGTTGGACGCTTGTGCTTCATATGAAAATATAGATTTCAAAAAACAAGAAGGCGCCTTTATTTGTCTATAGTTCTTTGTATAAAGTTTAGGCCTGCTGGGCTGTGTCCCACCCTCCTCCCTTCACGTTTGCGTATCTATGGTATACATATGCATATCCATAATGCCCTGAATAGGGAGGTAGAGGACAGCTTCCCTGAGGTAGAAGTGGGAAAGGGGGGGTGGTTTCTCTCCAGAGATGGAAATTTAACTTTCAGGCTTTTTAGGAAATATTTCCTTTTGTTCTGTCCCCCCCTCCCCAAGTCATCTGACTAACTGCAATGCTAGCCCCTTTTGTTTGTTTTTGTTTGTTTGTTTGGTTGGTTGGTTGGTTTGGTTTGGTTTGGTTGTTGCTGTTTCTAACTTCAAAATCCCATAGATTGATCAATTTTCTCTATTTCTCAACTGACTAAATTTTATATTAATTCCTACAGCTAGTAATTTTCAAACCTAGACTTTAGACCCAGATTTATTGTAAATTTTGTGTTAGTAAAAAAATTATTATTGAGGTATTTTAATTTAACTGTAGAGAACTGTTGTAAACAGTTATCATTCAACTGAGCTTGTTTCTGCCCTGTAATATTGATACTTTCAATATCCCATCTTTTACAAAGTGTTGTACTGCTCAGTATGTTCAGAAACCCTTACCATTTTTTTCCCCTGAGGGTGAATTTCATATGGAGGACATTAGAAGCCATTGGAATGCTCTTCTTTCTCATGTCAAATTGCTGTATTGTTTTGAGATATGACATTCAAAAAAGGTGTACTTAACACAATCACAAGACAATCACAATGAAAGCAGATCTAGAGCACCTGAGCCTCTTTGAGGAAAGAAAATGTATCAGAAAGAGATCAAATGTACCTCCTGTCTGGAAATCTTCAAAGCAGTGGCCTAGTCTGGAGGGAATTGGGATGGTCTTGATTGTTCATTGATATAGAATGACTTAGCCCCAGGCCTTTAATCCCAGCACTTGGGAGGCAGAGGCAGGCGGATTTCTGAGTTCGAGGCCAGCCTGGTCTACAAAGTAAGTTCCAGGACAGCCAGGGCTTTACAGAGAAACCCTGTCTCCAAAAAGAAAAAAAAAAAAAAATTANAAAAAAAAAAAGAAAATTATAGAATGACTTAGCCCATGGTGGGCGACACTATTCCCTAGGCAGGAAATCATGAACAGTGTGCAAGAGAAAGCTGACTAAGACAAAACAAACAAAAAATATGTACATGCTTTTATTTCTCATTGCTCCTGATTGTGAATTTGATGTGACTAGTTATGTGAATTCTTGCCTTGACTTCTCCTCACTGATGGATTGTAACCTGGACGGAAACCTCAAGTATACCCTTTTTCCTCTTAGCTTTCTTTGTCAAGCTATTTTTACAGCAATTCAAATGAATGTAGAATAGGCTATGCATTGATTGTAGGCTTTATACAGTTGCAATCTTTGAAATTTCCTATATTTTTAAAGTAAGCTAAATGACAGTCTTTAATTTAAACATTAAGGAAATATGGGTTGTTACTCCTATACATGCCAAATTTGTAGATTAATATTAAGAAATGATGAAAAGCTTTGTAAAAATATATTAATAACCATGAAAGTATGTAGAATGAATGTTGAAACTCATTGCTATGTAAATGGAAGAAAATGTATTATGATTTCATTACAGGAAAGTTGTTTCTACAGATCCAAGGTATTAAAATAATTATCAGCTGTTGGATTAAAAGTAATTGATGGGTTATATGGTTGCAAACAACAAAACTTTGTTTTATGAAAACTGAGCATAACCTTTTTATAGAAATTGTATGTCTATTTGTATGTCAGGATTTGGTAAAGATTTTTTGTCTTTTTTCATTTTGCATGGTTTTTAAACAACAATCTTAACAATGTTTCTTTTTTCTCAAGGCCTTAATTCCGATGAGGTACTATTGTAGTTATCATCTTTCCTGTGCATTTACTTGTACTAGACACATTAGTTCATAGTATCATTATCACCTTATAACTCTGATATTATTCTTAGTATAGGCGAGAGAGAAGGAGTAGGGAAATCACAGCTAATGAGACATTTTTTAGTTAATTACAGGTGTATTTAACTTTAATCCCATTGTAACTTACAGTGTATTTATGACATCAGCATATATTCGTATTATTCTCTGCTAGTTCTGTAATTCTCCATGAAAGCTACATGGAGTGCCTGCATCTTAAGTGTACAAGCAGAGGCACTGATTGAGTAGTAAGCCGCTGAAAGGGGTGTGACAGCATCTTTTCCTGTGTGTGTCTGGGGTAAGATTTCCTTTCAAATTCAGTCTTCTTCACTGCTCTATTCAGTGGCAAATTGCTGTCATGTGCAATTTTTAAAGTCAATAAACCACAGTTGTATTAAGAAATATTTTATTAACAAAACAGTAAATTCCACTTGCTTAGCATTTCCAATAATGGATAAATTGGCCTTGCAACAGAAAAACAAAACGAAACAAACCCCTTAGATATTCAGTCACTAGAAGCACTGGAAGGGTGTGATTGAAGTGACCTTTCCTTGACTTCTTAGGGACGAACCACCTCACACATTATTGTAGTCATCATTGTTGTTTTTAAAGGCAACACATTACATGGATTAAAAAAAGAAGCATAGTCAAACAAAAATGTTACAATCGATGTAGTCAGTTTATGCCAGGCAGTGTGAAAACTCCTGTGAGCTGCAAGTGACACACGGAACCTGATATGTTTAGTATAAAGATTCTTGGGTTGGATTCAAGTCTTTTTCCTTCAAAACATCAGTATCCTCTCTTTTCCTTCTACATTCAGGGGGCAGAAACCTGCTAAGTTTTGTGTAGGTCAGTAAAATTAGATACATATTTTTTTTTTTTTTTTTTTTTTTTTTTTTTACCAGCACTATCAGCTTTTATCAATGAGTGAGATTTTAAAATTCTTGCTGGGAAGAAACACTGAAATCAGTTATAAACAACAAGCCTCCCAGATAGACCATTTAAAAAGTTACAATTCAATTTATTTTTCCACCATTTTTTAGAATCTGTTCAGATGAAATTAGTTTGTGTTAAATAGATACAATGGAATATATATGTATATCTATATAGATATAGATATGTAAATTGGTGGTTTTATGTTCCTTTTTATTTCTCTGGCTTTTCCTGAGTAAGACTGAATGAGAGGGGTAGGTAAAAAGACTTGTGAGATCTTTTAACCTGGCAAATTAAAAATGTATGAAGACCTGAAAGAGAAGAAATGGGTACTGAATTTTAACTTCGTGCCATCTAATTTTTGGGTGATGAAAAGCCTTTAAGACTTCTTACACAATTTCTTGGCAGCAGAACCTCATAGTGATTTGCTATGATATATATGTATTTCTAAGGTAGTGTTATGTCTGAAATCCAGGCCACATCTCGGCATGTTTTTCATCAACTAAAGTATCACAAAAGATGTTTTGCATTTTTTTGCCTTGCTGATTAAAGCAGATTAGAGGTATCTTTTTCTTTTATCAAACCAAATATTATTCTTTTAGATGTTTATGTCATGTGATCAGTTTTTACAGAAGCATCACCCTGCAACCTAAAAATTATTTTTTCACCCTGATAATTTATTGCTATGAACATCATTCAAACATTATGCAAAACAAGTGTGTAACCTATACTTCACTACTACACAGTGTATGTTAAACTTAAACTATGTTAAAGTATATAAATGTAAAACCATAAAAGTTAAAATTAAGTCAATAGTAAACAAATATTGAATGATTTTAGTGGGTAGTAATACAGAATCAAAAATTACTGAGAATACTTTTTTAGTTGAGAAAATGCTTACTTTCCATAAAGCTTGATCACACACACCATGTTCAGAGAATATGTGTAAATTAATGGGAAAAAGTTTTCCATTGCAGCAGCCAGAGTTAACCAACATTATTTATGTAATGCCTTTGGAGTGATGCATATTTATGTAGCCATGTATGGTGATGGATCTCTTTCATTTAAAATAAACGTTCCATTTTACTAGGGACTAAGAACTCAAGGTCTCCTGGAATCAGATCTCAATGAAGCAAATCACCCATTTGTTATAATACCTTGGCACAACTGTACAACTTCACATTTTCAATTTGTCAGTATTTGTGTGTTTTGGTATTCCATCATATATGATGGTTGCCTGTGTGTGTGTGCTTGTGTGTGTGTGTGTGTGTGTGTGTGTGTGTGTGTGTGTCTGTGTGTGTGTATGTCTGTGTGTGTTTGAATGTTAAACACATATAGAAATATGAGTATTTGGGAAAGAGAAAGTTTTATATGATACTTAGGTATATATTTCACCTTCTAATTCACACCTTTCATACAAATACTAAAACTTAATAATGCAACAGAATGAAGGCTATATATGTAAGAAAAGAAGTAGCTGAGTCTTTTTATATACATTCATACATATCTTTCTTAGAATAAACACTACACTGTAATTTTAGTTTAAAAAAGTAAGTAATTGTGGCAATTTATAATGTCGGCAAAAAAATCTGTCTGAAATAATTGTTGCTCCGATGTCATAAAACTCCCTATACTTAGCAACACTTATAACATTGAGTTTACCAAAAATGGCTGAAGAGCAGAGATATATTTTGCATTTTCTATACAACAGGCTATAAAACATCACTTATCACAGTCCAGAAAGCACACAGAGATGGGTTTATATAAACATATGTAATAACATAGTAAGCGTGCATGAAAATTTCCCAATGATTGCATCTATGCCCTCTCATTTTTGTTTTGAAATTTTAGTGTGAAAACGTGCCTTATATTTCACATTTTTGAAAAATAAGGCCTCCATACTTTTTTTTTAATTATTATTCTCTCACAAACAGAAAGGGGCTTTTTTTTTTTCTTTTAACGCGTTCCTGCATTAGTCTTCAAAAAAGAAAAAAAAAGGAAGAAAAAAAGAAGAAAAAAAGCCAGCACTTTGTCTCAAATGCAAGTTCCAACCCCTGCTCCAGTTGTGTCAGCTGACCAACTCCTCATAATCTGCAGATGGTCCCACAAGAAGACTTCTTCTCTGGCACTCCCACTGACTGGCTCCTCAGGAAAGCGCTAGCACTTTGGCTGAATCCAGGATCATAGGTAGCTTCTTTGTGTGTGTTGTGTTTTGTGTTGGTTTTGTGTTGTGCCTCGATGTAATACTCCTTTGCTTTATGAATGCGTGCGGTCCTCACCGTCTTTTAGAACGTTCCAGCAACATAAAGACAAGCAGAGTAAATGAAAACACTGCGGATGTTAGGGAATTTTATTGGCCCCTGTTTTTGTTTTAGTATTTTTTTCCTTCCTTTCTTCTCTCTTTCATTTTTTTTTTTTGTGTATGTTTTTTCTTTTGAGAAACAAGAGCATGAGATACTTGTTTGTTTTTTTTTTTAAAAAGAGTTTTCCCTCCTGATCGCATTCCCTGTCTTCTTTTGTATGTGCTTCATAAAAAGGAAAGTAAATAAGTTTATATTATGTCTCAGATAAAATGAAGACTATTTCTATACAAGTGTCCTTTTCAAATCTTGAGATCAGACATAATACTCCTTATCCTTGTTTTTCTTGTTTTTGTTGGCGCTTTTAGCACTGCTGGGCTGCTTCTCCTTGACCACAGCCCCATTGGACTGTGCTGAGTTACTGATGTAGTTTCGACTCTCATCCACGTGGTATGACCCTTCATCCCGGTTTCTGTACTTGTACATGGCATATAGGAGGATGAGGATGCACAGAGCAGCTGCTGCAACAATCCCCACCACCATGCCAGTGGTACTGCTGGACTCCCGTATCACCTCTGCGGAGCCTGGGTATGGTTCGCGGCCGCCCACTCTGGTGGGGTTGGCTGTAGGAAACAGGATGAAAACAAAGTGATTATTGAGTTTCCTGGACGCTAGCAAAAATGTTAACTTAAGCATCTATTTAAGAGCCTGATGGAATCACACCCACTGCTTTACAGAGTGTTATATCACCAAATTAAGTGTTCACCGTCTCACCGTCTCTACATTGAAAGGACTCAATTCAAGTTCAGAGGGAGACAGATGTTGTCATCTATATTTCCATTCTTTTGACAGATGAATTTAACACTACAGGTCAAATGAGTTTAACAGAACCATTTTCATATCAGGTGAGATATCGGAAACCCAACATCAGACAGTCATGTTGAAGGAAGACGATGAGGCTTCTGGATTCTTAGGGCTAATTCTGGACTCATCGGGACTTAAACAAGGGATATTTTTAGAATTCACTCCACTTTGTGATGGACATGGTATCAAACAATAAAACAATCCAAACATTTCTAAATAGTCCAGTTGTATGTTTCTTAAATTTTATTTCGTGTGTGTGTGTGTGTGTGTGTGTGTGTGTGTGTGTGTGTGTGTGCGTGGTTATGGTAGACACCAGAGGGATTAGTTCCCATGGAGTTGGGGTTACAGGGAGTTGTAAAACAGTTGATCAGAGTGGTAGAAACCAAACTCAGATCCTTTACAATATAGTACAGGTTCTAAAGCACAAAACATGTGTCTAACCCTCATTGCCCTCATTGCCTGCATTATAAAATATAATTGTAGATATATGATTGTAAATAAAGACAGAACTCTTTTCCTTTACTATTGAAAATTCATTTGTCTAGTAAGGATATATGTATCTATACATTGGCAGTGAGCCAGTGATCCTCAAGCTAAGCTTTAATTGTGTATGGTGGGACATTCCTGCAATAAATACCAGCATTTAGCAGCTTTTAGAAGAATGTAGGAATGTAACCTTTCAGGGTTGGTTTGGGGACCAATTTCATAATTCAACTAATGGTAATAAAAGAGGCAATAGCAGAACACTCATCTGGTGTATCGGCTACAAAACCCTCACCCAAACTTCTCCAAGTAGAGGGCAAGTCCTCTCTTGGTCCAAGTGTTGGACTACAGGATGTCTGATGTCTTCTCCGAGGTCTAGGAGGACACTGAAGTTGCTCACAGAACACAAAGAAAATTGTAGGGATGTAGTAGTACTAAGAATATGTAAACGGTCAGCTTTGTGCTTCCTGCCTCCAAAGCATGGAAGTCAGAGAAAACTGCCTCTCTGTCCTTGACCTCGAAACATTTTCTCTATAGCTTTTTACTTTTTGTTTCTTTTCTTTGATTCCCCATTCTTTACCTTATCCTACAGAGGGAAAACTAAAAGATGACTTTTCTGTTGTAGTGGGTTAAGAATACTGTAACTTTCAGAGTGTGCACACTGCTTTTACACAATCTCAAGATTCCAAAGTTACATTGAACATATTTCTGTAAATACATATTTGAGTGTGCATGCTTCTACAACAGTACCCGTTAATTACTTGGAAACATTTACTAATGCTCAAAGCCCTGTTTTGAAAGCCCACTTTATAGGTGGGAAAGATTTCTTCCAAGATAAAGACATGCAGATAAGTCTAACTACCTGTGTTCAACCTCCAGATCATACCTGATAGAAGGGAAGAACATGTGTTTGCAAGTAGTCATCTGACCTACATAAACTCACTGTCACATACATGAGCTTGCACACACACACACACACACACACACACACACACACACACACACACACACTTTAATAAAAACTTTAAAAGGAGAAACTACATTTGCAAACATCACTAAAACCTCTTCTGCATTAGGGCTTTTGCTGTTAAGTTTCTTTTCCTCCATCAAATAAAGCCTCACTAACATGGATGCTTATAAAGCCATGGTTTTCAGTCTCAAAGTAGCAAGGAGCTCAGCTCTGCACCTACAGAATGGAGCAAGGGGAAGCCAGTGCTGATTCTGTCACTGTTTTACAAAAGGCCTTGTAATGCTAAAAATCTCCCAGTTGCTTCTGTGGCCAAGGTGGAGAGGAACAAAGATTATAATCCACCCTATTTGATTACAGAAATTAATTTCTCCTGAAAAGCCTGCTGCAGTAACTTTGTCAGCACCAGGCAAACCAAAGGCGGCACTTTCTCTTTAAATACAGTCATCTTTGCCAAAGTGTGCCAATTAGCTCAGCTGCTAGCTTTAGCTAAGTGACAACTTTCTGTGTGTGCCTTTGGCACGGTGCTCCTTTATCATGGTGTCTCAAGAGCTGAAAAAGTAATTGTATTTAAATGTTACCTAAATCATTTTATTCCTGTACCTGATGGAGGAATGCTGAAACACATTTTCACAATAATTTTACTCTTTCAAAAAGAAATGAAGGGATAATGAACTAGAATCCTAATCATTTAGCTCATTATATTACAACTTCGGGGCTTTAATGGGATTCAAGGTTTGAATTCAATACACTAACAATGCATGTATGTGTGTACGCACAATTAGGAACTGGGTTAGATACTTTAATGCTAGAATATTAATGTCATTTTTTTTCTCAAACATATCTGATATGGCTTTAGAACAACTGTGCAAGCAGAGCTCAAAAGAGGTATGTGCTCCCTCTAGAAGGAGATCACAAAGACACAAGCAAACTCTGAATTTTGCCCTATAAGCATTTGATAAGCTGTTTAAGAAATGTACTTTCCCATTCTGCAACACCAGCCAAAATGCTTAAGTCACATGAGAGCTAAAAATAGCTCTGCCTAACCCACATTAAGAGAATCTAAATATAATAATTTTAAAATAAAAAAAAAACACTCCCCAGAAAACTAAAATTGAAATCCAATGAAAAAAAAGTCTTCTCATGCATTTTATTTACATTAAAAAAATTTAACAGCCATTAAAATAGGTGTTCTTATAAAGCTGCTTAGACTATATAGCTGTTCCCATGTCTGCTTGATTAAACAATAATTACTTCTCTTTATGTCTCAAATCTTTCTTAAGGCTAAATGATATATCCATTAACTTTTGCTATATTGTCAAAGTAATTTGTGTGAGTGAGAACTCTCTTCCCTATAGATGTATAATAACAGGCCAAATAACTTTAAATACATTTATGAATTAAAAATAAAGTCACTAATGCTTTATTTTGATGTTCACTGAAAAAATCTGAGTATATTTCATATTAATTCAAATGCTTTAAATGTATGAGTGATACTGAGGCTAAATTCCCTATAATATAATATGTTCCAAAAATACACAGAGTAGAAGGGTAGCCATATATTAACCACCCATAAGAAAAATAGCTTAATCAGAGGAATGCATAATTAATCTATATATTTCATGGGTTGAAGAATTTTGCATTTTCACACTTCATAATAACACAAAATGCAACATTTCTAATGGTTATAATGATCAGAATTGTTCTTTTTTGAGCCCCTGTAAAAGCGGTATGAATGAACTTCTCTCTTATCCAATCTCCACTTTGTCACAGCATATGACAGAAATAAATGTTTAAAACAAAACAAAACAAAACAACCCCCCCCCAAAAAAAAATGAAAACTGGGCAGTAAAAGCACTCGCCTTTGATCCCAGCACTCAGGAGGCAGAGGCATGCACATCTCTAGGGCAGCCATGTCTATACAGAGAAATCCTGTTTACAAAAGCCAAATAATGATGATGATGAGGAAGAGAATGAGGATGAGGAGGAAAAGGGGGAGGGGAGGGGGGAGGAGGAGGAGGAGGGGAGGGGGAAGAAAGGAGAAGGAATAATAACATACAGATAAGATTTAAGTTTAGAATGGTCAAAAATGAACTCTGATACGAAGGTACATATAGATTGTTAGAGCTGGTTCATCACACTTAGCCTTAGAGCACACCGGATCTATATCAGTGGTAAACTCCATGGGACTCGTGGTGGTCTCAAAAGGAGCCAAGAAGTGGACATGATGTGGTATGACTAGAAATGGAAATGCATTAAATCTCACTGGTTATATATATTTCACTTTAAGGCTAGGTGGCCATTAAGGGGGAAATGAGTAGGTGAGTCTCCAAAGTATTTATGCCCTGACTCATAGAATTAAACAAACAAACAAACAAACAAACAAATGCATGAATTATGGATGTATGAAAACGTAATTCCAACATATTATATTGTGCAAACTTCCTCATGTCTTAGCCACTTCCTCTACTCTGTAGAAGAACATGTGGAGTTACATCATTATCTCACAGAATCAGCGAAAGCAATCCCTCATCTCTACATGCTGAGCTAAAGGTCAAAGAAAAGGTGGTTTTGAATTCTGTTCTCGTCCCTCTTCACTCTGTTTTTCGCTCCTTCCTTTTTCCTCTCCTCATCGCCTGTGTATCTTCTGCCCTCTCTCTACTGTCCTCCATTAAGACAATAACTAAGCATTTTGACATGGTCTGTTTTGGTCCAGCACACTGATGTGGTCCAATCTTGCCTGCTTGGTCTACACCTTTCACAGTCAGATTAATACTGTGGACCTTACATGAGCACATACCTTTGAGTGTTAGGAAGGCTAACATATTTCTCTATCACCCTTCTCAGAGGAAGACTCCAGCAATAGAAAACCTAAATGATGTGTTATGTCAAAATAATATCTGTACTTGCCACTTAAATTTTTAAGTGATATTTTAAAATTTTAATCTATCTTTATGTTGCTGCCTCATGTCTTTCTCAGTTTGTCTTCTCTTCTTCGCTACCTTTCTCTCCCAGGTCCTGACTGTCCCTGAGGATGGCTCCTGTGAGGGTATGCCTGGTGAGACTTTCCCCTCCATGGGGAGGAGAGGAAGCTGGTGAGGATAGCAGATTTAGAGCTTGGCCTGTTGAGATTCTTCTATTATTAAGCAAAGTGATAAGCAAATGACAGAACTTATTGTCAACCTGCCAAGTGCAAAGCACAATATAAAATATTCTTTATTGTCTAAAATGGAAAATGTGGATCCTTCATCTGCATGATCTTTATGTTTTATACTGACAGTTTTTTAAACTCAGCTTCCAACTTTATTTACAGGTAAAGTTATATGCTTTACCTAAACAAATGATATTTTTTGGCTTACTTTAAAACATTCTATCCTGGAATGGTGGTTTACACTTTGAATCTCTGTTCTGGGGTGGCAGTGGCAGGTGGATTTCTGTGAGTTCATGGTCAGCCTGGTCTATATTGCAAGGTCCAGTCAGCAAGAGATATAAGGTAAAAAACAAAACAACAACAACAAAAAAATGAAATAAAACCACCTCAAGCCACTCTATGTGGATGGTGACATCACAGCATGGGGGTGCATCAAGGCAAGGGCCTCTGAATCAGCCTCAGGACTCCACTGGCTTGTCTGCACCAGTTACACTTTAGAATATGAAAATCGAGAGTATAAAATTCACAATGGCTCTGTAAGAACCTTATGTTCTAAAATAATTGTTCTAAAAGGCAAAGTTCTGAAAGTAAATAATTTTTTTTTCCAAAATTGTTAGGTTACTATTGGAAATATTGGGCACCTTGGTTACTCTTTTTGAGACTGGAAAAACAGCAATTACATCTCTTTTTCTCTTCCTTCTCTTTCTTTTGTTTTTGGGGCCAAATCCCACATTTCCCAAGCTTGTCTCCAGCTCTATAATTGTAGCCAAGGCTAACACTGAATGCCTCTCCTTCCTGTCTGTACCTTTTAGAGGCTGAGATACATGCACTTGATCCATGAAGTGCTAGGGATTGACCCTACATGTTAAATTAGCACTTCCTACATGTTAAATAAGCACTCAACCAACCGAGTCATATTTTAGCCCCTAAGTATTCTTATTGAAAAATAAAGTGGAGTGTCAGGCATGTGGGCTCAAAGGTGAGTGTTGGTACGTTGGTACTCTGTCTGGACTCCACCCCCACAGTTACCTGGCAGCAGGAGGTATGCTCCTACCCACAGTTCCCTGGCAGCAGCTAGGAAGGCCTGGTGTACTAGAAAAGGCTGCTTGCTCCCCCCCTCTCTCTTACTCTTACTCTCTTGCCTTTATGGCCTTGCTCCCCCTCTCTCCCTATTCCCTTCTCCCCTCTCTCCACGTGGTCATGACCAGTCTCTACTTCTCTACTCTCTCCCTCTCTCTGCTTTTCTCTGTCTCTACTACCCTCCTAACCCCTCTCCCCATGCACTGAATATATTCTGGACTATACTGTCATGTGGCTGTTCCCTCACGGGGAAGGAATGCCTTGGCATGGGTCCACTGAGACATCCCCTTCCTCCATACCTCACCACACCCTCATAAAACACATTTTTATATTCCTTTACCTTTTTATAATCACAGCAGTTAGGAGTGCATCCTGCTCTTATGAAAGACCCGTGCATTCTTCCTATCACCCCTGTCAGATGTGTGACAACTGCTTGTGATTCCAGTTCTCATCTCCAACTTCTGATTGCCACAGGTATTTCACTCACTTGTATGTACCCACAGTTAACATATAAGTTTAAAGAATAATAAAGCTAGGAAAGAGAAGCTTCTTCAGTGAGGGTGGAAGCTGTGCTAATTTATAAGCATCGGGGTGAGTGTTCTGAAGGCAGTTTAACATATCATCACTGTGTACATGTATGACATTCTCAAAGAATAAACGAAAACCAAAGTGACACTAGACATCCTGAAAAGCAGTGGCAGTCTATTAGACATTATCCCGTTATTCCCGAGCCCCGGGAGTTTTACACAGTAGCAGTCAAATCAGTAAAGTGAATAAAATAAGATAAAATAAAATTAAAAACCTGATCTTCATTATGTTTTTCAAAAGAGAAATGGTACGTAAGGTCCCAATCCAAAAGACCTAGTCTGGGGGCGTTCTGTGGTAGTGGACAGGGATACTTTATATTTCCAGTAATAAGTTTGCCAAGGCAGTGACATGCCATAATATGTTCTTTTTATCACTCAAATTGCCATTTTTATGAAACCATTTTGTACACTTGAACGAGTAGTTCCTCCACTATAATCTTATTATATTTATTTTGTTTCCAGAATTCTCTTTCAGGGTAACTGTGTAGTTTCCAGGCTGGTTTTATTTCACCAATATACACTACTAATGTATAGTTTCATCATCAAGCACAACCCTGTCACATCCAAGAGGAAGCATGTGCCTCTCTATGTGCCTCTCTGTAGACGGATGCCAGTGCACACTCAACATGTGAGCTTTAAGAAAGACAGCTGTAAGAAATTGCCAGTCCTAAGGAATAATGAAGAGTAAAGCATACCAATGATAAAAATGGAATGTGAGCTATGTATTTTGGAAGTAGAAGAGCATATATAGGATCATAAAACTCCAGACTATACATTTATCATTTCGGTAACTAGAATTATTAGGTGGCTATCTTAAACTGCAATGATCCTTAAAAAAAAAAAAAAAACTATTGGCAAGATGTGTAGATTGGATTTTTTGTAAAGAATCTTTTAGTAGTCTTCCTGGTTTTATCATAGATCTAACTGAAAGTAATTACATCCACATTTCTATCTCTATCCCATTTAGGAAAATCATCTCTTTAAAATAATCTCACTGGAACAGATCTCCACACTGTGTCTTCGATATGGATGTTATTATAATTTAAGGCAGGACTTGAAAATGGTTTCAGATTGATGGGGAAGGTTTGACTTTTCCCACACCCATTTTCATTAATACTGTGAAAAGAAAATTGGAGCTGTAGGCTCATGTGGTGCTTGACAATTGAGATTAGTACAATTTTTTTTCTCTCCTATGTCTAACAACAAAAGGGGGCTATTATTTTTCTCATTTTTGTCCTTCATTATAACATAGGGCAACATAAGCCCTCATGATGTGATCAGTCTGAAGAAGGCAGATTTATACATCACATTTGCAGCAGGAAAGGCACAGTAATGTACACAATATATTTGAGTTTCAACCTTTACTGGGGTTTTGTGAGAAATGATAGCTGTTCTGCATTTCAAATTATACTCTTTTGTCTGTCCAGCAATGCCCATGTCTTAAGTCTTCTGCAGCTCACTCTTCATGTGTGAATAGGAGGAAAGGGGATGCAGGATGACTTTTGAGTTTCCTCAGTGAATTAGAGATAGACTATGCATAAGGGATCAAGACAACACTGGAATCTGATTGGCTATGGGATATATGATATTTTTCTCTGCTCCTTTCCAAACTTTCAAACCCCATGTTTAAAGGAAGGATTGTGAGCCACCATTCTGAGATCAAGAGGATCATTATCTTCTCTTAAAAGCAAGGGTTTACATGAATAAGGATGCTAGGCACAGAGCTTATTATGTGCCTTTGTAACAGTCACTGTCGGGTGCTGCCTCAATTGGTGTCTCATGAAAAAGACAGAACAGTGAAAGACTATATGCTCTATGACTTTTCTTACATGTAAGAGGAATATACACAAAAGCATATCATCTTATGTAGGGGAGACCATAGAATCAAGGCATTTTCAGGCTGCTGTATTTATAAACTATATGTTCATAGTTTCAACCATCTACGCTTTTGTAGAATCTTCATAAGGCAATTAAATCCATTTAATTATATAAAAACACTTGAAAGCATCATGGTGTACATGAACAAACAAGAAATTCTAGTATCTCACGGTCCTTGGAGGTTCACTCACAGCTGCCTATTCAACTTTGCCATTTATTTATTTACTTAGGCAGATACAGCCATAGCATCATTGCTATTCTCAAGTCCCCACATGTAAAAGAAAGTTCTACTTCTCTATTACCCATAGGCTCATTTTCTTTCTTTCTTTCTTAATAGTATATATTTATCCTTCATGAAGTGTGCTCTAAGAATCACCTTCCCCGCCCCCGCTCTGGTATATATGAGCTCTTGTGCTCATATCCCTGCCCCATCACGGAAATGTAAAGTTACATACTTGGATATTTGATTTTGAAGTAGTAACAGCACAGGTAGAACCATCCAGAAGAAGGAAAGATTTTATTCTGTAGAAAACAAACTGGAGTGGCTACAGAACCATTGATTTGGGAAAGTGAGCAGCTGTTTCAAAGTGAACTAAACCATATCACGGTAGACAGAAGAACAAGCCATAAGTATAAAGCCACTAACAAGATAAAAGTGAGATCACTAACAAGGTAAAAGTGCAAGGGAAAAGCGAGGAGAGGCAGTAGCTGTAAACAGGAGTAAATACCTCTAAGATACAAGGGAACATGCATCAATAGATGAAAAGCAGAGTCCATTAGAGGACGAGCGAGAACACACACAGGTAATGGTTTGAGGAGGTCAGTGGTGCTGCCAATGACTTCCCACTCTTATAGGACAGAGTCCAGGAACGTTTATGAAATTCAAAGTAAATGAACAGTCTTATTATTAATGAACAGCACGTATTATTCATTCTACTGCAGAGTCTGGAGTGTGCTGAAATTTTAACGAAATGTTCCAATTCTATTAGACTTCAACCCATTTCAGACTAGTTTGTATGTTCTTGGAGACAGTTTTCTGTCACTCTGATTCTGATGATTTTCTGTCACTCTGATTCTGATGGTTTTCTGTCACTCGGATTCTTAGTATTTTGTCTACTTTCCAACTTCTACTGGAGACTAAACAAGCCTGCTGCAAAGGATGTACGCTTTCTATCAGATTATGGGAAGAGATTGGTCCTGCAAGATGGGTTAGTGGATAATGTACTTGGCACGCATAATCCCGTGTACCAGGAAAGAAAGAACTAAGTACACAAAGTTGTCCTTTGACCTCTGTATATGTGCTGTGTGCACACGCCCACTCACACATTATATACACACACAGGCACACACATTCAATAATAAGAAAGTTTGTTAGGAAAATATACTATTCCCTCTATACATCCGTAACCTCCACTTCCTATATACTACCTAACATGGGAGTGGACAGGTGGAAGAAGTGGGATCAATAGTCATTCACACAAACACCACACTGCTTTGTCTAAACTTCCTAATACGCTGTTTAATTTTGGTGTCTGAAGTCACTCAGTTATTCAGTTAGTCAAGTTAGCAAGTTCATTTAACCATTTGGGTTCCCCATTTATGGCCACAGCATGTTTATCAAGGCAGCTGAGCAATTGCGGAAGTTTTCAGACTTCTCAGACCCTGGAGCTAGGAATGTATGAAGAACATGATCATAGTAGAAATAGGGCACCATGATAACAGATAGCACACAGTTCACCGTGTATGTGAGCACATGTGCTTGGATATGTGGATATTGTAATACTCTCCCAGCTCCCTGACAGAAAGTGAAAGCTAACATTTTGTTTTACATAATTTTTATAAGAAAGGGCAGAACTTTGAAAAAAAAAAAACTCCATGGCCTCTTTCCTGAAACCTCAGATGCACTTTACATAAATATGCAGTAATAGCAAAGGCCCTCATCTCTCACCCAATAGCATCCATCCACGGTGGGTATTTCTGATACTAAGTAATCATTAGCAGATGCTCGAGGCAGCTCCAACCATGCTTGATTCACTGTAAAACCTGAAGTTATTTTTCTATTTTACTAAGCAAACAATTTTTGCCTTTCCTAGTTATTGCTAAGTAGGCTCTCTGCTGTGTTCTCTGTACATGTTATCAGATTTATTTCCCACATGCCAGAGCTCTGCAGCTATGTGCATTAAAGGAAAGGAAATAGTTTCAAAGAACTTAGGTAATTTAGGCTTCCTCAGCCTGAGGTCTGTGACTATTACACTCTCTTCTATTTAATGCATCTACACACATGATTGCAGAGTAATTTGTTGTCATTTCGTACCTGAGCAGTTGTTACACATAACAGCAGGCACCTGCGCTAAGCAGCTGTGTGCCACTGCCTCTCCTAGTCATATCCCCTTCTCTTCCCATAGTCTACCTGTCCTTTGCTTCTGAAGTTTTGCATGACCTCTGAATGGTCCATATATAATGCAGATGGAGTAAGATAATTAAGTATTAAGTATTAAGCATTTGTTTCTAGCCTAAAACCTGTGCTTAACTTGGTATAATAGTGGTGATCAACATATTATCCTTGGCCAAGTCTATATTTCTTCCTCAGAACATGATGGTAACACCTGAATTGTATAGCACCAAGGGTCATTATGAGATTCAGAGCAGTTAAGATAGGAAATTGTCAACTGCTGTGAAATTATTAAAGGTCTTTATAGCCAGGCGTGGTGGTGCATGCCTTTAATCCCAGCACTCAGGAGGCAGAGGCAGGCGGATTTCTGAGTTAGAGGCCAGCATGGTCTACAAAGTGAGTTCAAGGACAGCCAGGGCTATACAGAGAAACCCTGTCTTGAAAAAACAAAAATAAATAAATAAATAAAATAAAAAGGTCTTTATAAAATCACTATGTCCTTATTACTTTCTCTATGGCTTTCTTACAAAAGGTGCTGCTTTGGCAGCTGGCCCAGCAACTAGACAGTCAGCACTAGACAGAGTTGTCCGTGGTTTGCTCAGCCGTAGCCATGATGACCAGAGACCTTTTCTGTGTAGGCACAGAATTCACAGAGTACTTCCCTTCTGTGAATTGAGGCTTTGTGATGTTAGGTGCCAAAATGATCATCTATATTGTACTGTGTTGATTCAAACTGATAACTATAGCACTATAGGTGGGGCACGGGCTTGCTTAACTGAGAGGCATCCTATCTTTAATGGATCAGAGTTCCTTGGACATTACTATTGATGTGAATTATCCCATCTTTCATATTTTTATTGTGATAGTCTATATTTTTAGATATTCAGAAAACTATCACCTATCCTCTGTTTTACTCTCTGGTGGGAACTATTCTCTTGGAAGTAAGAACTCTTTTGATAAGGATTTAGTTTCTTTTTTAAACGTTCCCTTCTCTTTTCTCTCCTGATCTGATGATCCATGATATGATCTGGATGAAATCCAGGGAAGAGTCTTTCTTGTGAGTGCAGAGTCTGAGGTACCCCACTAGGGGGTCTATAGAACATTCTTTGAAGGCACAGGATTCCTGGGTACTAGAGTGTAGAGTGCAGGTCTCCTGATTTAGGACTGGATATATTCACCTTGGAGGGCGTCGGCATCTCTATATTCAAATCACGGAGCTATTGTTGGCTCAATTTTCTTTTATTGGGAAATATCAGATTCCTTTTGGGTTAAATTATAATAGCCAAGTTAAAAAAAATTAGATAACTCCCTCCCCCCTGGTGTATTATAGGAGGGCCTATCAAGACTAGACTGAGAAAGCACGTCAGACAAGGAATCCATTACAGTGGCAGGAGGTGGATCTTGGATGGGTGGAGGTGGCCAGTAAGGTGTGTTGTATCTGTGAAAGTATTAGGAATGTAAAGCAGGAAATATTAATCATCGTTTGTCTCAAAAGCTCTTTAAGGCAAAACTCTAGGTTTTTTTCTTCCCAAAATAAGAAGAGCTGCCGATGTGTATATTTTCCCCACTGAAGCAGAATAATATCAAGCTGAGGTGTAGACCTTGTCTTACTGAGTTGTAATTGTTCATAAGCAAGAGCTACATAGTGGTGAACTTTAGAAGTACTTTATGCTAGATGCTAAAATGCCCACTGTTAACATTTGCTTTAGGTAAGGAAAGTAGATTTATTTCCATTGATTTACTCTTTATTTGCTATCTTTTTTTTTAAACTTATTTGTTATTTGCTTATGTACTCTAGTGCAAATAACAGCAATTTTCTATCAATGTTTTACATATAGCAGACTACAAAGAGCTCTTTACACTCTCAGTCTTATTATTATCAGCACAATAATATATCATATTGAATATTATCCATGCCATTTTGTAGGCCCTAAAAATCAGGTGGGCAGGTTCAATGATCTGCTTTTGACTGTCCATTAGCAGGATGGACAGAGATTTGAACTCAGATACCCAGATCCCCCACGTTCACTCAATGAAACAAAAGCTTCTAGCATTTCCAGATATAGCCAATTCATGCTTGTTTTTCTTGTTTAAAAATGTTTACTGTTATTTTTAATGTGTTTGACTGTTGCACTGGTATTTTAAACACATATGTTTTTTTAAACTGGACAATTTACTGAAGCCTTTCTTGTTTTGTTACCACTACCAGGCTTGTGTAACAGTATGTGACTGATCTGATAATGATGACGGTGAACTCTTTAACATATCAGTGTGTACAGATGAGACCTGCAAGCTGGTGCCAAAGGTAATATTTGCTGCCCTTAGGAGCCTATGAGCTGATGGCAAGAAGATATCTTGGCTCTTCATGGAGGCAACATCACCTGTGGAGCAGAATTCAAAATATGCCTGCTGACCCCTCATAACATCGGAGGAAATGGAATGAATAATGTACCGTGAAATTCCATAGGAAACAAACTTTGTTATCAAAATAGGAATTTGACAAATTACAATAGAAAAACGGCTTCTTTTTTCTCGGGATTTAGGTTTTCAGGAGAGACGGCCTCGGACTACATCTTTCTGTCTGCATTATATTTCTCCTCTCATGGTTGGTGAGTTTTTAGAGTGTGGAAATGCATGGCATTTTCTCCTTCCAAAGCACAAGAAGTTACAAGTCTTCAGGAAGACTTTGTGGCAATTTAAGATTTTTTAATAAAGTGATATAAAACAAGTTTATGCTTCTATGCTGGACATATATTGGGTGCTTAAAAACTTATTCTGTGGCCCTTAGTGAACATGTACTATTTAGTGTAGTAAGTCACTGTGTTAGCATATATATATATATATATATATATATATATATATATATATGCATATATAATGTTTTCAAGTGTAACCAAAGTTAATGTTAGTGTATATGGTAATTATAAAAGCAGTTAATCATGTGTTGGTTGACACTTTTTAATACTTTTTGGACAATGTCTCCTGTAATCCCTGTCAGCTTGAATTTACTCTGCAGTTGAGGTTGACAAGGACTGTCTGATTCTCCTGCCTCTTTTAAACGTTAATAAAATTATTCCTGAGCTTTCTTCTCTGGGCAATTCTTCTATTAATGAGACTAGAAACTAAGAGAGGTCTCACATATAGTCTAGCTACTGACATAATTCTGGGGAAGGGAAATCTGGACAGTTTACCTTGGGTTGACTCAACAACAGACAGGTTTTCTCCTGTGCCCTGATTTCTAACATTTCTTTCTATAGAGCACTTGCAATTCTAAATGCTTTTTTCTGGTTGTTTGATATGTAAATATTTTTAAAGCCTCTCTCCAGTTTGAAGAACCCAATCTACTTACATGAAGGACCTGGGAACCATCATTTTGTAATGTCAACCTCGAAGGAGGCAATGCCTTCATTTTCCAGTTCCTTCTGGGAAAGCTCAGGGAGTTTATCTTGCTCATACCTTAGCTTAATCTAGCTAAGGTATGAGCAAGAGAAACTTCTTTTGGCTAAAACCATAGGCCCCAAGTAATCACCCCACTCCCCATATTTCCATCCTTTCTCTTCAAAACTGTGCCTCCTTGTTTCACACGCCCATAAATCCTGAGCTCAGGCAGAATTCTAACACTCCCCCATTACAATGACTTGAAATAAGATTTCCTTGCAGCTTAAATTCCTTTAATATACATTTTCATTCCAACATACAAGTTTAGAAAAGTGGGAATGATAAAGGGTAGGGTTTAGCTTAGAGGTAGTACAGTTGCCAAGGGTAAGAGAGGGGACTGCAGACTCATCTCAGTCCAGGGAAGGGAGAGAGAGGTGAGGAGAGAGTCCAGGGAAAGCAGGAAAGAAAGTGGGAAGGAAGGAAAGGAGGTTACGAATGAAATAAATCCCATTCTTCTATGATGACCATATTTTATTTACTTTTACCTTATTATTCTGGAGACTTAAATTTATATATAGTAAAGACAAAAAAGTCACCCAAACAAAAAAATAGCCTTAGGCCAGGATATTGAATGCTAATAACACATTCATCAGTGCCACACTTGAGCTACCTGTCCTGCATGGTGCCTGGCCTTCCACACTGACTGGGCGTGTGGCTCAGGAGATGTTCTCATGTTCCTGAAAATGGAATATATTTCATTCTATTTTTCTGGCTGTAGCTCAAAATTCTCCATTTTAACAGCAATATGTTGGGTATTATTGGCTAATTAGAATCACTTTTGAATAATTACATAATAAATAGCCCACATTTAAATGAAGAACAAAATTATCCTCTAATCAGGCACAAAAATGCGGCCTAATAAATGATATATTTCTTTAAATGACTGAGATTACTTATTTAATGAAAAGATGCAGCTTGTTCAATATACATATTTTTATCCCTAATGGTTAATGGGAACAGTTCAATAGAAATTCCTTGATCTTTTCTCAAAATAGCATACTGGAAAACCACTCAAAATTGCATAGTAATTGTACCAAATTTTCCTTAATGAATAGTAATGCATGTAAAGGACCTTTTGCCATCAAATTTAAATTTATTCCAGAGGATTATTTAAATGAACATTTTAAAAGCTATTTTGTATTTGTGAGGTTCCTAATTTTTTTAAAGCACACACTGCATTTCAAGAATGTAAAAACCCATTTTCTCTTAACGAGAATAGTCAGCTAGGTAAAACCTTCGTAACAATCTCTCCAAATATCCCCAACTTAGTATTTTTCTAAGGACTAAGAACAATGATGAGCATAGGGTCAGCCTTCACTACATCTAAAAGATTATAATTACTCTAACATTTGAGTTCTGGTCTATGAAATGTAACTGATGTCCAATCAAAGTCTGTTTACAGTTGATGATCTGACAGCTCATCTCAACTCCACTGCCTCAGACAAAGTATAAAAGATCTCTCATACATGTGCATGCGTGTGCGTGTGTGAAGTGAAAGAGAATAAGAGAGAGAGAGAGAGAGAGAGAGAGAGAGAGAGAGAGAGAGAGAGAGAGAGGGAGAGAGAAGGGGCTCGTAGCTGTGTGGAGTGAAACTATGGTTTGCTTAGTCGGGAAGTCTTCCAGTGATTAATCAGCTATCCATCCTTAAATACAAAGAGATTTGTCATGCTATCCTCACTATTGTAAATATAAGAGGAAGGAGGGAGCTAAATTTGTTTTCACTGGATTAAATTGAAGTTATTCACCAGGAAGCTTCCACACCAAAATCATTATTTTCTCTGAAGGTCTTAAATATCATTATGGAAATCACACTTCCAGATTTCACCTATGAATATGGGGAAAGTATTCTGTTTAACAGAAGACACAAAACTAACATGGATGCATAGGATCTAAGAATTTAAGGGAGTTTGTTAACTAAACAAACCTGAAACAAAAAGGTGTCAGTGAAATCCATTTCACTAATGCTTATTTTTGTCAAAGAGACAGGGCATTTGTATACTTATATACTTACACTATCATAAAAATAACAACAGGGAACACTCAAAAACACATACTAGATCAAGCCATTGCCATTCAAAATATTTCCTGCTGAATCTATCCACTCTTTTTTTGTTTTGTTTTGTTTTTTTGTTTGTTTGTTTGTTTGTTTTTCAAGACAGGGTTTCTCTGTATAACCCTGGCTGTCCTGGAACTCACTTTGTAGACCACCTGCCTGCCTCTGCCTCTGCCTCCCAAGTGCTGGGGTTAAAGACATGCGCCACCACACCTGGCTGAATCTATCCACTCTTAAGAGCACACGCCTTGCATGAGGGGAAACCACAATAGGTGCACGTGGGTTTCTGTTTATCTTTTACTTTTTTCCAGAGGAAACTCATGTGGAGGGTAATTCATCTGTCAGTGTCCTTGTGCATAAAGAAGGCATTTCTGGACATCGATGGCCTGTGACCAGTGGAAGCATGAGGTTTCAGCCCGAGGAAAGGATTCTGTCAGCTGTCTTACATTGCCCGCCTGTCCTTTTGTATTCTAAACCCTGACTGTACCAGTGGAGCGATCATCCAATTCTCATCACGCAGGGCAGTGTGGCTGGAATCAATTGTAATTGAGTTCCATGTGTTCCCACCCAGGGGGCTGTCCCTGATCTAGTTTCAACATCTAGCTCTGTTCCCATCAGGAGGTCCGAGTGGCTTCATCAGTTGCCCATCTGTTTCAGACAGAAAAAGTAACAGTATTATGTAGAGGGGAAAAATAGCATGGATATTACTTTTATAGAAATGAAATGGAAAAAAGTAAAAGCTGCCATTTATACTTGATATTATTCCAGGCATTGCAGTAATTATCTTAAATAATTCACTTTTAATGCCTGGGGGAAAAAAAAAAAAAGAAGGACCTGAAATTCAGAGGAAAAAATAAAGAAAAAGAAAAAAAGTATAAAATGTATGGTGGCTTCTAAGGAAGAAAGAAAAACAGTTCTTTTTAAAAAAAAAATAAAAAAAAATCAAGGTCAAATAAAGAAAATATACAATAAAAAAAAAGAAACAAGAAGAAGAAGAAGAAGAAGAAGAAGAAGAAGAAGAAGAAGAAGAGAGAGCGAGAGCGAGCGAGCAAGAGAGAGAGAGAGAGAGAGAGAGAGAGAAGAAAAAACAAAAAATTCAAGGTCTAAAACAACACCACAATATGTGTTGTGTTTTTACTCCCAGGGCTGGCAAACAAGTAGATGCATGTTGGAACTAGGTACCACTTGAACAAAGATGAAATTAATAACTAAACACACAATGCCCTCTTCATTAAGAGTACTGAGTGGAGTCACATAGCACATCTATCCAACACTTAATAAAACTATAATTTGCTGATGCTCAAGAAGAAGCTACATTGCTTTTCATGTTTGCTTTTCAGCATCTTTAGGGAGGAAGCCATCTGAATATCAAAGGTGACACAATTTCAGTGGGAAAGCTTTTTTTTTTTTTTTTTTGAAAGTGTATATATGCTGGTGGTCTATTTGATAAGAAAATGTTCACATATAAATATCCAGTGAGAGTGAAATACCCAGGCAACTAGTGAGGTAGCTAATTGTGGAGCTCTTGAGGTGGCTCCTTTCATGAGCTTAGCCGATTATTGATGGGCGTTGGACAGGACCTTACCTTTGAAATCTACTGCACTGCGTTAGTGTTCTAAAGACCTGCTTACCGAAAGTTTGATTTGCTTATTTTTAAAAGGATTTTCACATAGGCATGTCTAACAGTAACCAAAATCTCATGATTTTGTTAGCAATTACAATCACCACCAACATTATTTTGTGTTAATATAAATACAACAGCAGGAAAAGAGATATAAGGTAGTGGTTCATTTATTTTAAGAGCCTGTAGAAGCAGACTCTCAGAGGGAACAATATTCAGATTCAAGCAGTGTCAAGAAAACAAATGACTTTTCTTAAATAATAGTTGGAAAGAACACAGATAATATAAACTAAAACTTTTTAATTGATGCTACTATACAAATAATGTCATTTTGCTATGGGCACAATAGTACATGTAATATTAAAGAAGATCCAGGAAGAAAACCAGAGAATTGAATGGAAAAGTGAGTGTTGAAAAATGTTTTATTTATAAAATGCAATATCAAAAGATAATCCCTTGATGACACATAGCGGTCTGTAGGACAGATAAGGTCACCAGAACAGATACTAGGCAGTGTTCCCAAAAATGTGGCACTCCATACTTTAAAGTTCCTACCTACTCTAACAAAACCCAAGGAGCAGAAATCTAAGGACTAAGGGCAGAAACGTGGCAAGACAGGAAGTGAAATAATCCAGATTGTAAGGAAGTGTAAGTCGAGGCAGGAGAGATGGTTTAGTGGGTCAGAAAGCATGTTGTAGGAGCATGAGGACCCCAGGTCAAATCCCCAGTACCCACATTAAAAGGGAAGAAGCCCTGACCACTAGGTCTGGTCATTTACACCTTTAGACCCAAAACTCTAGACATAGAGACAGACAGATTTTGTGAGTTCTAGGCAAACCTGGTATGTATACATACACATATATGTATGTATAAATGTATGTGTGTATGTATGTATGTATGTGTATGTATGTATGTATGTGTGTGTGTGAGTATGTATGTGTGTTGTGTGTATGTATGTATGTATGTATGTATTTTTTCTGTTTCAGAAAAAAATTATAAAATGGCCTTGAATACCTGTAACCCCAATGATGGGGAAACAGAGGCAAGCAGGCCCTGAGAAATCCTCAACCAGCAAGCATAGACAAAATGCATTGCAAGCTCTATGTTCAGTGAGAAAACTTGTCTTATAGGACTAAGACAGAGAATGACAGAACATAAAACATCTTCCTCTGGTTTCCACAGTCAAGTAAACACACATACACACACACACACACAGTAGTTCTGCATCTTGTATTTTGGGCAAGAGAGAGTATATTAGAGAATTACATAAACTTATAGAAAATGTACTTCTTGGGGTCTGCAATCTTACATGTTCCTGCTCCGTGCTGTTGCCTTCTTATGGGTGAGGATACAGATATACACTGACAAACTACTCTTAGGCAGGTACTCAAGGTTCTTTAGATAATCCTAAATTCAGAAGAGAGGACAGCAAGACCATCTGGAACACAGATGTTGACAAGATGCTATGTGCTTCCTATTACTATGTACCTTTAATAAAGTAGCAAAAGTTGGATAAATTAAAAGAAGGAATAAGAGCTGGAGGTTCTTAACAGTGGTTAAGAAGATGTGCAGCTCTTGCAGAGAACCCACATTCATAGCATCCATGTATGGCAACACCCAATGGCCTGCATCTCAGTTGCAAGGGGATCTGATATCTCCTACGTCCTCAGGCACTGCACTATACTCACATATTCATAATCAGAAACATTAAACACACATCTTTGAATTAAACACAGAGAAGCAGAAGATAAAAGGGTTATTTCCTTTTTTCCAGTATTCTATCTCCTAAGTTCACTGTACCCAAAGGAATACAGACACCATAGAGTAGTTGCCAAGGAGTGTTTTATAGGACCTGCAAGCAATGCTGGAGTAATTGGAGCATTTTGATCAAGAAAAAAAGACAAATTGTCAATTTCAAGTGTAATTAAAATCCTCACACTGGATTTACTGAGCACTTAAAGTAAAGGTTCAGACTAAAGAGGATGATCTCCGATGGTTCAGACTAAAGAGGATGATCTCCGATACTCAAGAGAAGAGGGATTCAGCCAGAGGAAAATCAGCAAGCTCCACAATCATTCAATAGCTACAGTTCTATTATTGGAATAAAGTATAGATGCTGAAAAAGATGACTGTCTTCAAAATTATGAAGCAAAATCAAACTCTTACAGACATACAAAGTTCAGAGTTTGTTTTTTAAATAATCCATGAAGGAAGATTCAGAAGTGAGATAAATGAAAATGATGATGATGGTGATGGTGATGTCCTGCGCTTTTATTAAAGAGGGTAGTGAGGGAAACAAAGGCAGGGCATTTACCTTGCAGCCTAGGAGGATGACCTGATTGTGTAACCCTGATTAGGGAGATTGGCCACCAGAGATAGAAGAGTTACGAGTGACAAACGATTCTGGGGCTGAGAGTCCTGCGGGAAGCAATCTGCTAAGAAGGATTGAGACAAGCCAGACAATCTCCAGATGCAGCTGCACTGAGAATGGACTGTGGCCCACTTCCCCTTCACTGGCAGCTGCTCTTAAGTATGTGCAGCTGGTAGTGGCAGTGGTATATGTGACACTCAAGCACAGTCAAAGCCTATGCATCCCCAAATATTTCATATTTAAAAATGATTAGACTAATGTTAAAATGGTATTTCATTCATATATATACACATATATGTATATATATGTATATACACACATTCATATATATATTATAAATATATATTATATATATATATATATATATATATATATATATATATATGAATGAATGAAACAAGAGAATACAAATTAATTATTTTATTGAGACAAGTTCTTCTGGGAGGTAAGATCTATGAAGGTCACATCTTCTACAGTAATTCTGTTAACACACACAGGAGAATCAAAATAGAACCAATGGGCATAAGTTTATGACTGTAAGTGTTTGGTGTGAACAGGCTGTGATTCATTCGTAATTAATGCCCACTACCTCCATTGAACAGCACAAGAAACAAAAGTGATATGTTGTTCTCATCAAATGAGTCACAAACATGTTACAACAAAGAAACTAGAAATTTTTCCTTGGCCAAACGTGGCATGAGCTTTGGAGAAACAAGGCAACATTCAAATATCTCTTTTAAACTTGTCAAGGACATTAGCTCCCACTTGTCTTGCTATTGCCTCAATACTCAATACATCCAAAATTTGGAAATATATCACTTTAGATAATTTTCCAGCAGACTGAATCATGGGAAAACTTTTCAGGTAAAAGGCCATGTGATTCTTCACAATTCACTCTAAATTTTTAGCTTTCTAGTTTTGCTACAAATGACCACTGGGAAACTGTATGCAAAAGTGACTCAGGCCTACTGGAAAGTGAACAGTAAGTTCTCACTGTGCAACTTCCTTACCCACTACCTTATCTAAAGTATCTACTTTGTTTGTTTATTTGTTTTGTTTCTCAAGACAGGTTTTCTCTGTGTAGCCCTGACTGTTCTAGAACTCTCTGTAGACCAGGCTGGCCTTAAACTCAAAGAGATCCACCTGCCTCTGCCTCCAAAGTACTGTCATTAAAGGTATGTGGCACTATCACCCAGCTAAATAACTAATTTTGTTTGTTTCTGTTTTTGTTTTACATTGTTTTTTTAGAGTGAGAAAATGTTTATAACTGAAAGGCAAAGGCTTGCTGGATCATATTTTGTTATTGATGACTTGATTTTTATTTTTTTTGTGGCACAATTTTCTATAATCAATTTGGACTTCATCTCACTGCTCAGCCTAGGGTGGCTTTGAAATCCTTATCCTTCTGCCTCTACCTCGAAGATTATCAGTATATATTCCCCTTAGGTCCAAATAAACACCCATTGGATAATGTACCAGTTTGTATTGAGGTGGCCTAAGGTAGCTCTCACACATAAGTGGGCATCTCATCTAAGCAATATAACATGCAACAAAGATTAACAGCAAAGTCAAGGAAGTAAGAAAAAAATTGACTAACCTAACCCACCTGAGCTCGGCTCACAGGGGTCAATGTCCTCATCGTCGCTGGGACACTCTGCGGAGGCCACAAGGATATCATCTGTGGTCTGCAAGGGAATAACAGTCAGCAGGTTAATTAAAAGTGTCCTGAGTGATATGCTCCATTTCATTTACAAGTGAAACACAGTTTGTGCTTGCATTATAGTTGAGAAATCACTCATTATTTCCCTTCCTTGAGATGTGAGACTCTGAACTCATATTCACAAATGTATTTTAGATCTGTCATAGAAATATCTCCATGATTATGAGATCTGGATTACAACTTATTGTACATGTGAACACAGAAGTGGTGATCTACAGTTGGTAGACACCCAACCATCAAGCTACCGTGTGAGGCTGCACACAGAAGCAGTCATTTAAAACAACCTGGCAGAAACAGCTGAGTTGAGATTGATTACAACCCTGGAGAGCTACAACATATGCACCAGTAGGCTTTATGCAGTACATGCACCTCATTTCCTGAAGCAGAACAACCATAGCTTTTTTATGTTTGTGAACTGGTAGCTTGATAAAGATTCTAGATGTAGCTTGTTATCACTGGGAAACAAGGTTATGCAGAAAATTAGATATGTGGTTTTGTTTTCTAGGTGCAGAAGTAAAGCAGATACAGTGAAAATAATTTTCAGTTTTTAAAATTTCATACTCAAATATCATTTTTGCAATGTTCAGATAGCAGAAGCTATTTCCTCATTGTTCTTTCCATTGTCAAGGTTTCATCGTAAGTAAAAATTGTAGGCAGAGTACGCTGGGGGGAGGTAACCGTTTCCTCTGTGACATTATAGTTGCTTCGCTGCTCTTACAGCCAAAAAGATAACTGTCACTGTAATAAAAATCAAAGTGTGTAAATCCTAGCAGTTAGTCACATAAGCAGCACACTGACAAGTATCAAAGGTTGCTCTTTATTGCCACTACGAGCAGTAATAAACGCAGAGGAGTTATTGCATGGGATTTGTGGAGGTTTGCATCAGATTTGGCTAATGCAAAAGTAAAACATCAAATCTGTGGTGCAAGAAGGAGATGCTGTTGTATTTCAGAAGATGCTTGATAGCAAACTGATGCAGTCATGTAAGAGGAGTTAGAATAACATGGCAAGAGCTCTAAAGTTGATAGAGAGTCACAATATTGCCAGAAATACAGATTTAAAGCAAAATTGAAGAAACCAAGAGACAAGGAGCAAGGGCTCTTTAATGACAAATAAAGGCTTAAAAATCTTCAAATCCAGAATCTTTAGTTCACAAAGAATATATTCTCAATTTACTTTAAAATTAATGTGAGCCTTTAAGCAGCATGTGGATATTGGTTCATCGTGGCTTTTTGATCTGAATTCTTCTTAAAGTGTTTCTAGATTCATGTATTCTCCTGGTGTCATTTTCAAGAAGGAAGTTCAAAATGCCAGATTTTCAAGAAGCATAGCTGTTCAGAGAGAAAGCCATCAGCCCGTGGCGTGGCCAGCACTTCATTCTCATTAATATGAGAGATGTGCAGCAAAGACCCATCTGGCTTTTGGCGAGAGTTCATTTTGCAGCACATCACCCATGTGGGTCTGTGGTAGCATGGGATTAAATTAGTGGTCCTTCAGACCAATTAATCCATTATATCCCAGAGCAGACATTGGGCTTTGTCCTATGGCTAACGTCTAACAAGAAGGTATTATCCTCACCCAGAGTGTTGTGAAATGGTCTAAAATATTCTCTCTGACTCACTTAGCAAGACTCATCAAAGGTGCTAAAACTGAGGAACTCTGCTATTGAGATGTAATTAAGGCTATGCTTTATTTTTCTTATCTGAAGAAATAATGAGCAGAACAGACATAAGGAGTAAATCAGCACAAGGGAAGTACTTGGAAGACGATCACTTTGCAATTGTTAATGAAAAATTTCAACACTCTCAACACTAGCTTTAATATTTCATGGAGGTGGAGCTGTTTCAATTAAGTAATATTGAGCTATATTTATAAATAGTAAAGGTTTATATTTTTAACTGAAAGTTATACAAACTATTTTTCAGGTAGAAGATTTATGTTTGCAATTACATTCAAATTTGAGAGTTATATTAGGTAGTTTTTGCACTTCCATCTTTTACAGTCTCAGTTCAAACTAAGACTTGGGTAAACATCAAGAATAAATAAGGAGGATTGCTTGTTAAAATGAATTTATGGCTACATACATACAAGTCATTAGAAAATATTTTATTCAGGCTAGTTGCTTAGGTAATGCAAACCAACCTGCTTAAAGCTATTTTCTCTAGGGATCATTCTGCTTTAAGGAGAAAATGTTACAATGTTTCATAAAACACCATATGTAAAATACTAAAGTCATAAAATAGTGTTTTATTTATCACTTTTAAGATAAAATACATTATCAGACAAATATAACTCTTTTATAAAACTACACTTTAGGTTTTAATGTAATTTTCTGCTATTATGCATGTATATCCTTGATTGTTATATGTGTATTTTTTATTAAAAACTAAAAATGAGCAATACTTTTGTAAGTAAAAGTCTCAAATTAATAGTTGTCTTGGGTGAAATCTTTATGGTGTGAAAAATCCAGAAGCAGCTCAAGGAAGGAAAAAAATATCAAGAAGCAGCTCAAATGGGGGAAAAATCAAGTTTCATTCAGGAGAGGATTTAACCTAACAATTTTCTAACCAAAGCTATGTAATTGAAATTTAATTCACTCTGCTTGGAGCTGCCTCTCCATGACTTACTGTTGAGTGTGTGGTATTTAAAAACCTCAAGTATGTCACATTAATCAGTTCTCTTCTTTAGTAGACTTTGCTTGATTCTTACAACCCTTTTAAGACAGAGACAACTCATTGTAAGGGACAGAATGGCTATCAAGCAAAAGCACCAACTTTATGTAGCAGTCCATTTAGATAACTGTCTCTAACTGTACATTTAAACACTCACAGATCAAAGAACCATTTTGATGTTCCCTAATACAGCAATGTCTGTGCCTGAGCATAGAAAGCATTTAATCCAATTTTAAATGTGTACAAATTAAAGTCCCCATACCTTTAGAGAAACAACATAGAGTGTGGAGAAAAAAAGGATCAATACTTGATGCATCATGTTCGGCATGTAAACACCAATTCAAAAGATTAGGAGAAAATGTACTCAGAAGCCATTATTGCAACTTATCTAATAATTGATATTGGGGAGACTACTTGATAGTTTATAAATGATAACAATATTCCCCTTCTCACAGGGAGTCTCCCCTCCCCATCATTAGCAGTGAAAACACTACTTGACATTAAAAAGATAATAAAGTACTACTCAAGTGTCTTTGTGGATATATATTTACACACACACACACACACACACACACACACACACACACACACACACATATATATGAATACATTTTATGTCCCTGCCAAGAACAAAAGCATTTCTAGATGCCATTTTTATGATACATGGCTGTGCTGAACATTAACCCCTGTCAGTAAAGGGACACATTCAAAAAACATCAAGCAGAACAACAAACAAGAATTGTGAGGCAAAAGGCAAATTCCAACTGTGCAATTCCCATCCTCCATTGATTCTAAAACTTTTGTGTAAATGTTCTTTCTCAACTAAAATGTTGAAGAATATGTACAATAAATTATAAAATATAGATCTACGTATAATTTATAAGGAATGCTGGTGGAAAAGCTTCTATTAGAGAGCCATAGCTAAGCACTTCCTAAAACAACACAAGAGCAACAACCTATCCATTGGTATACTCATTTACCCAATTTGAATATGTGAGCTCTGGCTCTCATGAATATTTAGGTTAAATCGTATACATCCCTGAAAACAGCCAGCTTTCGCATTTCTTTAATTTTCTTTCCCAATTGACACCCAAGGCTATTGCAAAAAGTGACCATAAATCATCTCTCTGCTTGGGGAAAAAGCAGACTTGAAAGCTATTCAATTTTCTTCAAAAAATTTTCAGCTGCTTAAAATGTATGCAATGATAACAGAACAGTGAGTGTGGGATTGCATAGGGAGACTTCAGCATGGTAAAGAATCTTGCTTAAAACTCATTTCTGTGTATATTTGACTTTAGTTAGCTTAACAAGCCAAACTCACAGTATGTAGAAACATGTGCATAGTGTTGTAGAAAAGTGCATTTTCGGGAAAAGAGAGAGAACATGCCTAATTAAAAGCAACGTTCTTCCAGCTTATTTATATAACACAATAAAACATTCAAGAAAGAAATGGTATAAGAAAACATGAAACTGAATTATCACCTTAAACAAAACAGCATGTCTCTTTTATAATTTCTTTGAACTACTGTTGGCTTTTATTCCCGTACTGCATTTCCAATTTTAGCAAAAGCAACTCTGGAGGATCAGTCAAAAGCTTAAACTTTCAGAAAGACATCTCCAAAACCTATTCTCAATAATCAGAATTTGAAGGTGTAAGACCTCCAAATACTGTAAGTGGAAAAGCAAAAGAGATGAAAGGGAAATTAGAGAATGGGTCCAACGGCTCCACTCTGCTTGATCTGGTTTTGGACAAATCAAGTCTTGAAATGATTTAGGCTATTTCCAAATTAAATACTGACATGTTTACAAATGCAAATCCAGGCTTTTTAATGGTGTTAAAATAAATCTCTTGCCCAGTTATTGAGACCGAATGGACTAATTAGTCACACAGGTTAAACTGAAAATCCTTATTGGCAATGAGGTCAAAACATAATTTATGACTGCAGCATGCCAGTGGTGGATAGCTTCAATCAGCAGGATTCCAAAATCCTCATTTTCACTGTTGGTGTGCAACAGGTCAAGGAAGGAAATCACAATTCAGTAAAGTGTTCATAGATTTTGTTGTAGCAAGACTGATTTTAGAACCATTCATGTAAGGTGAATGTTTCCTCATGTATGTGAGGAAACTAGAAAAATAATAAAACATAACTACAATTGTATGTCTAACTCATGAAGTTATCTACATTATCAGTAAATTGTTAATATCATTTACTTGAGATATCTATCCATTCAATCATGAATCCAGGTATGTATACATGAACATATGTATACATCCATAGACACCCATCCCAACCCATCTTATTTTCTTCATGATATGATGTATCTTACAGAAATGCACGATAGCATTAATTTATAGTAAGTGAAAATGTAGAAGAAAGCAAGAAGTATTACAGTGTGAAAAAGGAGCCAGCACACTCATTAAGAGAAACAGTTACATTTACAAGAAGGCGTATACACAGCTAGCCTACTGTTTTTATATGGAACAAAACAGAAAGAAAATGACACTAAGGAAAGAAAAATATCAATGTTAGATGTGGAACTGCTGAAACACCTAAGATTAATATCTACTAGGTCAGCAACTATCAATTTATGGGTTGTGACCCCTTGGGGGACCAAACAATCCTTTCACAGGGGTCACATATCAGGTGTCCTGCATATCAGATATTCACACTTTGATTCATAGCAGTAGCAAAATTATAGTTATGAAGTAATAATAAAAATAATTTTATGGGTGGGGGTAACCACCACAGCATGAAGAACTGTATCAAAGGGTTTCAGGATTAGGAAAGCTGAGAACCACTGTACAATGTTGATCAATGTTAGCTAAATACTAATTCAGAATTCAAATTTTAATTATGGGCTTATATACAATGTCCATTGTTTTGGGTTGCTTCTTGTATTCTAAGTGACAAACATGCATGTGTGCACACACACACTAACACACTATACATATGTTATATATGTATGGATGAGCTTACATATGTAAGTATTTTATATATGAATCATAATAATTCCCCTAGCTAACCAAGCTATGGCAGCTCATGCCTGTAACCCCAGAACTGAGGAGGCTGAGGCCTGAGGCAGTCTAGAAGAGCCTGGGGTCCCTCAAAGAACCAAAACACAAACAAAGAGTAAACAGAGATAATAATAATGTTTCCGTATCCCATGGGTATATTGTGGGAATCAAATTTGATAACTACTATTATGGAAACCACTGTGTGATACCAGATATAATTCAAGCACCTAAAAGTTTTGCACAAATTCAAAATTGCAAGTGTGGTGCTCAATGGAATCAAAGCTGCTCTATGATCACTTGGGGAAGGAAGAAACATGGCCATGTTGATTTCTTTAGAAAATGATGGCTCTCCTTTCACCATGTAAAAATAATATTTTCTCCTTCATTTTTATCCTATGAACAGGTGATTTACCAGCACTTGTTTGTGAATCATGTGCTTACACTGACAGAAAAGGGCATCGGATACCAGGGACTGGAGTTAACAGACAGTTATGAGCTGCTGAATGGGTCCTGGGAACTGAACCCAGTTACTCTAGAAGAGCAATGAATACTCGCTAATGCCAGGCTGTCTCCAGCTCTTGTCTTCATCACTGTAAAGCAGCTGAGGCCCTCTTGTTTTATAATTAGTAAACAGTGCTGATATTAACTTCCTTGATCCCCTTTACTTTCACCTTTGCCCTTTCTATTTAATTTGTAGTGTTCTAACTGCTAATGTGGCTATCTCAGAGTGAAAAAATACCTCCCATACCAGAAAAAAGCGGACCAAATAATTCTGCTTGACTTACTAATATACCACAGTGGCTAGGTCTAATATATCTGTGTATGTATGTATGTATGTATGTACATCCATGCATCTATCTATCTATCTATCTATCTATCTATCTATCGTTATTTAGAAATGTTTCTATGGTTATGATTTATTTGTTTTTGTTGTTTGTTTGTTTGTTTGTTTCAAGACAGGGTTTCTCTGGGTAGCCCTGGCTGTCCTGTAACTCACTCTGTAGACCAGGTTGGCCTCAAAGTCAGAAATGTGTCTGCCCTTGCCTCCCAAGTGCTGGGATTAAAGGCGTGCACCACCACTACCCAGCTTTGATACATGAGACAATCTACTTGTTCTGCTAAAACCCAACCCTGGCAGAAGGAAGATGTTTTGTACGTGTAGTTCCCCAGTTAAACTGCTAAGTTCTTCTCAATGTATCAGGATAATTTGTCTGTAATCAACAGGATAAGTGGAATTGTGTGTGTGTGTGTGGGGGGGGGGGGTAGTGGGATTGTCTGGTTTGATTTGTTCTCAAAGATGATTTTTATGGTAGAAGGGTTGTCCCAGTGAACCTGAGAAAAATGCTAAGTGACCAGATCAGTCTTTGTGATTAAATTCTTAAAGTCCAAACAGAGACGGTGCCATGTGCTTCTCTATGAGAAGCTTCCTCTCTGTACAGTAAATAGAGAAGGAGTATATTTGCCTTTGAGATGAAGTGGCTAGGCTTAAATTCCAACTTTGTCTGTCACTTACCAATTCTGTAGCCCTAAGCAACACTCCTAAGTTTTCCAGGTTTCTTCATGTGTAAAAGTAAAGTTATTTTCACTGATTATGCAGAAATATGATGAGCATGAAAGGATCTAAGGCTAGACAGCACTACTGACTGGCAGGCTAGCTGATACATGAAGATGCTACTGAGCATTAATTGCATAGACGCAGCTGGGTTTCAAACTGGCACATATTCTCCTTCATTTTTATGGTAACATGGGAAGGAAGAATAATTCCTAGAACTAGACTCCCTAAGTAATATTTGGACACAAACTCTCCTTCACAAAGAATGAATTCGCAATTCTCTTTAAGCACTCTGGTGATAAGGGTGATAAGCAGCACCAAAAGATGTACATACTGAAAACACAAGGAGCATCCCTCTCATTCTACTCAACTTCAGTCCGAACCAAGAATTCATCGGAGTTGGAGGCTCTGAGTTATCCAGAGTTGTCCTCCTCTAGTTAAAGTGAAGGGAAAGCCTGGTATGCTCAGGCATGTGTCAGGTTACCAGTGCTAATTACTGCAGTGCTCCACGCAGGACTCAGGTGCAGGTCCCAACCTGCAGGCTTTCCATCCAGTTAGTGACTTCCTCCTCTCACTTTCAGGATCATTTTTGGACACGAGAATAGTGAAAATAGCAAAAGTAATCATTGCCAACTTTCTCTAATATTTACATGATACAACTTTAAAAAAAAATATTCTCCTGATTTAACAAATGTTTTTGTAAAGCCTTTAAGAAATGCTAGAGAATGGCACTCACCAAAATCACCCAGGGCTGTTAGTTAGCCTTGAGAGTACTCAGCAGCTGGTGCAAGGCCCATTAATGACCAACTAGAGATGCATAGGATGGCTGTCGAGAATTAACCCTAATTGCTTTCCATTGTGAACTCAGTGACTTATTGGTGAGCCAATCTTTGTGCACATGTTTCACTGGATGGAATTTGTTACAGGATTCTTCCTACCAGTGTGTGATATTTTATTTATTCATGTTACCTGGCTGTGGCCTTTCCTCCATGCACTCCCCTCCCTGTCAAATCTGTCTCTGATTTTCACCCATTCTAATTTTTGGTTTGCTCACTAGTCAAAGACATATACCAAATCTATTCAATATAAAGATATTCCCAGGAGAAATTATGAAGTCATCCAAATCGACCTCTAAAACGGGATGTTCGGAAGGCGGTTCTTCTGGCTGATTTGGTGTCATCCTTAATACAGCAACATATCAGTGTCTCAGAGCCCAGAGAGGATCATTACCTCTGTCCCCAAACTTCCCCACACACTGTGAGTCTGTACAGTGTATGTGTATGTTGTGTAGGAATGTGTGTACACACACATGCATGCACAGAGGCCAGAGAAAGACATTGAGTACCTTTCTCTAACATTCTCCATATTAACCCATTAACTCCAAGGGCTCTTACTGACCCTGAAGCTTGGCTGGCAGCCAACAAGACATGGTGATCTTCCTGTAGGTAGCTCACCATACCACAGGGGATTACAGTCTGATGAAGGTCATTCCCAGCTTATGTGTTCAAACACATGCCTTACTCAGGCCAATTCAAATTATTAATAGCTTTTGCCTCTTCCAAAACTTTGTAGGCCCTTTCTACTTCCAACTTGCTCTACAGATTTACTTTAAACTGGAACATAAGATAACCCCAAGAAAAGTCTCCAAAGAAAAGAATGTCAAGAAAGATTCTCAAATAAGAAAAACCAGGTGATTCATAACCACTTGATTGTAGCTCATGGCTTCCAGCACATGAGGCATGTCCATTTTCTCCAACTGCAACATTTCCCATGAAGACAGTATGTGATTCTTCCAGACATATTTGAACTATGATTCCCAAATAGTCTGTTATTTCACTTATTGAAATTTTATTCTATCTCAATACTGTAAATGTATATGTACATGGAGGAGTTAGTAGAAGCCAGACGAAGACATTGGATCCCCTGAAGTTGGAATTGCAGGCATTTGGGAGTCACCAACCTTAGATGTTGGGAATTGATTACTGGTCTTCTCCAAGAGCAGAAAGCAATATTCACTGTTGAATGTAGCTAGTCTCCCATCACAACTGTTATTTTCTAAGATGAAGCTACATAGAAACCAGTTGTTTCTCACTCCACTGAGTTTTCTGACAGAGGAATATGAAAATAGGAAAGCAGTTGTCTCACCTTCTTTGATACCTTGTGACCTGAAAAGCTAGATGGCTCACTGACACACAGGTATTATAATTATATTATAACATCTGGTGTGGGTTTGATTTGGGCAAGCAGTCTTGGTTACTAATTATCATTATGAGCATAGGAAGGAACATTTTCTGTAGTAGCCAAATTCTGCTTTGCTAAGAGAAACTGAGAACTTTGGCTACTGGTTACAGGATCTTGTGCTTAGATGGCTAGTTCATGGTTATTTGAGTCGGATGTGGTCATATTTATATCTGGGCCCTCTATAGTGTACTATTAAAACCTGGATGACTTATACATGAGCATTCTTTCTTGAAAAATAAGAGAGAGTGCCTAAGGACCAATCTCTGGAGTGTAGACACAAGAGTTTAGAAACCATGACTTATGGTTTCCATAGCCCTGTTCCTGGAAAATGGCAAGTGTTAATTAAGTCTGGGCTATCATCCCAATTATTGTTTATGGCCCAGTTCTGGCATTCTAGAAAGCAATACATTTTTCTCTTTAAAGTAGATAAAAGCTCACCACCTAGGATCACAGGATATATAGACTGCTTATTTGCCTTGAAGAGAATATTGTAAAGGAGAGGAAAGAAGACAAATATTGTATGAACAATACAAATATATTTTTACTCTGAATGCCCTATTTTGATTTTCAGCTGATAAACTCCATTTTTATATCAAAATATACTTCCAACTCTTCCAATGCATTTCTAGTTGGAAACCCTTTCTTTTTGTTTGTTTCATAATTATCTAACTGCAGATGTAAACTTAGGGGAGACAGACTTTGGAAATTTTAAGTATGTTGCTATGGTAATGGTTTGCAATAATGTATATGAGTTCCAATTTAGATTACCAGAACTCATCTGAGTTCTTATGTGGAGGTTCAAATCACTGGACACACAGTGTTGGTCGTTTGTGGTGTCTTTAAAAGTTTGAGAAACACCTTTGTGTTGCCCATAGCAGTCAGAATCCATAAATACTATCTGTCTGTCTGACTATCTATCCATCTATCTATCTATGTATCTATCATCAATTTATCATCTATTCATTTGCTTAAATGTAGAAAAGTACTCATTCACTGTATGACTTATGTGACCTCTTCCCCCAGTCTGACTGCTCTAGGAGAAGGTGTGTTTATAAATTCAATATTTCATCTTTGTTGCAAATTCCTGGTAGAAGTAGCTATAATTTTTTTCTAGTGAATTTCACATTAACATTAATAAGATTGAACTATATATAAATCGAGAAGTGTGATTAATTCAAGAATTTTGTAGAGGATCTTTCTAAAAGGATTACTCTTACACATAAAGTGAAAGCACATGGTTCTGTTCACTGAACCAGTGCCCCAGAGTGCCACTCCCACCAATGAGAAGTCACAAAGTGACTCATGAGAACCATCCTTACTGTACCTGTCCTTAAATGTTTCACTAAAGTTTAATGCTAATATCTGATTGCTGATCCTTTGAAAACTAGACAATTATCTTGGCAAAAGCACTCTCATAAACTTAATTTACCAAGCACTGAAAAATATAGTTGTATTTAGTCCACGCAGTAATTATTAAAAATTCTCTGTAAGTTATAAAGCTTTTACACCTAAAATTTACATTATACAATTTTTAATCAATATTTTTCAAAATGAAATGTTTACCAGTGAATTACCATTTGTATATATTATTCAGTTTCCTTAGAATAAAACATTTACTGTGATGTTCCATATCATCTAAAGTGGTATGAAATAAGTACAGACAGCCATGCCGTCTCTTGTCTCCCTACTTACAAACCCTCCCCACAAGCATGGCCAGAGACCAAAACCTGACAGTCATTTAAAATTTACTTTCCTGTTTTGGTTTGACCCATCTTTCAAAATACACATATAAGCCTGCACAGAAAAACACACACACTCACACACACACACACACACACACACTCACACTCACACACTCACACACACACACTCACACACTCACACACACNCACTCACACACTCACACACACACTCACACACATACACACTCACACACACACTCACACACACTCACACACACACAGTCTCCCCACCCCCATTTACTGTAACACTGTTGATGTATTTTAAACCTCGGGTTGCTTTCTTGTTACCCACCCCAGAATCCCATCCTAAAACAGCCTACAGCAATGCTGGAATTAAACACATGAGAATACAGTAATTAGCTATGCAAACTGTCAAGTGGCTCTAAAACGGAAAACAACCCAGAAAGCAGAACAATCAGCATTTTTAAGATCTAAGAGGAATTTGCATAGAGTTCATTTATTTTAAAAATAAGTAGACTTTGCTTTTTTTTTTAAAAAAAAAAATAGTCACTGAAATTTCTATGGAAATAGGGCAACACAGCTGATGTGTCTTTTACATCTTTGGTTCCCCCACACTGATATTATAGAAAAGTTTTCAGTCTTGTATGCTTTCCAAACAAATTCTTTTTTTCTTTCTGGTTTTAAAGGTGGATAGTGATAAAAAAATTTTCAAAATAGACACAAATAGGTCAGAGATCGAATTACGTGCTATGACCTGCATATTATCAATGCTTCTTTCAAGTCTAAGTAAAATGGCTTTATGAGGGATAACTAAATTAAAATATGCTATAGGAAATATGGAAGCTGGAAACAACTCTCAAAATGTCTTGTTTGCTTCTGTGTGTAAGGGAAGAAGCAGATATTTCATTTTGGACAATGAGCATTAATTAAAAACTTGACCAAAAAAATCTGTATCTTAGTGGGCGCGAAGCAGCTGACTCTCCATCTCAGCATCTCTGAGGCTTTTCTATGAGGCAGCAGAGTCTTGTATATGCAGTCTCATCTGAATTGCTAAGCTGTGCTGCAGTTGATGCCTAGTGCTCCTTTAGCCCATTTGCATCCAGCAATAGAAAGACAACAGAATTACTTTACATCCAGAACTACATTGACATACCATCCAAACAAAGTTAAAATGAAATACATTTTTTTGGTTCAAATTTCTCATCTTTAAACATGGTGGACATCTATCTTCTAGCTGAGAATGCAGTACCCCATGGCTGAATCTGGTCAAGAATAGGACACAGTGATCCAAGAAAAGCTGTCAGTTGTCCCTATTGGACTGGGACGAATCTCTCTCCATCCTGCTGCCCTACACAGTGAAGTAGATGACTCCTCAGGACTCTTTAAAATGCAGAAAAGGAGGACAAGGCAAAGGAGCCTCGGGTGAATCCTGTAGTAAAATACTGATGTTGATGTCTGTTCTGAGAAGCTATACGTGTTGGAAATTGCTTGCATATATAATATGCATATAGAAACAAGCCAATTCTGTCAGAATCTGAAAAAGCTCTCTAATGAACAGCAGTAGTAATGTCCTGCTTTGATACTGGACTACAGATGTGCAAAATGTTAATGCACAAAACAGGCTAAGTTGGCTCAGTAAACTAAACTGTCCCATTCAGGATTGGGTCTTCTGGTACCAGTAGAGGTCTGAAATTTCAATCCTTAGGACAAACAAAGTCTAGAGTCTTTCCTCATCTCTAGATATATTCCACCAAATAAAATGGCCCAACACATGGACAGTGTCTTGTGTTTTCATTTACAACTTTCTGTTAATCTGTAATTATGTCATAAAGAAATAATCTTCTTTATCGTGAAGTGGCTTGGTAACAGTGGGGTCGAAATGACACAGATAGACTAATGCTAAAGGAGTGAATTCATTGAGTCGAAATCACATGCTACTTGAAGTAATCATTGGTTTACTGTCCTTATAGTTTTAAGTATTTGACCCTGACTTGAAGTATAGATATTGTCATAGGACATATTATTGCTAATGGTACCATTTTAAAGCAATGTTTCCCTAATGTGTCCATTAAATAAATAATATTAAGGCATAACAGACAGGAGAAAAAAATTAACAACAAAATTGTATACTTGATTTGAATGAGAAAATTGGAATATTGCAAATGAAATAAAACTGAAAAAAAATGTAACAAAAACCATTAGAGAATTGTTAAAATTAAGTTCCTAGGCTTTATTTCTGATTTCTAGCCACAGGCTTTTGTTATTTCATGTAATTTGACTCTGTAATCTTAACATTCCTTAGAATCTGACTCAGCTAATAATTATGATATTATCAATATGTTTTCTTTCAATGTCACAGAATTCAGTGCATTCTTCCGACCTCCATCATTAAGTCTAAAATAAGAGCTGGTGACTTAGCAACTTTGTAACTAGTGTTTTGTTCATAGTTTGATTCCCTAATGGCAGGGGTGGGACAGAAAAAAAGAGATGTCACTAGCTGACTCCTGAGAAAAGCAAGACCAAGGCAAGCAGAAATGATAAACCTTAGTTGCAGAAGGTTGGGGAAGTGTGTGAGGAAGGAAGTATCGGTTGTTGTTTGGATGGCAGCAGGATATCCTGGTCTACTTTATCAGTGAGCTGATAATAGAACTTTTTCAGAATTAGGGGAGTAGAATTAGTATTTCACCCAATCAGATGTGAGCTAAATTTTGACTTTAAGTTCTAGAACAGTGTATAAGAGAAAATCAGTATTGTAATATGTACAAGGAAAACAATTCAGGTCAAGCTAGCTCTGGGACTACTTAACTAACATGAATCATTACAATTTAGTTCTGATACTAACAAAGGCCTTACCTCAGTTGAACACCACAGCTTAGGAAAAGAGAAGAGTGTTCGGCCCAGAATTTCTGCTTTCGTATACAGCTTCCAGCAAAGTAAGACACTAGAGGCAGTGTATAACTCACTTCACTGTAGTTATGAACAGTGCATCTTACAATGAAATATTCTCAGCCTACCATACCTTTTTCTAGAGCTAATGCCATCAATTACAGCAGAATAAAAGTGGTGGGAGGAATTATTTCTAATAGAAGCAAAAAATGTATCATATGTAATTGGTCAAGAGTCAAAACTTGGTGACATGATTCAGATGTTTTGAAATGGATTTGGTGACACTCATTATTCCCTGTGACCCCAATAAAAAAAGTTGGATAACAGTATTTGGTCCCCACATCTCCTAATGTCCCTCTTTCCTCAGTGAGGAGCAACCAGACTTCTTATATTTTAAATTGAAATATTTCAAGTTAACTGGTTTGGAAGTCAAATCTATCATTATAAGATTAGCTTAAAAGCTAAAATGCTACTTTATGTATCAATTTATATGTCAAATCGCTACTTCCTTGTATTATCCATTGAATCTCGGTAGGGAGTAAATAGTTTCAGTTTAGATCTGGACAACAAATAAAAAAAGCCTGAAAGATATAATTACTACATCTTCTATTTCTTAAGAGGTTTATAATTATTAATATCAAAGTCTCAAATTTATGCCTATGCATCTGAAAAAATACAAGACAAAAAACAACAATGACAAAAACCACAATTACTTTCCTGCTAAGGAAGTCTAGTGGCCATAGATATTTGTAAACTGTGTCAGTTCTTATGTACAAACTGGGAACATCCATAAAAATATTTTTCTTGCACACCTAACCCTTTGTTATCAGGACAAACCCACTTTCTGTCATAAGCATTTATAGAAAAATGCTTACAAGGTCTTGTACCCTGAGTACCTCATTTGGCACTTTTAAAATCTGTCTCCTATAAATCTCTCTCAGCAGCAGAACTACTCCTCACACTGTGCTCTCTCCTGTGGCCATTTCCCACCTCCTTTTATTAGAAGCCACAGTGAGCCTCACTGTTCAGAGGACAATGTGAAGCTTTCCTGGGAACTAAGTACTTTAGTGCATATGGAACGTTATAAAACATTTATGTATACAAGACCAAAACCTCCCCAGGGCAGGTCCAGCATCACCTGGGTGCCTCTGGTTTTATACCACAAGCTCTTATTAGGGACATCAGAAAAGAAATCAGAGTTCTTGATACAAGGGAGTAAATATTTTCACTTATAATGAATAATTTAGCTATTTGGGCTTCTGAAAAATAGATTTGAAATAACTTCATGACTTCATATCAAAGTAAAAGTTCAGGGAGAAAAAAGAACACAGGCAGCACAGAAACTCCTTTGTTTTCATAAAAACACTGCTTTTACGAACACAGACTGCATTTCCCCTCCTTTGCTGAGTTGTTGCTTTGTGTGTTGCTTTTCCTTTTGTGTGTTTCTAGGATTCCATATCATCCGTTCTCTGAAATCTAGTAGGTTCACAGCCAGAACGCTAATGAGCCTGTGTTATCTTCATTGTGAAAAATGGAAAAACCATCTTTGCCTCGAATTAAGGCCATGACTGAATAAACTAAAACAAAACAAACAAAAGTCCAGTCAGAAAATACAACATGCAAATTTAGGTAAGGTGATTTAAGACCATGAAAATCAACCCATTCTCCCCAGAGCATTTAAGAACGTCTTTCTTAAAAGACATTCACATTTACCCACACTCTAAAACCATGAGGTTTTAAAGATTAAAGCTATTTATATCTCCCTTAACAAAGGAGGAAATCAAGCACCCAAAACTGTGGCAGGTGATCTTTCAGTTGCTGAAGAACCTCACTGGTGTACTCTAGTGCATAAACCAATATTAAAAACTGTTTAAAATTTGGGTACTTTCCTATAGATATCCTGTCCCCATTGGGAACTGTGGGATTTCAGGTGAATCTGAAGTGATTGTAAGGGTAGATTTGAGACTGTGAACAAAGACCTGAGAGTGACTTAGATGAACCAAGGATAACAAAGAGAGAAAAAGATGCCAAGATCAAATCAAGAATAAATTCAACTTTTAGAACAGAAGAAAGGTCTGCTTCTCTGCTAATTACACTTATTCCTAGAACTTTTCATTCCATGTTACCTAATGGAATTCTGAGTAGCATTAAGAGGCAGTTTCTCTCAACTAATGTTGGAAATCAAATTACTGTCACCCTGAAATCTCCCAGAGAAGTCTCATGACATTTAGGAAAATGTAGAACAAAGGAATTGTTTCTAAAAAAAATCATCTTTCACTATAAAGCAATACTGGCAAGTGTGGGGTAGTTATATTGGATGTTTACACTTGTGAAAGATGAAAGGAGGGAGAATTGTATTTAAAGATTTTAGGATGCTTTTTATAATCTAAAGCTGGTCTAGTTACCATGTGTGTCTTTATATTAAAGTGGTAAAGGACATACATTTATCTAATTAACTCTAGATATTACATGCAATTTGGTGAACCGTGGTGTTTTTTTATTATTTTATTTACTTATTATTTAGAGACAGTGTCTCTCTGTATAGCTCTAGTTAAACTGGAACTTTCTCTATAGCCCACGCTAGCCTCATACTTAGAGTTCCATCTGCCTCCTGAGTCTTGGGATTAAAGGCATGTGCCACCATGCTCATCTGTTGTGGTATTTTGTATGAGTTATTTTGTTTAAGGCTCAGATACATTCAAAAGGGCAAGGGAATGGAACAGCTGCAACCATTAAAATATAAATCCATGATTTTTATATTTATATGCATAAAACAGCTTATTCTTGCTTGAATGGCATATTTTCAAAATATCTTTGCATTTTAGAGTCCTATGTCAATCAAGTGCCTAGTTTTCTCAGTCTCATCACACTAAACGTCCATATATTCTGTGATATCTCTTTCCACAAAGTGCAAGACTAGATACAATGTTTCTGAACTTCTTATGTAGAGGGAGATAAGCTCAACCCAATATTTATTTTGTTACTGAACCCAGGGGACTTGTATATAAAGTAAATTAGTTTATGAAAACTTGACAAGAGCTACTATCATCTGTGAAAGGAGTGCTCACTCGATTGAGAAAAACCCTTTCATCAAACTGGCCCTATGGGAGGGAGGCCTGTGCCACTGTGGGCAGGTGGTCTTGAATTATAGAAGGAAGCAGTTAAAGTAAGCTATGAAAACAATCCAGTAAGCAGCACTCTTCCATATCTGTGTTTTGGTACCTGCTTCCAGGTTCCTACCGTGCGTGAGTTCCTGCCTGGGCTTCCCTCAGTGATAGACTGTGATTGCATAAGCTAAATAAGCCCTGCCTCCCAAAGTTGTCTGTGGTCGTTCTTTTTATCAGCAGTAGAAAGTAACTAACAAAATTTGTGATCATTATCATACTCAGTATGTGAAGTGAGAAGGTCAGAATCCAGGCAAACTCTATTGCCATGGATGTCTTTAAACAACACCTCTTGCGTATATAGCTAGCTCACACATGGAAGAACGAGGATGGAGTTTTGAAGCAATTATTATGCAACTGTACATACAAATTAAAAAATAGATTTTCTAGCAAAACCTTGAGCTGAGAATAAATGAGATTTACTGAGTGATAAAAGTTGCTTTGCTTTAACAGAATACATACTTTATCATATATGTTTTTATATCTATAATCTATACTTACATGTACTATATGTACTTTTCGTAAATTCTTCCAGTGATTGACTACAAGGCTGCCTGCCTTTTTTCCCAGTCAGTTTTAGGAATCAAACTGAAGCTTTTACACATGTGCGGCAAATGCTGTACCACTATTCTGTACCTGTAGTCTTGGAAATTTGTCTTTGGCTGCATGCTAGAAAGATTTTTCAGGGAGTGAAGAAATTAACTAAGCAAAGGTATTTCCCCAATATAATGTCTTTGAAAAAGCAGTAATAGCAGAGAGAAGGGGATCAGATATTAGGACTGACTCCTTTGGGAAGCTGAACTCTTTTGCTTTGCTAAAATACTATTCAATACTCCCACCACTGTTATACTTTTTTACAATTTAAACTAAGGATATTTGAAATAATGAAGTATTTATGAAAAACTACATTATGGTTTTGGAGAATCAGTAAGAAAATATTTGAGGCTTTTTGCTATTAAAATTTCTGCTTTATCTGAAGATCAAAAAATATGTTGGAATAAAAAAAACATTAAATTTTGGGATTGAGTATTAGAAGAGTCATTCTTATTTAACTATGTCACTCCAAATGAAACAGAATAGTGGAGAAGCATGTGGAAATGTGCAGTGACAATTACATCATTACATCACAGAGGTAGGAATATGTCATAGAGTATGGCAGGGAATATGTCATAGAGTTTTCCTTCTCTACACAGTGGCCACTTGTTTGGACTCATTCTGCACCGAATCAGCTAAACAAGCTCGAGATATCCATGGAACTATTAACTGTTTGTCACTTTCTCCAATTATTTTAAATAGCAGGGGTTGTTCGCCTGCTCCAGAGGAGGCTTACTTTGGAGTGACTTAGCCTAGCTCCATCACGCATGTCATTGTAACTACAGAAGAAAGGCCTTCAAGGAATCAAATATCAGCTGTTACATAAAAGTAAACAGGAAAACAGAAAGGGCAGTGAATTGTTTAGGACATCTGTTCTCAACTTGTAGGTTGCAACCACTTAAGTTGTTAAATGAACCTTACACACACACACACACACACACACACACACACACGCACGCACAGTATCATGTATATAAAATCTTTGCACTATGATTCATAACAGTAGCAAAATTACAGTTATGAAGTAGTAATAAAGTAATTTTATGGTGGGGGGTCAGCACAGCATGAGGAATTGTAGTTAAAGGCAGATCTAGGATGGTTAAGAACAGTCTAGGGTGAACAATGTCAACATTACCAGAGATCAAAGAAATTCAGAGGTTAATTATATAACAAGAGTATAGTTTCAAGTAACATTGCTAAGTTAACACCCACTGTGCTATCTGAAATTGATAGTTTTGAATCCTGGGGTAAGCAGTGTGTTCTCTTTCTGATCAGAATTCTGGGGTAAGTAGCACACTATCTTCCTGATCAGAAAGCACTGGAGCCCATGAATCATAGGTAAAGCCCCAGGGCAGTAAACACTACAGGCAAGGAAGGAGGGAGGTGAGAGAGAAGACAGGATAATAAATATAGGTCACTTGGTCTAGCTATAGTTTAGCAGTCAATACCCTGCTCATCTACGGATTGTGCCAATGCAAATAACACCAAAATTAGAACCATGGATTTGGATGATACTGAGTGTTTCAGGGTGGTATGGAGATAGAGTATAATACTCTTTGGATAACACAGAATATTATTTCTGAACCAGAGAAATTTTTCAGCAGTTTAGAGTACCCATTGCTCTTGCAGAGGACCAGGACTCAGTTGCCAGATCCTACATGCTGGCTCACAATTTACTGCAACTCCAGTTCCAGGGATCTAATTCCCTCCAAGGGCACCAGGAAGGCATGTGGCCTAAATATATACATGTAGACAAAACATATGCATATATAATATAAAATAAATAAATCTAAAACAGAAGATCTTGGTTCAAATGAGTCATTTGCTCAATGGTGGAACGTACACCTATTTCTCAAAAATATTTGACAATTTGCATATACAAAGGCCTATAGTACTTGGCTACATGGTTCTATTTCCTATTGAAAACTAAAAAGTAGAAGTTACAAGGGCTTTTCCCCCAAAGCCAGAAACGATCATAGACTTGATAGCACTTGCAGTAATGTAAGGAGATGCTGTGGGATGAGCCCATTTCATAAGTTAAAGGGGCATATGGAACCGAACATAGACAGTAGCATATCAGCATCCCTGCCTCAGATATCTTTAGTATCTAATGTTTTGCCTCTAAGGATTTGTACTATGCAAGCATTTTCCTGGTTAATGTCTCAAGAAGAAATTTGCCTGGCAGATAAATCCAAATGCAATTGGAATCAGTTTCTAAATATGACTTTAAAGCTTTTTATTTTTAATTGATTAATTATTAGTTAGTTGATTGGTAGACTTTAAGAGAGGTTCTTACTCTGTATCCCTGACTGGTCTTGAAACCCAGGCAAACCTCAAACTTCCAGTCCTTCCATTTCCTTCCATGTGCTTGGAAATTTGTTTGTCCCAATGCATTTGGTACAAACTGAATTTTTATTCCTCTTTGCTTATAGCCTTTTGAATAACTTTGATTGTGTACTCAATAGAAATTTCACCCTTTGTCACTGGGTCATTTTGTTTAATGAACAGCAGTCAGGCTGCCAAAACAGAAACCTCTGTTCCACTTTTCGCATCCTTTCTAGGAATGCGAGACAAAACATGCCAAAGGAAGACCTTTAATTGCTAAGGATAGGACATAAAGGAAAAAAGAGGAAGGCATGATAAGAAATCACCTTTCTTCTCCAGCTTCTGAAAAAATACTATAATTGAGCTAAGTGCATTTTCTTCAACACAGTTCAACATACCAAAGCTAAAAAGTCCCATAATTAATGTTTCTTTAGTAAATCCAAGGTTCCAAAATTAAATACAAAGACACTTACAACATGCTAAGACTTCCTGGGACACAGAAATCTTATTTGCAAGGTGTTCCACCTAAACCATAAGTTAGTATTCTGTGAAGGACTATGGACAAAAAGATGTGTTTTTAAATATTTTGGTTTGTGTTTTTTGTATATGATTTTAATCAAACTCATTTGTACTTAGGATTAGGGATATTTTCGGGATTCAAGAAAAATAACTAAAAGGATAATTAAAATCAGAGATTTTACAAATCATAATAATGATTTGTTAATAATAATAAGTTGGTTTCTATCCTGCTCTAATCCTGTGACAATTTTGGGAAAGGCTGTGTAACCAGGAGTGACAGAAAGCTAGATGGAGGATGCTAAGAGATTTATTTCATTTCAGAATTTGAACTGGTTATTGAAATCCTCAGGTTATATCATAAACAACAACAACCTAAATAAACCATTCAGATACTATTCTAAATATGTGACCTATGTAAGCATTAGAAATAAGCAATAGTGGTTAGTTTTCAGAGGCTGTCAATATTTTCAGCACTACTTCTTAATATACAACATTTTGACAGCACTATGGATGTTTTACCAAAGGTCTGGGATAAAAGCTTAATAATGTCCACATTTCCTTTAGGATACCACCAGCTCAAAATGTATAAGCTTGATTTTAAGTTTCCCCCCATTTAAAAAACAAAAAACAAAAAAAACCAAAAAACATAGTAAAGACACAAATCATAAAAAGAAAAAAAAAAAAACCAAGTGAGCAGGAATCCGTTTATAATCTGATAAAGCAACTTGTATTCATGGATTTTTCTCCCCTAACCTAAGCTGCAGAGGCTACTGAATTTTAAATAGCTGTCACCACAGAAATGATGTCCTGTCTCATAATGAAAAGAAACTGCAATCAGAAATTCCCATGGAGAGAGACTGGGCTTTCTTCTCTAGGAAGCAAACAGCTTTCTTCCCCGCCCCACCCCCAGCCCTTTGCTAATGTGCAGTCCTTCTGTCTTCCATCTGCTCCACCCCCACCCATTGTCTCCACTCCCTGCCAAGCATGCCAGTCCCATCTGGACATCTCTTACTTCTGCTAGCTTTGATTCCCGTGGGTCTAGGGAATGCTTGAATGCCAAGGCATTTTTGCTCCTCACAAGAATAAGGATGCGCTAGAAGAATATCAAATAATTCCTCAGGGAATTTACCCCTTCCCCATAAACACACCACACACACACACACACACACACACACACACACACACCCCACATACACACATGCAAACTCTCACACAATGCACCCCACACACATACACAAACACACACACACAAATGATACACAAAATCTCTTGTATACATGAAGAGCAATTTTTAGAAGCTTATCACTAGATAAATTATTTTTAAAACCATTTTAGTTCTCTCATCTAGGAAGCATTCCTAGAGATTGCAATCTTGCTATCTTTGAAATAATCCAAGTTTCAGAAATATCAACACTTTCATTATCCAATACATATTTTTAAGTAAGCAGAAGTGATATGTTACTCAAATCCTACCATCAGGAAATATTTACAGTAGTTAAGTTTAAACACTGATCACTAATATATTCTCTGTTACCCAACATGAGTACAATTCAGACACAACACCTTGTAAATTCTCAATAAAAATCTCATTGTGCCGCAATAGCATGCATGGCCAGAATACAAGCATATCTAAGCAACGTTTTTACCAGATCATTAACAGTAATAAAGCAGTCTGGTACGTATTGAAAGCAGCGTTTATTCATGCTTTTTCTTGACCCATGTTCACACACACGCATACAGACACACACACACACACACACACACACACACACACACACACAGACACAAGTTTTGGTTGTTTTTGCCACAAGCATGCTGGAAAAAAAAAAAAACCCAACAAGAACAACAAAAAATAAACCCTCTGAAGCTCACAGAAAAGCAGCAGACAAAACTAAAAGCAACCATGCTCAGGGTTTAAGGACATCTCCAAATTTAAAATCTCTTTACAGTTCATATTCAGCGTGCATAAATTTGACATGCAATCTCCAAAGATAATATTTTCATATAAATCTCAAAATCAGTTCATCCGAATGAGTCTGTTCGTATTTCCATTCTTATTGATTTTAAGCTTCTGTTATCTTAAACCCTGCATGCTGCAGAACTAAGCTGTGCTTAGCGGCTGTGAGAGAAGAAGCTACCTGCGAGTTTTCACAGTGCCATCTCATATCCATGTCTGTCTGGCTACCCTGCGTGCTTAGAGCTTTTTTCTTAATTCTTAATGGAAATCCTAGGAAATTTAGTCCATCCTCTGAAATCAATACTGGTGACAGGAGAGCTCCCTGACTCAGTGGGAGATCAAGATGATAAACTGCCTGCGCATCAGACTGGCCTATCAGTGCCCTGCACACAGATGGGCGAGAAAAGACACAGAAAAGCCTCTATCAGTCACGTGTCACAGAGGAGCCAATGGCTGGCGCGCTACTGCAGGAAGGGATGCTGCAGTTCCGTCTGCAGTTGACGAGGCTGTTGGTACACAGCCCAGTCCGCGCTGGCGCTCAGCTCAAAAAAGTCCAGGCAGTCACTGCTGTTGAATTTGCTTAGGTACTCAAGGGGTGCAGGCTTCCTTTAACCCATGTATTCACAGGGCAGGGCTTTTCCTCAAACTATTCCTGTCAACATCTCACTCCCTAACTCCTACGTGATTTCTTTTAGATCACTATCTTGTTTTTGCCCAATACTAAATTAGAAGCCTAAAATTATACAAGATTCTCCCCAAAGCTTTATAATTATAATTATAATTTTATTTCCAAGTCAATGAATGTTACTCCACACACACACAGTTATGTTTATTATGAGTGTTTTTACAGGGTGATTTTTGTGAGAGCAATTATGCAACACCAAGAAATACACTGTGCTTTTTGCCAATTAGAACTCCTCCCTTTTAAAGACAAAGTACTAACACACCATTCGATTGATCATTAAGAATAAAACCAAGCGGGCAGCACACATCTTGCTTCCCAAATCCTAAAGAACAAACATGTTCGCCAACAACCAAAGGGAACTGCGCACTGTGATTACTATTATTTGCTCTCTTTCTGAAATTTAAAATAATTCTTCAGTAAATAAAGACTGCACACCTGGAATACCATATGGAAATCTGTGCCTAGTAACATCTGCTACCATGCAGAAATAGGAATAGAGCACACACGTCAAAGTTAACTATCTGTACATTCCGATGGTGAGCTAGGAGGAAAGACCATGGTGCTTTTCAAGTGGCAGTACCATGAAGATTTAAGAAACGAAAGAACAAATGAAATATTAAAATATCTTTAGGAAATTATGTAAGAAAATGCCCCAGATACGTTTATAATTAATTTTAATTGCCCAGTTATGATGATATTCATACATTTCAAATCTCTTTCAAAGTCAGCCAACATTACATAAAAAGAAAGTGAACTGAGAAAAAATACCAATAGAAACACTGTGGCAAGTAAATGGTTACTGTAGTTGAGATTGCTAAAATCTCCCATTCTCCCTTGACTACTATTTGTTTTAAAGACAAGCATGGAACCCTATGATACATTCTTCAAGTGTCATTTCCTTCTTTTATTTAGCACCAGTAGAAGCATTTTTTTTTAGCACCTTTAAATATGTTGTCTTGTATTTGATACATATATTTGACCTATTTGCTTAATAACAACATGGACCTAGACAATGAGATTTTATTCTTTCAAAACAAGAGGTAGAAACGTGGAACACTTCCCATTGAAAGAAAGTAATCACCACCAAACTCCAGCATTCCTCTTGCATCTTATGCGTAGCATTGTTAAAGCCAGAAACTTAAATTACTCACTCATGATGAACCAATAAGGGGCACTTCCAACTCACAAGAAAAATACTACTCCGCAAATCTGTAAAATATAACTTTATAAATTCATTTGTGCCTAGATGAATATATTCCTAAGATATATTGGCATTTGAAACAGAAGACTCAAAATTTAAATTGTAAAATCTAGGCACACACCCTGCTCACTCTCTCTCTCTCTCTCTCTCTCTCTCTCTCTCTCTCTCTCTCTCTCACACACACACACACACACACACACACACACACACACAAACACACACCCATACACACACGGTATATAGGCATATTTTCACAAAGACATAAAATATCAGATAAAAGAGGTTTATCTCAGAAAGGAGACTGAATTAAAATGGGAAATGAGATATAGTTTCATCAGGCTCCATTCTTCAAACTTTCATCAACTGTATATATTATTTATTTTGTAATTTAAAGATAATGACCTAAATAAAATAATGACAACATGTGTTCACTTAGGTTTTGAGAAACATGACTTGTAGATATTTTGAGAGAAAATACTGATGGAAAAGGAGAGAGATGGAGGAGTCATGTGGCTCTCATTTTATGCAAAGGAAAGGGGCAGGCATGCAGGGGAGGAATCTGTTAGATACAGGCTCTGACCGTCTGAAGGGCTTCATAGCCCACTTCAATTCTTACCTTTCATCTCCAGATCTAAATGGAAGTCCATGGACTAACAGCTACATAATGACAGTTAACCTAAAGCATCTCTGATTCCCACAGATAGAAATGCTAACGATGCAAAATAAGTGTTTTGTCTGTTCACCCAGAACATTGAGTTAACCAGTTTAATCTTAGTTTCTAGCTGGATGCAACTAGCATCAAGAAGCAGAGATAGCCTTGAATTGCAATTGAAGATATTACTATTGCTTGAAAGGCAAGGTATCGTTCCATTCTGAAGAAAACAATAATGCCCACAGTCCTTATCCTTACACCCCGCAGAATCTTTTCATTCACACACAAGATTCCAGAAAACTGATTTCTCAAGGCCAGCTTCAGGTGCATTCTTGTTTTGCTTCCACGCATGTCATATCAATTCCTGTTCTTTGTCAAGCCTAAAATGGACATGGTCACTGCAGCAGGGCATTACAGCCTGAAATGGTCAATGTAGTGGGGTGTTACAGCCTGAAGTGGTCATAATTAGTGCAATGGGGCATTACAGCCTGAAATGGTCATGGTCTGTAGTAGGGCTGTTAAAACCTGACATGGCCACACTCAGGGCAGCAGGGCGTTAGAGCCTGGAATGGTCACAGTTAATGCAACAGGGGGCTACAGCCTGAAGTGATCATGGTCACTGAAGCAATGTGTTGCAACCTGGAACGGTCATGGTTACTGCTGCAGGATGTTACAACCTGAAATGGTCATAGTTAATGCAATGGGATGTTACAGTCTGACATGGTCACAGTCAATGCAGGAGGGTGTTACAGCCTGAATGGTCATGATCAGTAAAGCAGGACTCACTTACAGAGCTATTTGATAATGACAGAAACTTCAAGTCACATTAGAGCTCTTGCTAGTAAGAACAAGTTGTAGGAATAAAGTCTATAGGTGTCTCCTTCTGTCTTCCTGCCACCTCCATTTCTGAGAATAGAATGCTAAAAGGATAACAGTTGTAGAGAGAAGCTCAAGTCCTGCGGGTATCATAACAAGGTCAGGGCAAAAAGGCTTTTCAGAATTCTTTTCAAAATGACAAATTTCTATAACTCCCTCAGCTCCTGTAGTTCAAATAGTTAAGCCCCTTCTTGTACATCTTAAACTGTCTTGCAATGTTTGAATAGTTTTACTTAAATTATATGCTAGTGGCATTTTAAACATCTCAGAGTATGGATAAAACAATGTTGGTAAGTTTCAATATTGTTTAAACAGAAACAGAAACATGCACACACATGCCACATGGATCTGTAGATAAAGGCACTTGGTACCGAGCCTGATGACTCATATGTTGGAAAATGGAGTCTTTCAAATTGTTCTCTGAATTCTACACATGTATCATGACATGTTCTAATCCCGATAAATACAGAGATGTAGTTATAAAAAATTTTAAAAGTTAACACCTATTAATCAGAGTGGTATTTAGAGGACATGGAGAAACTGATGTCAAATTAGATATAGGACAAACCCTCCATCTGCCTTCGCCACCCACAAATCCCTGTCTACTGACACTGATGAAAAACTAAGCCGACGAAAAACTAAGCCACCGAAAACTGCTGCTGTTGAGAAAAGAGAACACCCAAATACTCAAATTAGTATCTGTAGGTTAGAAAATACAAAATGTTTCAGTATTTGTTTTCCATTTTTTTTATCTCTGCGGGGGGGAGGGGCGAGAGAGATCTGTAACTCAGGTGGGCATGGAACTCACTGTGCACTCATGCTGGCTTTCGGTGCTAAAAGTCTGCCTGTTTCTTCTTCCTGAGTTCAGGGACTATCAGTATGACCTGCTATCCCTACTTCCCAAGTGTTTTCTCTTTAGAAGAGTATGAGTAGTTGGAGATTTTTCTAATTGTAAATTGATATACTGCAGTCATCATGAATGAGAAGTGGGATGCGTGGATGACTTTTTAAAAGACATATGTCAGGAAGCAAACTCCAGTTGAGAGACAAGATCAGAGAGGCAATTATTTGGAAACTTTTTCATTTTTATGAGATGGGAAAATAGAACTGGTGGGAAGATCACAGTAGACTGTCTTTGTGCATATTTATTATTAGTTTTTGACTTCCTTTCCTCCCTTACAGTGGCAATGCTTGTTTGAGGAACAAATGCTCATTAAACCTACTAATTTAACACCCATAAGTGTGCTTTAGGGGTACCTTAGAGAGTAAAATTCTACAGACTTATACTTCCTTCCTCTCTATTCTTGACTTTTGTATTTTATTTTTATACTGATTATTTCTCTAGGCAATATGTTTTATGTGTGTGTGTGTATATGTGGTTTATGTGCATGTGTGTGGGAGTGCACATACATGTAAGAGGGCAAAGATTGACACTAGATGTCTTCCTTGATCATTTTCACCTTCAATTTTGGAAGAGAGTTGCTTGGCTGACTGAACCTAGAGCATGTTTTGACTACACTGGCTGGCTGATGATCTCTCTGCCTCTTTGTCTTCAGCTCTGGGGCTGCAGGCACAAGCTGCAATGGCGGGTGTTTACATGCTTGCTGGAGATCCAAACTAAGGGTCTCAGGCATTTTTACTGACTGAGCCATCCCCCAGCCCTAGGACTTTTAAGAAGCAAAAATACGAGGTTAACCTTGCTCATAAATATACACTGAAGAGGTTGTTTTTATGTTTAGGAATATATATCATATATCCATATGTGAATACAATAATAATTAATAAAAAGAGAGGCCTTGAATTTAATAGAGAACAAGGAGGGAAGGAAAAATGATGTAATTATATTATAATTGCAAAAATAAAAATAATAACAAAGACTGACTTTACAATGTTTACAATAGTGTGATGTCATAACAACTACTATATTGTTTTAAAATAATCAGGAGTTGAGGCTTACCGTGATTAAGTAACATTTGTAGTCTTAAAAATAAGTAACATATAGATTCTTTTCAAATGAGATCTAACTTCTGTGTTTCTTAAGAAGCGTGACTAAACCTGAGTATCTGAATTTCTGGAAACTTCCATAGAGACTTTCTGAAGTAGACTACTCTTAAGTCTGGACTGTTAGAAAAGAAAGAGCCCTGTGACCGTGACTTTAACTCTCAGCATGCTTCAGAAAACCTCTATCAACAGTATTCCTTTTTTCTTCAGTTTGTAAACACTCAGTCGTGTGTGTGTGTGTGTGTGTGTGTGTGTGTATGTGTGTGTGTGTGTGTGTGTGTGTGTATTGTGTGTGTATGTGGTATGTATTTGTTATGTGGTATATGCATGTATGTGCCTCACAACATGCATGTAGTGGTCAGAGGACAGCTTGCAGGTATCAGGAGACAATTCTCACCTTCTACCATGTGAATTTCAGTGACTGACCTCAGGTTGTCAGGCTTGGCAGAAAGTACCTTTATCCACTAAAGCATTTCTGCATCTCTACCACAAAAATTCTACTGAGCCAAAGATTATTGAAAAATAAAAGTATTAGGGACACTATCCAACAATGTAGATGTGTGGGAGATTTCACAGGAGAGTAGAAAATAAATGTGTACAATGTATATCCATTCAGTGAATGATAGTTACCCCAAACTGGTTTTTAGAAAGTAGAGTCTGCTTTAGTTGAGTGCATTATGGAAAAAGAAGGATTCATGCACCCAGGACCTTTTCAGATATATGTGTAGTGAGCTACACATGATCTTGGTTGCAGTGCTTCTTATAATTCTGCTGCAAATAGAAACCAGACCCATGCATATTCCAAGGACGGGACATTATACTGTACTAGAAATTCATTTGTACAAAGAGGCTTTCTTGGGATGGCTTATGAGACTCAGCACTGATTGTTGTGGTATCAGAACTTCCCCAGCTCTTTGACAATAAGTTCACATAGAAAGGAATCATTGGTATGTTTTGTGCACTAAAGACATTCATAGACCGAAACAAGACTCCCTTGTACAGAAAGCATCCAAGGTGACTTCGAGGCTCTGGTGAGAGGGTAATGTGCGTTTTGAGGCACAATCTCTTTAGCATTCAAGCTGTCCTTTGCTGCCTCATGTTTGACATCTCTGAACTACCTGGAATCCTATGTTTCCTCACTTTTTCACGTGGATGACTGATTGTTCACTTTGATCTAACCCCAGGCCTGAAGTGATAAGTAATTAAGGAACTGATCCTTCCAGGATATAATGAACCGGTGAGCGGAACAAGGCTGCTTCCCCAGCAGTAACCACCGGCCAAGGGCTTTTAAGGGTTGATTGAGAAAAACATCAAACACTAAAGCTATAGTCTATGGCTAAGTTTATCAGAAATACAGGAGCAATAAAAGAAATAAGGACACAAAGAACAAAAGGGAAAGTGTGAAAGGAGAAAAGAACACAAACTATAAATCTAATTAATAAACCATATAACACAGATAACGTTGAAGGCAGTAAGAACAACACAACAGGGTAGTTAGAGAAAACCACAGAGCACTCTACAACCCTGTATGTGCATATAGGTACAAGGACACAGCGAAGGGTCTTGGAGCAAGGTTCTACCTTAATATAAGGACAATATGGGAGCAGGACTTTTCAAATGTGCACCCCAACAAATATGTTTCATGGGGAATTTCTATTAGGCAGATATATTGAGTTCATGTGGGTCAATATTTTAAGTCAATCAGTGGTTATTCCCATTAAAGATATCTTAGCCTTAGGGTAGGTATTAAAAATACAGTTGGTAGCCTTATATTGATTTTTATAACTTTATGATTTGCCTTGAAATTGTAACTTTAAGGATGAGATTAAAAACTGCATACTTAACACATATTCCAGATGGTTCTCAGGTAGCTTGTTTTGTTCCTTATTCTGAGGTGTATTCACCTCCCCGACATACAATTGACATACATCACTTGGACCAGTTTTCAATGTGTTCGACTGTACAGACACATTACTAAAATAATACTACTTTAATGATGACATTTATATATTCTGAAATGATTTATTTTAAATAGAAAACTGTGGTTGGTATATGATCAGTTCCTTTATCTCTTCTACCAGTGGTTCTATTAAACTTCTGAAACCTATAAACTTATATCCACTCAAAAAATTACATCTTGAGTAAGTGACCAAATAAGACCATAGCAAGTTACATTACTTTACCACCTTGACAAAACATTCTATTACAGTTACAGATGTTTTAATTTGCAGTTTGAGTTTTTCATCTTATCTATATGTTGATATAGATCACTTTAAAAAAATAGTCACAATAACAAAGCCTTGTTGAATAAGTTAATAGGATAACATATTTTATGTACAATACCATACATATGTATTAAACTTCATTTAGAATACTCATTATTCTACTCATTATTCCCTTGGATATAGAATTGATCAATAGAACTCTACTGCAATCTACACACCTATTTTGTATGTTTTAGATATAAGCTAATTTTTATTTTGTATTTCTGCCATTACAAAGTAACTTTTTCTGTGTTTCTCAGGACAAACCCCGTAAGTGGGATTGCTATGCTGAAGATGTATCTGCTCGTACAGATCTTGACACAATCTGCAAAACCCTTTTTCAAAAAGACTTGTTCTAATTTTCACATTGTCTCCAGGATGCTGAGTTCTCCTACGTCCTCACTTGTGTGAACATGTTGTCTTTGCTATCTGGGGATGCCCTTTCCCATTTAAAAAAACTCTGGTACACTCCCACACATTGTATTGTACTGAGCTTAAATGCTACTCTTTCTTAGAGCCTTCGTGAAGTCTCTAGGCAGTTAGTCACTGTTCCCACAGTACTTTGTAACACTTATCAGATAATTCTGGATTTCTTATAGCTTATGTATTTCTTTTTCTTCTTTGTAGATAATTATAAACAACAGGAGTGAGACTTGTTCCATCTCATCTTTGGAAAGTGAGATCCAATTCTGGTTTCATGATTACACTTATTGGCAAATGGAAAGCACCAATGCACAATAGAGATCTCAAGTCCAAATTTCTGACTCCATGTTTGGGAAAAATCATTGTCTTACTTGACATCATGAAAGTCTGTCTTATTCTAAAATCATTTTCATTGATAAAGGTCTTTAAAAATATTTTTCATGAATCTATTTTCTATAATATATTTTGTCAGCTCTTATTTTGGGACTAGTTGGGGAAACTCTGTGACATGCTGTGAATCAGGTCTTTGGAAAGAACTTTTGGGTACACTGGAATCAGAACACTCTCCTTTTAGTCCAAAATAAAGCCAGTTCTATGATTTTAATGTTAGGACTAGTGAACAGGATGAGACAGTACCTGTGGAGAATGTAGCCAGTACATGACACTGCCTCAGGTGAAAGAAAAACA
>NC_034607.1:55488324-55496415 GCF_900095145.1 Mus pahari
TGAATAAACTTGTAATTAAATATTTTATTTAAAAAAGTTAATTTTAATTCAGTTTAAAATTAAATTATGGGCTAGATAGATAGATAGTCCTGAAGAGCACTGACTAGTCTTGTAGAGGACTCAAGTTGGGTTCCTCGTCCCCACGTCTAGTAGCTCACAATCATCCACAGTTCCAGCTTCTGGGGATTCAATGTTTTCATCTGGTCTCTGTGAGCAACTCCTGTCCTGCCACACACACACACACACACACACAAACACACACACACATAATAAAATAAAACTTAAGAATTTGAATTTCTATTAAAAAGTAAAAATGAAATGTTAAATATTTATTATTTTATTCAAATTATCAAACTTTCTAATATCATATTGCATATTTAAAAATAACCCTTTAAGATATCTCATTATTGTCTTTTAAATAAAAACTTGGGTCCATAAGGGTCCACAGGGTTCACAGAGAGTGGAGCACCAGCTATGGAGCATGCAAGGGACTGATGTTTACATGTATGTTACAGCTGTACAGCTTGGTCTTAATGGGGGACTCCTAATGGCAGGAGCAGGAACTCTCTCTGACTATGTTGTCTGCTTTTGTGACCCTTTCTTCTGACAGGCTTGCCTCATCTATCCACAGCAGAAGATGAACCTAGTCTTACTACAACTTGATATACCAGGGCTGGTTGATATCTATGGGAGGCCTCTCTTTTTTTCTGAAGAAATGGAAGAAGAGGAGGAGGAGGAAGAGGAGGAAGAGGAGGAGGACCTGTGAATTGTGGTGGGAGCATGAAAGGGAAGGTAGTAGGGAGGGAGGGAGAGTGAGAGGACAGGCAAGAGAGCAGTCAACATGTCAAGTAAAATTAATAATTAACTAATTAATCAATTAATAAACATTGTGTTCATTCCTAACATTACAAATAATATTGTAAAACACCATATACAATGTAGTCTTTAAGAAAACTCTACTTATGAAAGAAGTGAAAAAGGGAATTTCAACTTTTGTTGCATTATACAATCATTTTGTTCTCATCTACAAGGTGCTGCAATACAGCCCACACTGACTACTGACCACCAGATTTATCCTGGGACACACTTTGAGGACTACTTTTCTCAGTTTGTGTAAAGCCTAGACAACAGACTCATTATTAGCTTTTGGTGCCTAATTTACATGTAATTTTGTTTGACTATTTGTCACCTTCTTGATAGAGAAGACCATGGCATACAAATCACAGGTGTGATTTATAGCATATGATCTGTCTCCTAGGAATCACAGTGTATATTAGGATACAATACTCAGTATTCGATTCATTGACATATTGAAACCTATAATGTTCTGTGTATCTGTGAGTGTGTGTGTGTGTGGGTGTGTCTGCCAGAGTGCGTAGTCATATAGATATACATGTGTGTTTATGCACATATAGAAGTCAGAGAACACCTTTCAATATTGTTCCTAAAGTGCCATCATTGTTCTGTTTTGGGACCAGGTCTCTCCTAGGCTTAAAACTCAACAGGTGGGCTAGGCTTAACCACTGAACCCCAGGGATCCAGCTCCCCAACATACCTTCCTTTTTAATGTGGGTCTGGGAATCACACTCAGTTTCCCCTGCTTAGAAGACAAGCACCATTCTGAGAAAGCTACCACAGCAGCCTTGGACCCATGAAATCCTTGGTTCCTTCAATGTCCTTTACAATATTTCATATAAAAACATCATGCATGTTCCTCATATTATGAGTTCATGCAGTACTCTACCTAAATGAAAGGTTGATTTTATCTTAATTTATTCTTATTGTAACAAAATAGATTTCCTAGGCACTAGCCCTCAATTTTTTGAAGAGATACATGGAAGAGAAGATAGAATTGTAAGTAAACTACTATGGTGTTTCTTTTTATCCTCTAACATTTGCAGGGATGTTTATCAGTCAGGTACTATTTTATGGCAACACCCATTAGAATTTAACAGTAATTTCTCGATTGCAAGACAAGTGAAATCAAGCAACATGAAGAAAATGTCAGTGTGAATTGATTAGAAGCCATAGTTTCATATTGTGTAATTGAAAAGAAAAATCATTTTTATTAATTTATTTGTGCTCTAATATCAGATCCTTTGAGAGATACCCAGTAGTAATTCAGAAATGAACCCCTCATGTATTCATCTCTGTTGAATCATGGCAAATAAGGATGGTTGGGTAAATGTACATTAAAGGGGAAAATGAACTTCTAAATTAAAGGCTTTATTACACAATAAATAATTTGTTTGACTGTTAGAAAAAGTTCCATTGTAGACAGTTCTCTTAATCTGGAGAACTCACAAAGTGAGATATAGTGTCTACCATTGCCTTGTTGACCAGATAACTGTCTTAACTACTCTGTCAGAAAACTAGTAGATACTGATAAAAAGACTCTCTCCTAAAATCTTGGTAGATAAAACAAAATAGCTTCTAGATAAGCAAATGAAGAAGGGGTCATATGTCTGAGCTGACTTTCCCTTTATTGTAAGTCACAGGAAAGCTGACGTTCTAGCTGGATTTTGTATTCAGAAAGTTCCATATTACCTAAATCATAAGTGAAGCACAAAGCTTACAGCCTACAGACTTAGCAGTTCAGAAAATAGGTATTTAGATATTTCATATTAAATGAAGTTTGTACATGTCCTAATTAAGTGTAACGAAAGTCCTGATGCCTGCCTGTTCACCTGTGAGAACCTACAATGTATTAAACTGTCTCTATACAAGAAATACTTTGGAAAATGTGACAGGAGGAGATTTGTGAAGTAAGTGTTTGAGCTACAAAGTATGTGTCTGAGATTTTAGTTATTAAAATATTAGTTCGGTTATTATAACCATCACAGCATAATTAATTAACAATTCTAAAGCAAGATAGTTTCAAACACTAAAACTAAATTTTATAAAGAATTGCAAAATGATTCTTTATTCATTGAAAATGACATCCAACACAAACCCGAAAAGCTGTCCCTAGCACTGGTCTGGAACAGTCTACAGTGGAAGTTTTGAGACATTGAAAGGAGAAAAAGGCAGTCACAGTCTATTCGGTCACAATGCTAAGCAACTAATACCATATACAATTATTTACTTAGAAATGTTAAGACTAATTCTTAATAAGCCAGCTATTTGCTCTTAACTGTACCTCAAGATTCAAGTCAATGATTATAAATGCCCATAAAGGGGAAATAAAAACAACTCAAGTTTCTGATTATGCTTGTGATATATCAAGTGAAACAAGGCTCTGTGTTTGAAACATGACACTTGAAAACTTACTGCATTTCATTATAAGAAGGACAAATCCATTGTTCAGAACTTATATACTGTGTCTTCTAAAAGGCTAATTCACTGCTTATACAATACCAAATAAGACAACAGGGTTGTTGAATTTACAGAGTCCAGTTCTTAGACAAAGCAACAAGCCGTTGACAATGCCATCCAGCAGTATAACCCATCTTAACTTAAGTATGGTGAAGTTATAACAGTTATGTGAAGGAAGCACGTCAGTCATAGGAACTGCAGAGCATTTTAGTAAGAAGAGGATGTTATGAAATTGTTTTGACTGGAAGCAAGGCTACTAGATTGTAGACTGGTAGGAAGTATCAGTCATTCAAGGACTGGGCAGCTCAGTAAATGTTACCTATAGCACGAGCAAACCGAAAGTATTGGCAAAGTCCTTATCTTTCACCTGGATGAGTGACCCTGGTTTTATTTGTTTTAAAACAAAATAGAGATGCATCCTCACTTTTGCTTCGTCATAGCCTTAGAATGGCACTGTCTCATATTTTCACTCTGTGGGATTGTTTCCATTTGAAGATAAATGTCATGGTCTACTCTAAATTTAGTTTCTAATGACACTCTATGGATTAGGTAAGTTAGCGATATCATAGGCATCTCTTTGCTTCCAACAATCCAACAAACAAAGTAGCAGATTTAAAAGTATTAAAGAAAGATGGAAAAGAATAAAAGAGACCATTCCAAACAGTGGATACTCAGAGAAAGGCTCTTAGATAATGTCAGAAAGGAGGAAGAATATGACGACCTAGAAGATATGCATTTCTGTGCCAAGGAATAATTATTGACAATATCCTGAAATGGAAAATGTCTGAAGCATGCAGGGAGCAGAGGGAGAAGTTAGAAGAGAGAGCTATGTGGTCTGATTGTAGTTGTACTGTCTAGGTACTGTGGTGAAACTAAGTAAATGAGCAATGATTAGGGTTTTCCTGAGCAGAGGATAACACAGTTTTCTTTGTTTCATCCAGAGTTAATGGTGGAACTTAATGTGAGATATAAGTAGATAAGCAGCAAACATATGAGTTAGAAAGTTTTCCAGAATATTTGAAAGATGGCAGTGACTTGTCCTAGGGTAGTAGCAGTTCACTGGATAGTACAGAGCACAATTTTATAGTCAAGGGTTATAGATGGCTTATTTGGGGAAATAAGAATAATGAAAGAGGATTTCAGGAACTACAGAAATCTATGTTAAATGATCATCTTAACAAATGTGCAGTTCAGAGAGGGCAGTATATATGGGGTGAAAGGATATATATACTCTAGCTAATGTTGGCAACTGTACTTAACCTCAAAATTGTCCTTAATGTTAACCTCAGCTTGGAATTGGTTTCTAATATTTCTATTGGTTCATAGATAATCCTTTATTTATAACAAATTTTAGAATTACCCATGATTAGAAACAACACAATAAAGATAGTATTGTTGTAAGTGCTAAGTAAATATTTTATATGTATTTAATAAATACTTAATGAATAAACATTTGAAAATATATTTGAGACAAACTAAAAATAAATATAAAACTCTTTTAATTTAATCAAATATCTAAAAAACTATCTCATAGTTCACACTATGCACCACCCTGACAAACTTGGATTTATCGAACTAAGACACACACACACACACACACACACACACACACACACAAAAGTAATCAGTTACAAAATTAACCAAGATAATGTGATGTTGATAAAAGAATACACAAATCAACAGTAGGTTCATGTGAAGAAGTTTAACAATATTTTTAAAGAAGACTAAAAAACAGTATAATAGAGCCAAGATTATCTTTTAGACATTTGCTGGTATAATTAAATATCTACATGTAGCAAAATGAATCTAGGCATAGACCTTGAACCTCACAAAAATTTATCTTAAAATTTATTTTAAATTTATCTTAAATCTACATGTAAGTGTAAAACCATGAAATCCTGTAGAAGATCAGTCAAAATTAAACACAGGTGATCTTACATGTGGTTTTGACATTTTTGGTTTAATATCAAAGGCATGAATCCATAAATGAATCAACAGATAAGTCAGACTTATTTAAACACAAGACATAATGTAACTTCTGCTTATGAGTTACATGGTCAACAGAGTGAAATGATCCTCAGATTAATATATTTGTAAACAACACATGTGACAAAAGGCTGTTACTCAAAATCTGCAGGGGATTCTTGAAACTCAACAATAAAAAAGTAAGACTCAAATAATAGGTCAGAGTTAAAACACACTACACTAAGACAGCTGAGTGCAATCAAACGTTTGAGAAGGAGTTTTATACCATGTCATTAGTGAAATAATTTAAACATAAAGAACAAAAGGATACTACCACATGCACATCGGAATAGCTAATATACACACTGAAAGAGCAAATGTTGACAATCATGTGGAACAAAGGAGTTCTTATTTCTTGCTAGTCCTAGTATAGAATGGAACGGTCCTTTGGATGAATTTTGGAGTTTCCTATAAAACCTAAACAATTTGTCCCATAAGGCCTAGCGAGTGAACTTCTTGGATTGGTCAAAATGGGTTGAAATCTTATCTCACAACTTTCAGGTAGACAGGAGTCTTCCTTCAGGAATCACTACTGAAGCATACTCTGGGGGCTTCTTATTAGCAGCCTAACTAGATTTTGCGTTTCCTTTTCCATGGAGCAACTTTGTCACACTATGTTATGGTAGAAACCGGCACTTCAAAGTATTATTTATTGTAGAGAGAACCAGGTATGAACAATGAGTAGGATCTTGTCTGCCCTTGTTTATTTGCATGCTTCTGTTTTCCTTTTTAAAAATATCTCTCATTCTTTCTTGCTATGCTTCAACTCGTAGCAACAATAAAAGACAAAAGTAGTCTCTTTAGAAGGCTTAGTTTTTATGTGTCCTTGGAAACAAATAAACGAGTACTTTTAATGCTAATAAACCCAGAGAGAACATGGTACCTGGTAAAGTGCCATTGCAACCAAAGCTACTTATTGCTTGAATGCACTTAGATTTTATAGGGTGCAGTATTTTTAAACTACACTCCTAAGGACTGATGAAAAACACAATATCATTTCACAGATCACATCGGCACAGCTTAACTATAGGAACTTGGAGTCCTATAAACTCATCACACTTAAGGGAAGGACTTTACAAAAGCAAAGAGTGTGTGAGTGTGGGCGTCTTCGGGTCAGAGGTGACTTCTCAGCCACCAAGGAGCCTGGCTATGGCAATTTTGGTTTATTTACTGTCATTGAAAACAAGTACCAAGCTCTCTGATTTGTGCGAGGTGAAGGGTGAGAGAGAATTTCTAGAAGTTAATAAACACATTATCAGTTTTCTTTTGCTTTGCTCATAGCACCATAGAGAAATCACTGACGTGTAAGAAACAGGATTCTGTCACACCAGTGCCACACATTTAATGCAATGAGAAAATGAAATATCGACAGGCATGGGCATAGTTCTCATAATTTCATTTAGCTCAGAGGCCCGATGGAAGCACTTCTGGGTAACCTGAGAATACCCCAGGAAGGCAGAGAAAATGATCGCTCTTTCCAATCTTCGTCACACCTTTAGATTTCTCAGAGGGAAGGCACCGCATTTTCCTCAGTGATTGAAGAGGGTGGTAACAGCTGTCAAACCTCCAGAGTTAAGACATGAAACCCAATTGTAACATCTCTCCAGAGAATAAAAATGAGAGAAAGGGAACTTATAATTTCTGCCAATTAGCTGTGTTAGAGTAACTAAATGGGAGGAATGGTTAAGGTAAATAGCATCACTGATTTTGAAAAGTTGAATCTCCCCATTTTTATAACATTGTCATGAGTAATTATAGGGGTGTTGAAAGTTTATTTCCTCTTTGGAGTTTTAAATATGACTTCTGAGAGAACATGAAAATCTTTAAAATATAACCATGTTTTAAAAGGCAGTAGTATCTACTGCTCTCATATAAACTTCCAGATTATGTCTAAATCACAGAAAAATGACCTTTAACCTAAGAATTCAATATCATTTCAAAAAGTATTTAATCTGTGCATGATGGCAGTCAGGTCAGGGTGAGGAGGACACACAGCAAAGAAAGAAGGGCAGACTGTGGCCTGGAGACATGAAGACATACTCTTTCCTGCTTTACATCAAATTTATCTGTAAAAGTCGTAAGAAGCAAAGATGGGTGATGTTTTAGAGGCAGAGGAGATGACCCCTTAGGAACAAGGAGAATTATCTCAGAGAGCTAATAGAAATAGAAATCATTGATTATATCTAGAAAGATATAAAATTTCTGGACATTTAGAAAATGTGGAAGAACTTTGAAAGAAATAGCATGATTAAGACTAAAAAAGAAAAATAATAAACAAAAAAACAGGGTATGCGAACAAATTATCCATTTCACCTGAAATAAAAGTCACTTGGGAATACAAAGATAGACTCAGGATTTGGAGTGTACTAGGTTAAATTATTCCTATCTGAAGGTGTCTCTGTATTAATCTGTAAAATTTTAGCATTTATTAATTTATGCATTTGTAACTAAATAAAAGAATAAAAGATCTTGGGGAGATTACCATGGATTATAAAGTGTCCCCATCACAAACATGAAAGTTCTTGCATGTAACAAAGAGGGATGAGAGAGCGAGAGTGAGAGCCAGAGAGAGCGAGGAGCACAAGAGAAGCAGAGGTCGAAGTGATTTAAAGCTGTGTCTGTGTGTGTGTGTGTATGTGTGTGTATGTGCCTGTGGTGTGTGTGTGTGTGTGTGTGTGTGTGCCTGTGGTGTGTGTGTGTGTGTGTGTGTGTATGCGCCTGTGGTGTGTGTGTGTGTGTGTGTGTGTGTGT
>NC_034607.1:55496910-55511971 GCF_900095145.1 Mus pahari
GCCATGTTCTAGGCAGTGGATCCCAATGTTGAATGGGCATTGGAAAATGAAGATTCTTGCCCTTGCATAAAAACAATGACATGACTCTTGGAAACACTAAAGTTTATTATCATACCATCACATTAAATAGACCCTTTGCCACTGGAAATATTAAGTGATATATATTGATAAGTTAGTAAATGCATTTAGGATATTTTAAAAAGTGATTTCAATTAGAATTGAATATTAAAAGGCATTATTAGCTTGTTATCATTATGAAAATCATAAAGTAATCAACTCTAGATGAATTAAGGGATGGAGAAAAATCCTTTTAAAATATTTATGATTTTTTATTTGTGTATGTGTGTATCTGCATATAATTATGTGTGCCACATGCATTCATATACCTGCAGAAGTAGTGTCAGATTCCCTGGGACTGAGTGAGTGCTGCATGGGTGTGAGCTGCCTAATGTGGGTCCGGGTAAATGAACTCTTTATTGTTGAGCCATCTCTTCAGCCCAAGAGAAAATGAAGCAGACTTAAAGAGAAGTACGGGGCCCAGCTCCGGGGTCTGAGAGTAGTTCTGCAACTACAAGTTTCACTTCCCATGTGTTTTCTGAGGACTAGCAAGTAAATTGCAGTGTTATTTCTTCATTTTAAATTCAGCCTAATGCACCATGACCACTGAGAGGATTCCTGTCTCCATTCTGTTCAAAGCCTCAACCTTCCCCTAAGCACTACATAATCGGAGAGAACTACAATGTCACTCCCCTCTAAAGTTACATGCTTTTTAATTCTCCTCAAAGTGTGTGTGACCTGTCTTACAGCTTGTCCTTATCATCCATTTCTGCAGATTGCGGTCACTAGAGGGTACTGCTTGTCTGCTGATGTGAAGAAGCCAGGTGACTACAGTGCTGTGGTGACTTCACAGAGAGAAGAAGAGAGGCTTCAGCATCATGATACATTGCCTAGTATATGTCTATTTCTTCAAATCACCTCTCTCTCTCTCTCTCTCTCTCTCTCTCTCTCTCTCTCTCTCTCTCTCTCCCCTCTCTGTCACATGATGCATGGACTTTCATATTTGTGGTGAGGACACAATATAATGCATGATCTCCCCACAGCAAGGACAATAGGAACAGCCTGTGTGAGTTGGCCCAGATTGCTACAACTTCAGGTATTTTCTAAAATGCGACTGTACCACTTTTGTAAAAGACAGCCTGATCAGCAGCGGGGCGACCTCCACAGTCAGAGTGCGCCACGCTTAGCCATCAGGCAGAAGTTTCAGAGGAAGCAAGCAAGGTACATCGGTTTCTACTTTCTGTCTCCAAATGAAAACCATTCAGGACAACCATGAGAATGAAGGCCAGTGGGATTTATCAGTCTCTGTCACTGTGAGAAGAGAGAGAGGACAGATGCTCCACTCATCTCTAAGTTCTGTGCTACTTAATTCTGAGGAAGCACATTCCCATGGTATTGCATAAGGGGATCTTCCTGAGCTAAACAGAACAGTTTGTGACTGATGACCACTGAATTTGTGCAAGAATGAGCATAGCTTTACCATTTGTAATCCTTGGAATTAACATGCACACACATACATATATCTATTGGCAAGACATGCATAATGCACTAAAAAATAAAATCTATTATCTTGAGCATTTAGTTCTTTTGATGCCCAAAAGTTGAAGACTATTTCTTCAAGTAGCAATTAAAAAGTAAAATGAACCAATTTTTGCTGAAAACCATCCTAAAATACATTATTCTTTCCTTTCTTAATCAAAGGAAATAGAATGTAATTTAACCTTTTTTTAAAAAAAAACTGATGACAGAGGCTTCATTAAGATGAGTGATGATTACTCCATACTGCTGCTGCACAGGGATCCATGAGGGACTGTGGCTGTATATTTAGCTTCCTGTCTATGTTAGCTACCTTTCTCATTGAGGTGACAAAATATCTGACATAAGATATTAAGTGATTTAAGAAAAAAAGGATTATTTTGATTCACAGTTGAAGGGGGCACAGTCCATCATCACAGGGAAATTATAATAGGATCACGAGGCAGTTCTCTGGTCACATGGTGATTATAATCACAAAGCAGAGAGAGAAGTGTGGGCCCATCTTTTCCCCTTTATTTTATTTTCAGAGCTCCAGCCCGATGTACTGTGCACCACTTGTTTAGGGTGAGTTATCGCAACTTAATAAACCTCAGTCTAAAATCCCATGCAGATGTACTGGATATTTGCTTCCATAGTGATTCTAAATCATGTCAGTGGACAGACAATGCTGCCTACTAACAAAGAGGCCTTCCTTGTTGTTTCATGTAATGCAATCTCTTCACAATTCCTTGTAACTTCTTCCTGGAATGATGTGTGTAGATTCTTTTCTTTCTCTTCTCATAGTAGTCAATCCCTTGATTTGCTCCTAACCTGAATGAGTCATTCCCACTCTGTCAAAGTCAGAAAATGGGGCTGGAGAGATGGTTCAGCAGTTGAGAGCACTAACTGCTCTTCTGAAGGTCCAGAGTTCAAATCCCAGCAACCACATGGTGGCTCACAACCATCTGTAATGAGATCTGACACCCTCTTCTGGTGTGTATGAAGACAGCTACAGTGTTTTTAGATATAATAATAAATAAATCTTTTAAAAATGTCATGGAATGTATACATACTACACTGGAATTTTAGACCAATAGTTATTAAACATCAATTGGCTACAGTTAACCTTGTTAGAATGTAAATTCTGCAGACTCTGGGTACCTCTCGAAAGTGAACTAAATTGTGATGTTTCTGAACACACTCAGGGGAAAGATCTCATGCTGATCCTTGGAGCAAAGAAGCAACCTGTTGGCTAAGAGCATGCTTTTGAAGAACTAACAGTCAAGTGTTCTGAGGAAAGACCAAGGTCCATTTTCCATAACTTGTTCTGTGGATGTACTGTAAAGACTTACAGACTGTAATCTTGCTATCCTCAATGTGTATTCTTTATCAATATGCCTCTCATTTGTCCCTACCACACAAGCACATCTCCCCTCTCTGACCCGTGCACAACTTAATTTCTCCATCTTATGAAGTTGTGTCTTTAAACATTGTTGCTTTTTGGGTTTCAGTATACATCAAGAAGGATCAAGTTTTCCAGCACTATGTTCTCCTTTACCCAGCTCTTCTGAAAACTACTGTTGAGTAAGTATAGAGATAAAGTAATTAAAAGCTATAAAGTCCTTTCCATATATTTCCAGATTTTTGTTGTGCTAATGTATTAGATAATCAGAAATTGAAGCAACACTGGAAAATACGACAATTCCAATTTCCAGTGAACCCCTACACTTTCTCCTAATTTTTCCATCTTAACTCTCTCCTCTTAACCCCAGCACCTACTAAGGCAAACACAAACCTGAATATGCATCATCTTTGTACTCTAGAACCTATCCAGGGAGGTCCTGAAATTGATTTATATTGAAATATAAATGACAGAATATAGCTTAAAAATATATTTAGTATAACACCTTTATTTCTGAATATCTTAAAATAAATGAAATTCTACAATGAAATATGATAAATAATATTGTTGAAAAAGACTTTTGGAATTTAAAAGATGAACAAAAGTGGATTCTTTCCACCTAATTGGTAATATACAGCTTTTCTTCACCAGAGCCAAGAGTCTCTCTGTGTGGATAAACTAAGTTCTGGTTGCATATGAACAACTAATGTGCCCAGAAAATTCCTGTTATAAAATGCTGGCTGTAAACCAGCCAAGGCTAAGGCAGAACAAACACAAAAGTCAGTGTAGCATCTCATTTAAATTAGCATTGTGCTTTCCTCCTCCAATGGCAGATAGGATTTATTATGCCGTTACGAAGGAATAAAACAGAAGCCTTGATTCCATTAATCCTCTGTATAAGACAGAGATGAATTAAATATTTAGGTCACGTTATCAATGAAGATTGACATCAGGAAAGCATTTCAGTAAATGTGAAGCAATACCCATTTTGCTAATTCAATCACCACCCCATCTGCTACTTACCCCACCCATTTAACCAAGTCAGTCTTTACCAACATGGAATTCTTAACGTAATTGTCCAAAGGTGCTCAGAGAGAACTCACAAGGGTAAGATGGGCAGTCTACATGAGGTGGGTGAGAAACTGCTCTGTATCAAACCTCCCTTGATACCAGGTAAGAAGAAGTCAAGACCTCTAGGTGCTACTCCACAGGACAGGACAAGAGACATTTTTCTCAATCCCAGATGCTAGCATGTTGAAAACCATGAAGACAGTATGTGTGTTTGCAGTTCCTGATCTTTAGACCGCTCACCAAGAAATGCCTGGACATTACTCAGAAATCTGAGCACAGATCAGGCAAACATGGCACTCTGAAGCCAGAATGTACTGTGGGTGGGGTACAGAGAAGTCATTAACAGAATTGCCTACCTTTGCTTCTCAGTCGCTCTGCCAGTTGCTCAGTTGTTAAATACAGACCACACTTGGACTGTCGATGATATCAAAGTCACAACACAGGCATGTCCTCCCATAACAGGGCAAACTCAGGAGGTTAGTACATCTTACTCAAAAAGGGTGTGTGGTGAAGCTGAGAGCATTTTACAATCACTTAAAGACCCACAACCCCCTGTATTGGAGTAAGAGTGACTTGGGTTTGAGTTTCATGTGAGAAAGCATGTCTACAGTGGCAAACATTTCTAAGTTCTTTATTTTACTTGTCACAGAGCAGAATGGCACTCTCTGTTTCGTAGAAAAGTTGATGGGTAAATAGAATAATATTTATAAGTTGCTTAACAAAATAACTGTTCAATAAATAGCAGTTATTACTACTTCCGTGGAAGACAATCATACTCAAGTATAAATTTTATGAGTTCTTCCAGTATGTCTGAAAATTAAAGTAATGAACTGGATGCATGCTACAATTTGATAATCACCAGAGGCTTAAATGAATTAAAATATGCAAAGTACTTAAGGAATACTATAAAAGAGCAAGCTAATATTATAGAGACAGTTAATGTGTAAGTGGACTCTGATGTCTATTAACTGTATACATTGCTCTTCTACTGATGGCTCATTGTCTTTTGTACAAGCCACTTAAACTCTGCCTCACTTTAATCATCTCTGACATAAGAAAAATAGTGGAAGCTATCAAACAGATTGATGTAGAAATCATGTAATAGATATGAGATTGACCTATATGTTCCAAGCACTATTTAAATATAAATGCATTCTCAAAACACTTATTTCTACCTTATGTATGTATGTTTGCTTTGTATGTTTGTATGTGACCATGTGCGCATTCAATGCTTCTTTTAAAACCATACATGCATGCTATTGTTACTTGGCCTTTGAATGGTTGCCAGCTGACAACTCTTGTTACCCAAATCTTTAAGAACCCTCCCATCTGATTTTTGGGTAGGACTGACTTATAGAGAGTATGGAAAGCCCAAGTGCCACTTCCTTTTTTAAGACACACTCTGTAGACAATCTTAGGAGACTGCAGTGGGAAGCTTCTACTAGTCTTGACGAAGTGAGTGGCTAAGATACTGCTGATGGAAAAGGTCATATGCTGGAAACTATGGAAACTGATTTTGCTAACAGCTATGAATGCTTGAAGAGAAAGCTGAGCTACAGAAAGGAGGACGTAGAGGCCACAGACTTAGGGGAGCTAAACACTTGACTAAGCCTTGATGGATTTCTGATTCATGACAGAAGGGGATAACCAACAAGTGTTGCTGAAGCCTTAAGAAATATTCATTGTAGAATGTGATATCACAATATAAAACCAACCCATATCCCCCATATTATCAAGTTGAGATAGCTTTGGGGAAAATGCAGAAAGGCATCTTTTCTCAGTTTTCAGATCAGTTTTCTGATACTATATTCTGAGTAATGTAGACACAGAGTTAACTCTGGGCTGGAGTGGCCTGGTTCAGAGAAAGGAACTTTGACTTTGTTGTGAAATACAATGTGGGCTGCCAGTCCTAAGTCTGAGTTAGATGTTTCAGATGGGCACTGAATTGCAAGAGTACTGGACAGTTAGGGGAATTTATTTTCCAGCTTCAGATTCCAGTTCTGAAGTTTCATGACAAGGCAGAACTGAAGAAAGCCTTTTGAAAGAGGATGAAAACACTTGTTTATGAATGCAAAATTTTTGTAGAAAACAATTGCTAGCAAAACTCATCCTGCATAAACTGGCTTTGTGAGCAGCGTCCATTACTTTTTTCCTTGTTCGTCTGCCTTTCTGAGAAACCAGAAACAAAGAGGGACGAGTGGATGGCTTGGCTTATCATAGATTGTATGACTTAAGATGAGAAAGAAGACTTCATACAAGTCTGTGTTTACATACTTCAGAGGTTTGGAGTTCCATAAGGATAAATAACAACTAAAAATAAAGTTCAAGGACAAAATAAATTAAAGATAGTAGTGTTACAAAATCATTTGGAAAGCAATAGGAATGCAGACAGACCCTGAAAAGGTCTAAAGTCCTTTATCACATTTGTAGCTACAGCATATTCCATTGTAAGTATGAACCTACTTACAGTTAGATGTACAACAACAGTCTTGGAGGAGTAGAAAGAAATCAGATTTTCTCCTTTTATTTAAATCCTGTGTAATAATCATGACCTTTTGACTGCTGAAGTAAAAGCTGAGTCCGTAAGAAACGATTCTACCTCACAACTGACCTCTGCGACTGTGGAAGGATCAGAGAGGAGGCACAAGAGCTATCAAACTCTTATTTTTATTTGCTGTATATTTGAAGTGGAGGATAGAGTTAGATGAGTGGAGATTTAAGGAGAATCTGAGGGGAGGTGGGGGAGAGGAATCCATGATCACAATATATTGCATAAATTCCCTTTCAATAAAAAGAATTAACGTATCAGAGAATGATGTTGGTAAAAGACTGGATATCCTTCTCCTCCACAGCTAGCCTAAACAAGCAGCGCACACAGAAGAAAAGACCTGTGATCCATGTGTGTGGTCTAGAGAATCCCGTCCTAGCTCTCCAGGGCACTTTTAGTCTCAGAAGTGATTTGTTTTTAATCTTCTTAAATAAGTTCTATCTTGATCACTATGCATATGTTCCTGTTCCAATTCTTTCTCAGGAGAAACAAAAACTTGGAACTCTCAGCAAGTGTTGTCTAGTCTCCAAATCCACACGGTCATGGATGGGCTATTGGTGAAAATCATCATGCATTCCCACATCACCCAACTCTAATTCTTATCCAATTCTTTTTAATTTATGCATGAGAGTTCAGAGACTTGAGGAAGAGAGACAGCTTGTTAAGTTTATAGAGCTAGTTGCTTTCAACTTTCGAACATAATTACAAAAGGCAATTTGTACATTTGCTTATCCCTGTTAAGTATCTCCATTCATAATGCGAAACACAAATTTTTTGCTACTTCAAACACTGTTTTAGTTCTTTAATTTGGAAAGTCTATTACATTTTACCAGTGTGAGGAAATGAATGTGTCTAATCTTGTCAATATAATATTTCTTCTCAATTCCTGTTATATCCATTCCTTCTTATTTGAAAGTCAATAAAATCTTTTGGCAAGTCTCTTGAAGCTACAAAGCAGAAACTCAAAACAGCTTGCAGAATACTCAATACAAATGGGCTCAGGAACACTTCTTAAATGATGGCCCTTTTGTGTCTTCTTGAAGTCTCTTGTGAATTTCAAAGTTATTTATTACCTTTTATACTCATGTTTTAAAATTTCCAAGCCACAACATAGTGATGTTTCTGTATTATAATTAAACAAATATTTTCAGTATTTCATGAGAGTCACAAAAAGAGAGGAGAACATGTTTTTGTGGATATAAAAGAGATCAAAAGCTTTCAAGGCATATCAGATACTATCTGGAAGGTACAGTAATTTACTTCTCCTTAACTCAGAAGGCAACCTCCTTTACTTAGAAATATTTCTTGACAATAAATTATATTTAGAGAGATGTAAATGTAAAATGGAAATCCAATATTTAGCATTGTTTTGAAGTCTAAGGACAAAGCCACAAGATTTTAAAATTTATGTTCTTAGTCATAGAGTATTTATTACTAGTGTAAAATTTTGACACTGTTAGTGAGTTGCAGGGTAAAGTCATTGTGAAAAGGAACAGATAGGGATCATTCACAGTATCTCATAGGTTATTTTAAGGAAGATAAGTAGCTTCAACCCTTTGAGCAAGACATTGACAAGCCCCAATTGGTATACTGGAAATCCCCAGAGAGGTGAGGACTCTTTTAATTATGATGAACTTGCTACTGCTCCTCAAGCTTTTTAAATATTTGGAATTCTGCAATGAATTCACTAACAATACATGCAAGAGTTGGTTATATGGACAGTAGGGTGTCCATCTGTGTGTGACTCTACAGATTATTCTCAGTATGGGAACTGCTGGTTTCCTGAAGACCTTCATTAGGGTCTCTGGCCATCCAGACATCATGGCGAAGAGGTAGGTCTCTAATACTAAATCTCACTTTGTTCATTTAGGTTTTCCTCTCTGGACATCCATAGAATTGTTCAAAGCCTTTTCTTTGCCCATCCTTTTCTTCCCTCCTTTGACTCTCAAATCAATAATCTGAAGGTGGAGGTATCACACACTATTTGTGGTGTTCAAAAAGTATCCAGTTTGGCACAGTTAATTATTGCCTAGTCAGAGAAAGTTAAATCCTGAGTTTCTATCATCTGGAACCTTCAAATGCTGTGGCTGATTGTCCATATTCATTCAGGATTTGTTATATGCATCTAGCTTAAGACAAATCACAGTAACAAGGGAGGCTAAAGGCTACTGCTCGCCTCATCACTAAACCCATAAAATCTTGCCCATGTTTCACATATTGTGACCTAATGAGATGACTGTTTGAATAGGAAATCATGAAGACACCATAGTTTAGAACACATTGGAACAATCTACTGTCCTACCAAAAGCATTAACCGAAAGTCTGCTGGAAATAAATTAAAGAGGTACTGAGGCCAGGTTAAATGATCCCACAGATCCAGCTATCATCTGCTGAAAGACTGTAGGAGGCTGAAGCAGAAGAATTGGAACTGAGCACTCTGCAGAACGAGGACAAAACACACCGTGGACTCAGATATCATCTTAGAGGAGATGTACTTTCACAAGCTGATGGCAGGCTTCTTAATACCTGAGAGGACGGCAAGCACTTTACCTCTGTGACATATTTCAGTCATTTTCTTCCAGCAGCTCACTGCTTTTCCACAAGCCGTTATTATCCCTGCCTGTCAGCACAGTTGTAAGAGTCTCCTTACTGCTGTCCACAGCTTTCAGATGTCACATCACTGAATGTCAGCCATTATACTCCACTATTTCTCTACCTGCCTTTCACTCTTTCTTTCCTCTATCTATCTCTTCCTCTATTTGTATCTATACCTATACCTATAACTATACCTATAGCTATACCCATACCTATACCTATATCAATACCTGTGTATTACAGGAGTTCATTCACCACCATGCCCAAGTATTTCAACCCTAGAGAAAAAAATCACTTTGTATTACTGCTAAGAAGCAAACAAAGCAAATTCAGAATTCCCATTTGATTGGAGAATTTAAGTCCACCCCCTTTAAGATGCCCTAAACACTTGCTTAAAATTATTTGTTTCCTTTTATTCTAGTTTGTTTAATATGAGACTCTGCGCTCCTCAAAGAACAGTTTGAGGGTCCTGGTGAGGTACTTGCAGTACAAGCATGAAGAACTGAGTTTGGATTTCCTGCACCCATACAAAAAGCTGGAGTGCACAGCAGTGTGATGGGGCCATCTGCCCATCTTAAAAAATTTAACCTAGAATTGTTCCTGTCCAAAGGAAAGATAGGCACAAAAATGGAACAGAGACTGAAAGAATGGCCATCCAGAGACTGCCCCACCTAGGGATCCAATGCATCTGCAGACACCAAACATCAACACTATTGCTGATACCAAGAAGCACTTACTGACAGGAGCCTGGTATGACTGTCCCCTGAGAGATTCTTCAATCACCTGACGAATACAGATGCAGTATTCACACTCACAGGCTGGGGAATCTCTCTGTCTGTCTGTCTGTCTGTCTGTCTGTCTGTCTGTCTGTCTGTCTGTCTGTCTCTGTGTCTCTCTCTGTCTCTCTGTCTGTCTGTCTGTCTCTATCTCTGTCTCTCTCTGTGTGTATGTATGTGTGTGTGTATGTCTCTCTCTCTGTCTCTCTCTCTGTGTCTCTGTCTCTGTCTCTGTCTCTGTCTCTGTCTCTGTCTCTCTCTCTCTCTCTCTCTCTCTCTCGCACGCGCGTGTTTGTGTACGTGTGTTTGTGTACGTGTGTTTGTGTACGTGTGTGTGTGTGTGTGTGTGTGTGTGTGTGTGTGTGTAAGATGACAACCTGCCTCTGTTGCTTCTCTCCACCTTCTTCAGGATGGGTCATAAAGACCAAGCTGAGTTTCAGGCTTGGCAACAGGATTATTGAACCATCCCATCTGCCCTGAAGGGGATTTCTGTGTCAGGCAGGCAGCAGGATCACTGACCTTAGAAGTCCCTTACATATCGAAGTTTCTGGCTTATGAAAGGGGGGAAAAGGGAAATTCACTCTAAACATACAGTAGATGGATGTGAAAAAAAAAACACAGAGAACACATGCATATTTGGTTCTACATCTAAGATGCTGACACTCAAACGAGGAAAGGTTCATGAAGGACACCAGTGAAGTCAACAAAAGCATCTTTAGATGATCCTCAAATACCTTCATTATACTGAATATAAAGTGTATTGAAATAATCCTTTCTTCTAAGGAAATGAGTACAACATTATGAACTGAAAGGCAATGGAAACTCTTCATTATTCTTACTTGTGAGGTAAACATCTTATGTGTCCAGGGTTATCTGTTCTTGAACTGCTTTGCTTTACCCCAGGAGCTTTTCTTTTTGGAAACTTTAACTCTAGCTCTCCATGACACAATAAGACAATTCAATGTTTCTGTTTGGATGTGGCCTTTTCTTTCAACAGTCCGTGTGACAGACAGACATGTGGTGTCTACTGTGGCAGGATGAAAGCTGGTGATGGCCGTGAGGGGTGGAAGCTCCTGCAAGGTAGGAGGTGCGACTGTTGGAGGAAGCTGATGGAAATTCTGTACACACCTGGAAGAGCGGGTTATTACAATGAACAATAGTGGCGACCCCCGGTCCCTGTTCTGCCTAGCCTGGTGACTGCTCTCTTATATAGGTGTTTCTACTATAATACCACTTGTCACATGACTCAAAAAAGGAGTCCCTTACTACTACAGAATCAACGTCAGAGCCCTTTCACTCCAGAACCACAAGCTAAATAAATGTCTTCAGAAAATATCCTCCTCCAGATATTTTGCATTAGTAGCAGAAATATTTGAATAGATTTATGTTTCTCCTGTCAAGCAAGTCTAGCTTTTTTTTTTTTTTTTTCAAGTCAGGGTGTCTCTGTAAAGCCCTGGCTGTCCTGGAACTCACTCTGTAGACCAGGCTGGCCTTGAACTCAGAAATTTGCCTGCCTCTGCCTCCTGAGTGCTGGGTTTAAAGGTGTGCGCCACCACGCCCGGCACTTAAATTTTTTTTATTGCTTTTATTTTACCTATTGCATGTGTGCCACAGCATACATATGATGTTAGAAGACAACATCTACAAGTTGGTTTTCTCCTTCTATCTGTGTTTCTTGGAGACTAAACTCATACCATGAGGCATGAAAGAAAGTACATTAACCTATTTAGCCATTTTATAAATCCCAATCTATCTTGGTTGTGAAGTTTAAATGATAGCCTCCCAAAGACTCCATGTAGAACTGTATAATTTTATCAACAGATTATGAAATATTTTCACAAATCAAGAAATTGACTTCATGGATTATATTTCTCCAACTCTACAGATACACTTCAAAACAGAGATTCAATGTTTTAAGGAGAATCAACTAAACACAATGACTAGTTTCCTCTCTTTGTTTTCTTTTTTTATTGTTTTTATTTTTATTATTTTATTTTATTTTATTTTTTTTTTTGGTTTTTCGAAACAAGGTTTCTCTGTGTAGCCCTGGCTGTTCTGGAATTCACTCTGTAGACCAGGCTGGCCTCGAACTCAGAAATCCGCCTGCCTCTGCCTCCCGAGTGCTGGGATTAAAGGTGTGCGCCACCATGCCCGGCCTCCCTTTGTTTTCTTTTGAGACAGGGTCTCAATATGTCACCCTGGGTGGCCTCGAACACAAATGCAGACCAGGCTGGCTTTAACCTCACAGAAATTTTTCTGTCCCTGCTTCAGTAGTGCATGGGTTAAAGGTGTGTGCCACCAGCAGCACAAGTTTTCTCAAGGAGTTGAATTAAGGTGACACATACATTGTCCAAGAGTCCTTGGCCCCACCATGAATATCGTAGAAAGTACATAACTTAAGCAATAGAAAAACATAAGAATTCAATGACCTGACTTTGTTTCTTAGATGTGGAAAGGGTCATGATTAACAAATTTGAAGGCAGGCAGAAAGTGTGTGAGTCAGGAATGGATAGGAACACACTGACCTGGAAACCCTTTCAAGGAGAAATCAAATGACCTGCTTCCTTTAGTTCTTTCCTCCCTACAAAAGTCCAGAATGAGGCATTTAACGCCCTAGAAAACATGTGCATAGTCAATCTGGTTACCTGGCATTGTCCTGTCTTATGGAATCTGAAGTACCTGTCATAATTCAATACAAATAAAGACCAAAGCATCAGAGTTCTGAATATGCAAGGAAGGGTAAAGAGCATTCTGCTTCAGCCTAGAGCAGCTTTCTTCTGGTCCTGAAGCAACAAGATGACTCCATATAACAAGAGCCATAGCATAATTAGAGAGTGAATGTGTATGTTTTCTGTTGGTGTTGCCAACTTTCATTATGAGGTTTTCAAGAGTGCTGATGCCTTTCTTTATAAACTATTAATGACATAAAGTATCTCTGCAAGTAAGCAAATCACAGAAATCAGAAAGCCCGTGAAGTTCTCAGCCTATAGCTTATAGCTAGCAACTATTATTTTTCCCCAAATGTTTTATGAACAAGTGAGTATTTAGCTGTGGGTTTCCCACAGTTTTTACAAGTTTAAAACCTGTATAAACAGCATGACAGACAACAGTCAAAAATGGCTTGTACCTTGACTAGAGTGACCTTAGTTCCTAACAATAGCTCTTGCAATCATCTTGTGACCATCGAGTACAGAAAGCTTTACTAAAGAAACAAGATTGAGAAGAGTGTCTAGGATTCTACTGAATGAATATTAAAGATAGAAATCTCCAATTTATTTCCTGTTGGCTAGAGCCACTGTAGTGCTGAGCCTCAACACACACACACACACACACACACACACACACACACACACACACACACACACACACACGCCTTGAACTTAATGACTCTCTTAGGCAGCAAAAGCTGTCCTTTGCATTTTCCTCTACAATTCCTGTACACATTTCTTCCTTTAGAAATGCAAAGAAACCCTGTCCAGAATTTTATGCTTTTAATTGTGTGCAATTAGCATATTTACTAAGGTTTGTCATTACTTTGGTAATTAAATTCATACAAAGAGACATACCCAATCCAAGAAAATTACATGGTACAGTAATAAAATCATAATGGTCGCCTGACAATTATTAAAATACAGTAAATTCTTCCTGACAATAAGAGTATTCACAAGAGTAGCTCCTGAATAAGATTATTGCAGTGTTTTCTGCTCAAATATGCATTTCTGTACTGAGAATTATAATTACATTTGCATAAGTACTATAATCAACGTAGAATCATGGCTGAAATTTTTGTTCTCTAAATCACTATTCTGAGGCATACTTTGTAGGCTTGTAGACTACTATTTTAGTTTTTAATAAATTAAATAGAGTTTTATACCTTTTACATGAATAAAACATCTTAAAACATAGCACAAAATAAATTACACTGCACAATTTCAGTCTTCAAAGAGTCTATGCTTTAACTAACAAAATCAATTTTTAACCTAAAAAAATAAAACAAAAGAAACATACAGGAAACGTTCCGCCTGAATCACAAAGGTGTAATAAATGATATTCCCATGGCATGAGGTCATGAGAGGTGGGAGTCAGACATCCACTCCTAAGTTTCAATGCCCTGTACTTACTGAGGTTAGTTGTTGTAGCTGAGATAATTTCTGTCCCATTGCCAGACCACAACAGAGTGATCTCCTTTGAATGTGATCCTTTGACTCTGCTGAGTTCAACAGACTACCTTGGTACCTGATGTTTCAGACATGTTCTTTTCTTTTCTTTTCTTTTCTTTCTTTCTTTCTTTTTTTTTTTTTTTTTTAACTCAAGTCAAATCTGAAGAAAATAATAAGTCCACCTAAAATGAAGAATCTGGCACCAGAGTTTTAGAATCATGGAACAAAAGAAACTTCTCTATGCAAACTTTCCTTCCTCTGACCAGACTCCTGAGAATGTCAAGCAAGATCCTCCAGACAGCATGTGCCCAGGCAGGTCTCAGGAAGACAGACAGAGGCACAGTCTGGGTGTTCTAAACTCTACTTGTTGCTGGTCCTGCTGCAGGTTGTTTTTGGTTACCAGCAAGCTCTTCAAGGCAATAAGGTCTCCAGGGACCCGACCAAAGCAAAGTAAATTCTCAGTCGCACAGCAGTGATGTATTTCCTTAGAGACTTACTATGAAATCACTCTAAGAAGAAACCCTAAATCATTTCTCAAACACAGAATTTCAAGCTCATATCCTTGGGCAAAGATGGCAAATCTAACTCATTCTTTTTAAAGTTTTTCTATTTTGGAAGATCTGGAGCCTTGCTCAAAATTGCATAGGAACTATTTTAATGACCAATTAATTCAGATTGAAAGATACACAGAAGTAAACATGTTCAATGAGTAATAGTAAAGGTTATATGGATAACCCAAGGAGTAGATATAGAGTTTAGGAGAGAAATTGAGATAAATGAAAGATAATCAACTATCACAGAACGTTAGCCTTATATACATGAGTATTTGGTGTTTGTTTACTGGTGAACAGCAAAGAATATATACATATATTCTCTCTCTCTCTCTCTTTCTCTCTCTCTCTCTCTCTCTCTCTCTCTCTCTCTCTCTCTCTCTCTC
>NC_034607.1:55511990-55531915 GCF_900095145.1 Mus pahari
TCTCTCTCTCTCTCTCTCTCCCCCTTATAAATGTGTCAACTTATCCACCAATAGAAAGCATGGTGAGCTCCCTAGAGACTCTAAACTCAACCTTATTCATAAGATACATAAAGTAATAAGATGTCATTCTGACAGCTCCCCTCTTTTGAGGGCAGAATGTTTCAAAACAAGATCCCACTATGTAGTTCTGGCTGTCCTGGTACTCTCTACTGAACCAGGCTGGCCTCAAACGCCCAGAGATCTCTCTTCTGCTGTCTCCTAATGTCTGGTTTTAAGAGCATATGCCTCTATGCTCAATGACATAGAACAGAGAAGCTGCATTTTCTACAGTAATAGAGTAAAAAAACAATCAGGAAAATAATTGTAGGAATCTTGTGGTAAATGCATATTTACAACATTAAATGTATTATTTTCAATTTCCTCTCATTTTATGTAGACAAAAGTTATATGTTAATATAGTAAATATAATTAGTACACAAATAAATGAGTATGCTTTCTAACAAGAATCTTCAAAATAGCCTTCATTTGATTATTGCAGTTAACCCATGGGATTGGGTGGGTTCAGTACCTGACACTGACACTCCTTTGGGGACCTTTAGTGCTTTCGACTCTGTCCTTTCTTATTATAGTAAATTGATCTATGGGAAAAGGCACAGCTTTTTCATACTTAAGAAAACACATCTGTTTTCTTAAATGAACTCCCTATTTTCCATTAGCATGACCTCCACTGAAAATCCATTCCTTCACAATTCATGTAGATCAAGATTTCATTTCATGTATATGAAGCATGGCATTTATTTTAATTTCTTTTCTTTTGTGTCATTTTTAAAAGAATTTCAAAACAGGCTTTTAAGAAGGAAGCATGAATGAAGGGGCATTACTTTGGGTATTGCTTTTGGTTTTGACACCATTATGAAGAACAGCCTGGATATATTCCTCAGTAGAGTGCATATGTTCAATATCTATACAAATGAGTTTATTGGCTTTTGAAGTTCTCAAGTTAAATGCTCCATACAGGATGAATCTAACTTAGATCTTTGAAAATAGTTGTTCTGGTACCCAGGGATATAGAATTCGGTTTTAACAACAACAACAACAACAACAACAACAACAACAACAACAACAACAAAAGCTTTGAAAAGAGTGTTGGTGTCCTACTACAGCTTCGTATTGAATCCTACATTGATGTAATTCCATGAAACAAGGATTTTTTTATCTACAATTTTATTGACCATTTCAACCAATACATTTATTAAATTACACATTTATTAAAAACCTCATGTGTAAAAGTAGCTGTTTATTAGGTATTAGGTATTTCTGTTTCTGAATAGCCCAAAAGGCTGGTTGGCTTGCAAAGTCAGTTCTAGAAATGAGTGGCAACTACAAAAGAAGAGGTAAGTGACTGATTGAGAAGCTCATGGGCATCTTTCTAAATGTAGACATTAGATACATGGGAAACAACTCCTGATGCTTGCATGAGGAACATATTAAGATTAAGATTTGTTTGTATATTAATTTCAAGTAATGATAGTTTTGAACAATTATTAAATGACAATCAAATTAGGAAGGGTTACTTCAGGAAAAAGTTACATAAAAAGCTTTTACTAAAAAAAAAATAGTAATGTAGATAGTTGGCAAGAAGATGTTTAAGTGTGGGAGACAGCAGCAGGTATTAGTTACAGCTCTGGACACAGTAATATACCATATTTTTATAAGAACAAAACTAAAAGAAAATAGATCTATAGTATTACAATAAACAGTGTTGAGGTAGTGGGGGAGATTTAGAATAAATAAGTAAATATAATTACTTTATCAAGAGTAGCCACGCCAAATTGCTACAGGAAGATTAGTTACTGAGACATAACGCATAAAAGACAAGAAAGCAGTCAAAGGGTTTATTCATTATCTTTAGCTGTTAGTCACTGTAGATGAGGCAGAGTCCAGAAGTGGCAGAGAGGCAAGTATTAATAGAGGTAACTTGAACTGTGAAGCACATGGTTTGCAGCCAGAAATTTTGTCTATGGAGCTTCAAATTCAGCCAAAGATTCTGAGGTGTCATGCAAAACCTGGTAGAAAAGTATTTCTCTTGCAGGATTTTAATAGTCTTATCCCGAAATCTCCAAGGGAATATTTCTGACAGTATGCATTATAATATAAGCGCACACTGAATTAAAATGCATGAGTTGCCCTCAAGTAAATATGTAAGTGTATAAGGAATTTGGTTAGTTGTTCTTCCTGACATTTTACTGAGGGAAAACAGCACTCCATGATATTTTAAAATATCATTTAAAATAGTCTTTTATATATTTAGATCATCTTCCTTCTCCTTTCCCAACTCCTCCTAGATTCTCTTCACCTCCTAACTTCATGTTCTTTCTCCTTCTTGGCAAGATCAACAAACAAAATAAAAACTAAGAAGACCAAAATAAGTAAACAAAACCCAAACCAAAAATATACACAGAGTTGGAGTTCTGTTTGTGTTGACAAACTCCTGCTAGACATGAGTCCTTCTCTGGAGTCTGTGGTTGATCTACCCTGTGGTGCTCCATTGCAAAAACTGATTTCCCCTTGCTCTGCAGCTTTCAGTGGCAGTATCTCCTTGGTTAGGAGAAAACCTTTGTGTCCATTTTCCCTTCTTTATTAGGATTTTGCTGTGCTGTCACAGTCTCTGTAGGTTCATATGTGAAGATACTTTAATTTAAGAAGACTCCTGTATTTGTATTTGAATACCAACTAAGCTAACTAGGTAATCAAAACTATGGAAGTGGAGACACAAAAAGGAAACAACCTGGGTTTGGCATGAAGCTCAGGAACTTCAGTGACACAGGAGGAAGGATGCCTGTGTCCCTCATCATAAGGGCCTTTTATGGAGTTCCAATCAAGTCAGCTTAAAATGACAGAGAGAATTGACTTTAGAGATTGGCTTAATCTCCATACCAGTGAAAGTAGGGTGGAGAGAAGAGGCTATGCATGTAGGGAGAATAGACAAAATAGTGTGTTCTCAGACACAGATGCAAAAAGCTTTATGCTCTAAGAAACCCTATGCTGAAGAGTAAGCTGTCACTCTTTCTAAGACAGCAATTGGGAGAGCTGCAATGTCCATGACAATGAACCTGTGACATCCATCTAAAACTGTCAAACCCATTCAACCATCCACTCCCTAAACTCCAGGCAGTTCTTTTTTATTTCAAAATTAGAGAGAGAAGATATATCTTAGCTTACAGAGTCTAAGATATGATACTCTAAATAGACATTTGATCAGCATTTTATGAAATAAAAGTAACTAGAGATCCCTACCATGTAAATTCTTTGAGACTCTCTGGGTGATAAATGGGATACTGAAGGGAAAACATTACTGTTATTATTTATGCATTCTAATGTGTCAAATCCATATCCTCTGCCTTCTTTTGAATATGCAGCAACAGTGATAAAGTTGTCAAAAATATTTTTGAAATGAAAAAGCAAAATTATCCAAAAACTACCCCCTCGTCTCTATGATAACAGCACAATAACACTATCAAGGGAGGCAGATGTTAAGCAGTAAAAGCTACAACTGAGTAAAAATCTAAGAAACTGGAAAGAGTCCCGTGTTTGGGAGAAGTGTGGCTTTGTAAATACCAAACATGATCATTTTGTTTTCCAATGAAAGTATAATAGCAAAAGAGGAAATTATAACCCAGGGCATCTTCAGGAGAAGCTCAGTGACTTTGCACTTACATAAATCAAGCCAAGTTTTCTACAGATTGTTTTCTTTGGGTAAAGATTAGAGAAGCACACATATAGGATCTTTCAAAACCCATCCCACATTCCAACTCAGGTATGACTAATCAATTTACCAAAACTTTCAAATTGGGAAGTACATTTAAATTTAACTATAAAAATACATGATAAATAACAAATTGTTGGCACCATTGTGTGTGTGTGTGTATGTGTGTGTAAGTGTGTGTGTGTGTGTGTGTGTGTGTGTGTGTATGTGTGCAATTTACTGCAACCTCAGAGGTTTTGCAGAGCTTTGGGTTTAAACCTTGGGCTACTGAGTTCCCATTCTGAGATGGTCATGCTAACTCTCATTCTCAGGAACTCCTTTGGAGAGTGCTATTTATTTGTGGTTGAGATTCTGAATCTGGATGCTATATTTTTCTAAGTGAGGAAGCTGAGCATTTCAATGTGATGTATACTTGACTTTGTATAGTGTGAAAAACCTTTAACCTGTTATAAACCTGACACTTTCCTTGCATTGGAAACATGTCAAAGGGCTCCAAGTGAGTTGAACTGTTAACATTCTTCGTGAACACAGAGAGTATGTGAGAATCTGGAAGTACAAATGATGATTCTGCACCAGTACACTAGTCACAGTGCCATGCCCAGAGCCTCCTGCAGCATGGACGGACTGGAATTTTCTCAGATGATTATGTACAGTGCCGACCGATCTTTCTCTCCCTGTTGATGTTGGTTAGCTATGTATTAAGGAAGACAGAACTTTCTGATGCCTATCAAATTACTTTTTTAAATGACCAAAGTCTGCTTTATTTGCTACACAAAGATCAGGGACCTTTGACAGCATGAGGGACTACTGAATTCTTCAAAGCAAAGGCTCACAGTTGATGTGAAAATTACTTTTGTGCTCATTCCAAACCCTGGCTGTATGATAAAATGCTGTGGCTGCAGAAGTTCTGTACTTGCTGTATCATAAACTTCCATAATTATTACATTTTTCTTGATTCATTTAAAATGTATGTATGTACATCACAATCTCTGCTCCCCCTCTCGGGCACCCTTCACAGAGTCCCTATGCAAAATGAGGGCAAAAACAAACAGTAACAACAAAAAAGGTAAAAACAACACTTTTTTTGTAGCTGAAGGTAAACTTGTCCTAAAATTCAGACTATTGGATTAATAGGAAAAGTGTATAATGCCTATATATATATATATATATATATATATATATATATATATATATACACACACACACACACACAAATACATATATGTTGTTAGATATTTGTAACCATTATGGAGTAGCAACAAACTCCTGAGCAATCCTCCTCTCACCTGTCTTTCTGCTTCTCCTTAGTGATAGAGTGAAGTTGACTGTTTCAGCAAGATTTTGCTTTCCTTATATAGTCGGAACTGACTGTGCTAACAGAGATATAACTAGAGGAACGGGAACATCAACTGCCCTGACCTCAGCACCTCACATCCATCTCAGTGAAAAGAGTGACTTCGCAGTTGGGAATGCAGAGACCGAATTATTGAAGATATGTAGGAGGCAAATAAAGGTAATGGAATAGGCTGGAGGTCAGGTAGCAAGCAAACTGAACTTCATATTTCTTAATCACTCCCTCTGCTTTGCAAATCCTTCCAAAACATGACCTCATCTGTGTGCTCATCCTCCCAAGAGGATAGCACTCAATTACTCATCCCATCCCTTAGCACAATAGAGAGCTCACTTTTTTTTCTTTTCTTTCTTTTTTTTTTTTAAAGACATGGTTTCTCTGTGTAGCCCTGGCTGTCCTGGAACTCAGTCTGTAGACCAGTCTGGCCTCGAACTCAGAAATCTGCCTTCCTCTGCCTCTGCCTCTGCCTCCCAAGTTCCCAAGTGCTAGGATTAAAGGCATGTGCCACCACTGCCAGGAATGATTTCTTATTATAACAAGTAAGATTCAATATCAAGCTTATTGTATATTTAATTTAAAACTTCATGTAATCATCAACTGTGTAAGATGAATGTACACAGCATGTAATTTGAGTTATTTTTAACTGTTAGTAGATACTAATGTTGGCCTTGGAAAGTAGCGCTACCAAGTTTTGTAAAGGATAAAATTCCAATAAGCAGTTTTTGTTATGTTTTTGAAACAAGTATCTCCATATGTCCTCAAACTCTGTATGTGGATGAGTCAAGGTGACCTTGAATGTCTGATTCTCCAGCTTCTACACCCCCAGGACACTTTCACACTTGATTTCTGAATTTCCAAGACTGAGTCCAGGGCTTCCTGCATCCAAAGCAAGCAGCCTACAAACCTCTTCATTTACTACTGAGAGAAAGAAGAAGGTAGATCAGTTTGGGAGGGGAGGTGAAGAACAACTAAGAGGAGTAGAGGGAGAGGAAACCATAATCAGGATATATATTAAGTAAGAAAAAAATCTGTCTTCAATAAAAATATTAAAAAATAAAAATATGCATAAAATATCCAATTATGAATACTGACAGTCTGAATTAAAAAAATACATCTCAGTGCTTTTTGCTCTAAAAAGCATATTAACTCATCCACTTAATTATTCAACATATAGGTAGAACTAGATTTTCTAACAACTATTCAACATAACATCTCTAATTTTAGAGATGAAAACAAATTTCATAAACTTTGTAGAAAGCAGATAATTGCACTTACTAGCAATTCAATTTTTTCACAAAAAACACAAGAATTTTTAAAAATTCAGAACTAAAGTCACAATATAAGATTTGGCAACTCATTCCAAAACAATGAGAAATATAATAATGAATTTTCACTCCTTAAAACTTAGGAATAAAACTAAAGTAACATAAATAAATTCAGCATCATTATTTCTGAAAAAACTTTTTTATTTTGGTTCTGTTCTAATATTGTTATTTTATTATTTCTCTAAAAACTAAGAATCAGTTTTCAAAATATTAAAGAATAACAACATTTGATGCTTATTTAGTGACCTGTAAATCATAGACTTTTAAAATATAATGTTGGGAGAAGCAATGCCTTTAGAGATAACAGGTTCTAGCTTGGTCCTAAGATTTATTGTGTAAATTTATTTCCAGTTATTGATGGGATTAAGTTGTACTACATTTTGTTGTTTTCCAAGCAACTATTTGTACCTCCTTCTCTACTTATATCCATGGAGAAATAAGGTTTAATTGAGATGTGATTTGCAGCTATGAGATCCTTAATATATGGTCATATGTATGTCAGATCCCAGAATATACTTGAACCCATGAAATAGAGAACAAATCACTAAGGATTTTAATTGTCTGTTCTGGAAAGGGACTAGTATCACTTTGCCTGGCTTTCTGAATCTGAGTGTCACTTTGTTTTGCATGAGATTTTGATTAAGAATGATATTACAGGCTACTATCCACTTATCAGTGAGTACATATCATGTGTGTTCTTTTGTGACTGGGCTACTTCACTCAGGATGATATCCTCCAGATGCATCCATTTGCCTAAGAATTTCATAAATTCATTGTTTTTAATTGCTGAGTAGTACTCCATTATGTAAATGTACCACTATTCTGTATCCATTCTTCTGTTGAGGAACATCTGAGTTCTTTCCAGCTTCTGGCTATTATAAATAAGGCTGCTATGAACATAATGGAACATGTGTCCTTATTAGAAGTTGGAGCATCTTCTGGGTACATGCCCAGGAGAGGTATTGCTGGATCTTCTGGTAGGATGTCCAATTTTCTGAGGAACCACCAGACTGATTTCCAGAGTGGTTGTACCAGCTTGCAATTTCACCAGCAATGGAGGAGTGTTCCTCTTTCTCCACATCCTCGCCAGCATCGCTGTCACTTGAATTTTTGATCTTAACCATTTTGACTGGTTTGAGGTGGAATTTCAGGGTTGTTTTGATTTGCATTTCCCTGATGATTAAGGATGTTGAACATTTTTTTCAGGTGCTTCTCAGCCATTTGGTATTCCTCAGTTGAGAATCCTTTGTTTGGCTCTGTACCCCATTTTTTTAAATAGGGTTATTTGATTTTCTGGAGTCCATCTTCTTGAGTTCCTTATATATATTGGATATTAGTCCCCTATATGATTTAGGATTAGTAAATATCCTTTCCCAATCTGTTGGTGACCTTTTTGTCTTATTGACAGTGTCTTTTGCCTTACAGAAGCTTTGCAATTTTAGAGAGGCCCTTGGTCTTGTTAAGATCATATGTCCCAGTACAGGGGAATACCAGGGCCAGGAAGCAGGAGTAGTTGGGTTGGGGAGCAGGACAGGGTGAGGATATAGGGGACTTTGGGGATAACATTTGAAATGTAAATGAAGAAAATATCTAATAAAAATGTATTTAAAAAATAAATCAAAACAAAAAAAGCAAAAAAAAAAAAAAAAAAAAGAATGATATTACATTCACCCATTATCTTATTCAGTGCTGTTTCAAACTGTGTGCAAACACATTTTGGTATTTAACAATAGCTAAATAATTCATAATTTAAGATATGGACTCACAATAATATCAGATTGTCATAATTATTTACTACTGATGCACCATTTGAAACACATTTCAAAGTTATAAAGAAACAGAAAGATTGCTTGTCATAAAGTCCAAATAAAATAAACCAAGGAATTAAAATATTTGTTGTCATCCCCCCTCCCCAGGAAAATTCATCAAATTTTCTCTTGTAGAGATCTTGAAGCTTGATCAGTTTAGCAATGCTGATGTGGGCCTGGCTTCTACTTACTAAAGTTTAACTCAGGTTTCAGGTTGTTTAACGATTATTCTACAGGATAAAAAGGAAGACAAGGCAAAACCCAATACTAACCATTAAAGTAATTCAGTGGGACATTGCTGTAGCAACATTTACTTCAGAACCAACTGAGTTTGCAAGGGTGGACTCCAAGGAATCTTAACAAGGATATTGCAATATTTGAGAACAAAAATCATGGTGGATGGATTTAGTAAGCAACATTTTTATACAGAAAAGATTGTCAAGAGTGATTTTTTTAAAACTCTATGGTATAATCCTTAATTAACCAGTTCATTAGTGCTTAACAGAAATAGTATATATTTCATTATGATTTCCACTAAACATTTATGAAATCCCAATATTGGGTGTTTCATATAATCTTCACAGAACACCACGACTTAGATAGTGTTATTCTCTGTCTTGCACTTCCTTGACATTAGGCATGCTGACCTTTTTCCCAAAACTTCATCTATTGGCTTTTCATGCTTCTTATATTGTTTGTCTTCCTATTTGTATGTCTACATGAGTCAATTCATTTTTAAACTGTCCAATTTCCCATTTTTGTATTTTAATTGTGAATTTAATAAAATCCCACAAGTATATATTTTTGACTACTCAATTACAATACAACTAAGCACAAAGGAGAGTTTCTGTATTGAATTATTTTCCTAAATTGACTTGGATATTTAAGTATTCTAAGAACTTTAATATGTATGAGAAAATGTAAAATATTTACACTCTCCTATAGATCTCCACAGGAGTTTCTAAAATAGAAAACTTAGATACTTGTCGATAACAGCTGAGGCTAAATAGCTAGACTTTAAGTGTAAAGAACCAGATTCAGTTCCTGTTCAGCAATGAGTTTAATCTCTAAGATATATATTTTAACTTTTATATGAGTTATATAAATTAAAAGTGGGTGTTTAAAAATGCTAACTAGTTCATGACTTAAGATATGGACTCTCAGTAACATGTGATTGTCCTAAATATTTTCTACTGTTACACCAAGTACTGTGACAAGATCCTCAACAATTGAGAAGGTACAAAATCACTGCATAGGTATTATACATTTGGTGAACAGGTGAGTGGGAGCGAGTGGGACCATAAACAGGACCTTCTACTTCTACAGGGGCTGGATCTACTGACCAATTTTTGTTTGTTTCAGTAGATATGCATAAGCCACATGCTACTGCTTTTTCACAGTCTCAGGAGCTAATGTGTAAGAAGCTTCAGGCAACAAAGCAAGCATGAACAGTTCCAGAGAAGAGATATTTTTCACAATAAAAAAGACTGCAGAAATGTGGGGGTGGGGATTCCAAGAGGCAGAAATGATATGGGATTTCAACAGAGAGAAATTAGAAGTTCAGTGAAAAGTGGCTGTGTAGCAAAAGAAAGCTAGTGTCTTCAGGAAAGTGGAAAAAGAAAATGATGTTGGAATAGGGAGAGTGGATGAGAACAGAGTGTGTCCAAGAAAACTATGGCAAGTCCAAGGAAGAAGGGGATTTTAACCTGCTTTGGAATTTCTATATTTTCAAATATTTTACCATAAATAATAACATCAGCACCCCAGATTCTGCAGCTGCCAGGAAGCTGCATATACCATGTGTTAGGCTTGCAAGGGTGACTTTGCAGACTAAGTTTAGAGTTCTCCTATTTGTAGCTGAAAAAGCAAGTCAAGGGTGATAAAGGTCACTGGAGACTAAGGAGCCAAGTCAGAAACAAAACACACGTGTGTTCCACAGCCCACACTGCACAAGCTCCTGCCTTCATTAAATATGCAATCATTCAAAGCATGAGCAGTTAGTCTTGTCATTGAACCCAGACAATTGGGGAACAGTTTATCCTATCATTTTAGAAAATGCTACTAGATATTTTTGTCTAGGAGTTTAGAAGTGGATACTTATCTCTGAGTTCTCAGTGTCCATACTGAAGAGTTACAGACAGCATACTTAGGGCAGAAAATACTTCCTTGGAAATTTCATATTCCAAGAACGAAGATTTAATAATCATTACTCATATTCTGCAAACTTGGATCCTCATGATCTACTCCTTTTCTCAGTTCTAGATAGTATGATCTTTATTCATTTTTATTAGATATTTACATTATTTACATTTCAAATATTGTCCCCTTTCCTGGTTTCCCCTCCGAACCCCCCCTCCCCTGCTCACCAATCCACCCACACCTACTTCCTGGCTCTGGCATTCCCCTACACTGGAGCATAGAGCCTTCACAGGACCAAGGGCCTCTCCTTGCACTGATAACTGACTAGGCCATCCTCTGCTATATATGCAGCTGGTACCATGAGTCCCACCATGTGTACTCTTTGGTCGGTGATTTAGTCCCTGGGAGCTCTGGTGGTACCGCTCAATTCATATCGTTGCTCCTCTTATGGGGCTGCTAACCACTTCAGCTCCTTGGGTTCTTTTTCTAGCTCCTTCATTGGTAGACCCTGCGCTCAGTCCATTGGTAACTTGCAAGGATCCACCTCTGTATCTGTCAGGCACTGGTGGAGCCTCTCTGGAGACAGCTATAACAGGCTTCTGTCAGCAAGCACTTGTTGGCATCCACAATAGTATCTAGATATGGTGATTTGGGATGCATCCCAGGTGGGGCAGTCTCTGGATGGTGATTCCTTCAGTCTCTGCTCCACACATTTTTTTTTTCAAATGGGCAAAAATTCTGCCTTCAAGATCTTTGTGTTTATATAGCTTCACTGTTTTACATAAGTGTTTCAGAAAAACAAGTATTGACACCTATGATAAATGCAGAGGTGAGAGAGACATTGGAGGAAAATACATTTATTGCCAAATACAAGATCTCTATGTTCATATTTCTACTTTTGATCATAAGAATATATAATGTTTACCAGTTGGTCATGAGAGATTATTTACAACAAATATTTAAAATATTTCCCTTTTAGTTCTGTAAGTTACCAATGAAAGAAATTATAAACTGTGAAATACAAGTAATTTTATGCATTAAAAGTATGTTTTTCCATCTATTTAACAAGGTTCCTTTTAAAGATGATACCCATGCTTTATAATAATAGTTTTTAAACTCAATATTCAAAACATAAGGCAACTGATCTTCAATAGACTTGCAAATAGGATGCATAGTCTCATTCACCTTCCAGGAAATGAGTGGTCCATACGACTTTAAGGGAAAGTCATCTCCCTTGTCACATAAAGCTCTAGTCACTGTGGCAGGCAAGACCATAGGGTACACCTGACCCTTAGATCCTGTATTCCATGCAGACCAGGATAGGGCCTGACATGTGAGGAGCAAGTCACAAAGCAGTATGGGATGACAGGAGATTGTGTGAAGCTCCAAGCCTTTGAATACACCTGGGTTTTCCCCCCTCTACTTTGTATGTCTATAAATCACTTGTTAACTTCTTCTTATAAACCTTATGTGAAAGTAAGAGCAGTGCAGTGATCTGGGACTTTTTAACCTTTATCCAAGAACCATGTGCCATAGCCTTTGTAGTTATGGCAGTGTGTTGAATTGGATTACAATAAAACTTTAAAACCAATCCTCAGGGTATCTGCAGAGCAGTTAGTAAATGCAATGAATTGGCTTTGTCCCTGCCCCACATTCAGATGTGGAAAGCCAATTCTTATGGAGATGGCATTAGAAAGAAGATAGGGTCTTTGGGAAGTTATTAGATTAGGAGCCTATAGTTTTCCTGAATGGGACTAGTGCTTCGTCATGTAGTCAAAAAGTACAGGACTTCTTCCCTTTGCCATGTGAAGACACAGTGGAAAGATATCTATTTATGAACCAGGAGGTTCGGATACTAACCTGTTCACGCTTTGATGTTAGAGTTTCCAGATTTCAAATCTAACAAAATAATTTATATTATCTTTAAGGTACCGAACTTAAAATATTTTTGGGTAGAAACCTCAGGGGACTGAGGTATAGAAAGAATGCATACCCATTTTCCACTGTTGGAGGCTAATTGTTTGCATCACTATACACTTAACTGTGTATTTAGAAAACATCAGTGAGCAAGGGATTGCCATCAATATGTCTTACCCGGCTGCATATAAAATGCTTAAGTGCATATAAGTGCCAGAGATGAGCCTTAGAGGCTCTTCTTGTCTGTCATATTTGGCCTAGACTGTGAGTGAGAAGAGCTGAAGTATATATCTAGTTCCCAGGTCTCAGTTTATCGTTCTGCATTAAGACGTTGTTAGCAGAGAACGTTCTTCTAACCCCACTAGTTATTAATGATACTGCTAGCCTCTTTTTAGTCATGTATTACTTTTGATGAGAAAAAAGACAGCATTGTACCTTGCTCTCTTCCATAGCAGAAAATTGTTAGTTCACTAATGATTTTGATAAAATAAAGACAACATTATCTCTTATATTATTCTGAAAACTGGCGAATGAGAGAATTACCCTGGTTAACAGGCAGAATATTTTAATAAGTGTATAATATGGTCTTATTTAAAGAGAGACAGGAAGAGAGAGACAGAGACAGAGACAGAGAGACAGAGACAGAGAGACAGAGACAGAGACAGAGAGACAGAGAGACAGAGACAGAGACAGAGACAGAGACAGAAGACTCGCTAACTGACTGAAAATTCTTTTTGAAAAATAGTGAAACCATTAAATAGGCGATTCAGTTTTGACTGGAGAAAGCCAATATCAGGAAGGCTGCAATATCTGAACATGCTGACAGTGATGATGTGCATATGAAAAGAAGATAGATTTTATTCATCTGTACTGAACATCCTCTCCTCATCTGTCCTGTGTGTAAGTAAAACAAATTAGTTTTCCTTGACTATAGCGAGACCTCCAGAGATGCTTTCTCCACTATAATACACTTGTCGGAACATCTATGTTTAAGACTTCATTGCTTATGACTGAGTAGAGGCAATTGCAGTAATTGTAGTCTGTTTCATTCTTGATCAAAGTAAAGAAATAGTGTGAGACTATATGGGATAAAATGAAATTCAACTTACAGATTTATGCAAAGAAAGAATTAATTCATGGTCAAATATGTGAACATAATATAGTGTTGTTACTTAAGATTCTAATTTGAGAGAAAATTCTTCTTCAACGTCAAAATGTACCATGTATTCAACTATGACTTCAAAATTTACTGGTTGATACCTTAGCTCTCCCACGCCCCCACGTGGCTGTACTTGGGAGTTGGATGTAGTTAGTCACTTAAGCATGTAATAAATATTAAGTTAAAAACCACCAGGTAGGTGCTGAATCCCACAGGATTAACTTCTTAATCTCTCTCTCCTTGACTGTATAGAGGAGAACCTCGATAGATTATAGTGGAGATGCAGCTGTCTGCAAGCCACAGAATGAACTGTAATCATAAACCCTATTGGTCAGCCTCTCTTTCCGGATCTTGGCCTCCAGAGTTGTAATAACAATATGCTACAGATGTCACCTAGCCTGGAGTACTTTGTTACATGGATGTATTGCGGGATGCTACATTGATCTCCATTCAGCTGAATTAAGTCACAAGGAGAGCAAGCACTTCATGGATGTTTCTGAGTTACCTGGAACATGGATTGTTCTCAAGGGGAGGGAGGGTTGGTTACTAACGCTTTGAGTGTGTGTAGGTGTGTTGACTATACATGAGCAACATGAACATAACTATGCAGCCAGTTGTTTTGCCCTCCAAAACTGGTCTTTCCATACAGACTAATTTGTGGTCTACTGTTTTAATGTCCTTTGGATAATCCATGGATAAGTAATAAATACATAATTTTTGCGGGAACAATGACTAATGTTCATTAAAATGACATTTAGAAGTTCCATTATTTTAAACTTGGATGAAAGTTTGTCTCTTTTCATCATAAAGCTAATATTTCATTCTTCCATTTCATCAACAGATACTATGGGATGGGTTCAGCTAAAATGAGTGTTTTAAATATATAATCTTAAGGAGAAAGGAAAGCTAATGTAATAAATATCTGAAGGGAGAGTACAGGAAAGCAAGTCAAATGAGTTTTGTGTTACTTACAAAGCATGTCCCTAATCTGCACCCCGTCCCCATGCCCATGCTGGTGACCGGGCCAAAGGCCTCATATATGCTAGATAGGAGTTATACCATTAAAGCTACCCACCTAGTGCAGTCACCTCTTTAGTTGTTGAGAACCTCTCTGTCATCTGCAAATTTGCAACTAGATCACCCATATCCTAAGAGGTCATGCTACTTGAATGAAACAAAAAGAAAAAAAGAAAAAGAAAAAACTTTGTTTTGTTATTCTATATAGTTGCTTTGCCTTTTCAGTAAAGTAGATTTTTCCACCTTCATTAATTTATGAACATTATTTGAACTTTGTTATTAAAATAATTTAGAGTTCAGAAACAAATTCAGAAATAATATCTTTAAAGGTGTGTGTTGTCCATGGTAGGTTGACCACAACCCACAGCATGCCCCACACCAACATGCATGTGCTCCCCAGATGGTTGCACAATGCATTGACCTCAAAATCATATAAACACAAACAAGAAAAATGGACTAAGCAGGTTATAGTTATATATACTTGGGCACACACACATATAAATGTAACAATAATCACCAAAAAGAAAGAAACTAACAACTTGAGAGTGGTGAAACATGGAAAGTGTTTTAGGGAAGACATCTAGGAGGGACTGGAAAAAAATAAGAGGGGAAAAAGATATGATTCTATTATAATTATTTTTTAAAGAGAAAATTGAAAGTTGGTAAGTAGGGAGATAGGGGTGGATCTGGGAAGGATTTGGGAAGGGTTTAATATGACTAAAATACAGTGCAATAAAATTTAAAAACTACTCAGAAGTGTAGTAAAAAACATTATTTATTAAGCTTTTAACTGTTATCATATGTTATCTAGACAATATTCTTTAGAAAGAAAATGGTTACCTTTTAAGATATTCTCTCATCTTTTTAGCTTATCATCCAAATAAAGAAACTTACAGGAAAAAGAAAGAGGATCATAGAGCATATATTATAAAATAGCTATAATATATCATATCATAATATAATAATGTAATACAATAATTATAATATTATATAATGCAATATATAATATAATATAAATATAAGTGTGGGACAGGTAGAACAATGAAGACTTATGCATAAACAGTGACTATTATAAATCATTTTAATCAAGACAGGTGTATGGTGAGTGATGTGTGTGTCTTCAGGTGTATGCATGTTTGTGTGTGTATATGCGTGTGGATATGTGAGTATTCATGTATGTGTGTGTATCTGTGTTTGTGTGTGTTCATGTGTGTATGTATATAACTCTTTATGTGCCTGTGTATGTCTGTGTGTGTGTCTGTGTGTGTGTGTGTGCAAGTTGTATTTTGTTCTGCCTTGTTGTAAACAATCTTTTGAGAAGTGTAAACATGGAGTGTCAAGTTCTGCTTCTGAATACTCTAGGAAGGAACAGAGGGAGCACTAATATAGGACATAAAAGCGACCTACTATGTGCTAAGCAAGTATAATGCTCTGATGCTTATGTCTCAAAGAAAGAATGGAAACATCTTTTATTTATGGGAGAGTGAATTAAAGATAGAGCATAAGTAGATTAGGTTGTTCTCCTATTAATAATAAATGCTTTCAAATATTGTTTAACCATTGTATTCATTTGTTTTTCTTTATCTGAATTTATAGTTATTTTTAAAAATACTTTGTAAAGTCATTTTAATTAATATTTATTTATTGTAGAGAGAGTTATAATATAAATCACAATGAAAATGAATAATATTTTCTCCATTTGTTTTGTTTTGTTTTTCAGTGTTAGGGATTAAAATCAGTACCTTGGGACTGCTAGCAAAATGACACAGTGACACTGAGCTGCATCCCATGCTTTTTCACTTGTTGCTGATCTCTCTTTCTCAAGCAAGCAGTATTTTTTAAATAACTATCATAATTTATACAAAAATCCTTCTGAAGTAAAAAAAAAATCTGAAAATCTGGAATGCTGGAGTATGTCTAATAGAAACAGTGACTTCTGGCAATATACCAATATCCCTGTAATGTTTCCAGTTCTTACCTCTGCAACAAATTGAAATAGGATGCTGAGATAAAACTATACCTGGCTTTTCATTTTGTGTTTTCTTCATTGATGAGTAGAGGGTTATGAAGTCAGAAACATAAGGCCATTTCTTCTGAGATTTCATTAAGGATACAATATCAGGGCTCATGAAGGCTATTGTCAGGCTTGCTATATCATCTACCTCCAGCCATCAGAAATGAATGACAATAAAATGATGCAAAGAACTCAGCCCTTATCAACTACATAGTCATTTAGAGTTTTGGTGACTGGCATTCGAGTTCAAATGTTTATTGCTAAGCTTTATCAAACCAGTAGGATCCCATGATCCTCTGGGGTTGTGCAAGTACAATGCCAATACTAGCCAAGAAATAAGCTCCTTGGGGAGGCTAAGCAAGTGTGGATAAAATGCTTGACTTGGGATCCAGAATGGGCATGTTCTTCATATGTCAGAGGGTGCTAAAAGTTGAAGACTGTATTAATTACAGGGGTACAGAGTACTCCTGATCGGTAGCGTGAATGTGGAGAGGGGTCATTTGAAATGCCAATGCAATCCTTTTCTGCAGAGTGATTTCAAAGTACAGAAACCACTTGTGTCAAAACCAGTGAATTCTTCCATCCATACAAATAATCCCAATGTAGAGATTAAATTTGGACAGATAGATATTTTTTTTCTATCCCTCCATCCCAAGGCTTCACAAAATAGGTTCATATGCATTTAAATAAAATGTTAAGAATACCAGATTGTTCTCATACTCAAGTGGGAAGCTAGGGATGGTTGAAAATGAATTGGTGAGTGAAATAAATGGAAGGAAGTGCAGTTTATAGTCTCAGGAAGTGACAGAGAGATGGGGTATGAGTAGATCTAGAAAAGGCCAAGGAGGGCTTAAAAGAAAATACACAGGAAAAACCACAGTTTGTATCTCTATACTGTGACATTTTAGGAACTCAGCTCTTTGCATGCATGCCTTTCTTCTTTGTGCCCTTTTAGAGTACTAAAGTATTTGTATGGTATGCAACCATGATGCAGTGTTACCTCTTTAGTTAGGTTAGAAAATTGCTCTGTGGTTTCCCCCTTCATAATATCTGGTCTCTTACCTGAGGAGCAAACTATCAGCTAAAAGTAGGTCTCTGCTCACAAGAGCAATAGAAGACCTGACAATAGTGAATGAATGTGCTTGGGAGTGGAATACACAGAGATATGCACATATATACATATGTGTGTGTGTTTGGTTGAATGTGTTTAGTCCAGAGAGTGGCACTATTAGGAGGTGTGGCCTTGTTGAAGTAGGTGTGGCCTTGTTGGGAGAAGTGTGTCACAATGGAGGCTTTGAGAGAACTTCTTTCTGGCTGCCTGAGGATACTACTCTTCTTTTAGCAGCCTTATATCAAGATGCAGAACTCTCAGCTCACCCAGTGCCATGGCTACCTGGATATTGCCACGCCCTTGCCTTGATGATAATGAACTGAATTTCTGAACCTGTGTACTGGATAGCTTTGTGTCAACTTGACACAGCTGGAGTTATCACAGAGAAAGGAGCTTCAGTTGGGGAAATGCCTCCATGAGATCCAGCTGTAAGGCATTTTCTCAATTAGTGATCAAGGGGGGAAGGTCTCTTGTGGGTGGTGCCATCTCTGGGCTGGTAGTCTTGGGTTCTGTAAGAGAGTGAACTGAGCAAGCCAGTGGAAGCAAGCCAGTAAAGAACATCCCTCTATGGCTTCTGCATCAGCTCCTGCTTTCTGACCTGCTTGAGTTCCAGTTCTGTATCCTTTGGTGATCAACAGCAGTATGGAAATGTAAGCCAAATAAACCCATTCCTCCCCAACTTGCTTCTTGGTCATGATGTTTGTGCAGGAATAGAAACCCTGACTAAGACAACCTGTAAGCTAGTTTCTATTAAATGTTCTTTATAAGAGTTGTTGCCCTTCCGGTCTGCACCAGCACCCGGTCACCTATGGTGCAGAGTCAGTGGACACCTCCCATGGTCCCTAGAGGACCAATCTCACTTGGGACCCGAGACAGCACTAGGGAAGCAGAGAACCGGCCTGACCAGGGGCACAAGTCCCTTCTGGTCTGCACTAGCACCGGTTCACCTAGGGCAAGGAGTCAGCAGACATCACCACAGTCCCTAGAGGACTACCCATGCGATTTTAGGATCATTGGTGAGTGGAACACAACATCTGCTCCAATCTAATTATGACAGGCCTGTGACAGCAGGAACAAGGACTCCAGAGCCTTTCCCGACCAGAGGCTTGGGTTCCTTTTGATCAGTTCTGGTTTACCTTGGTTTTGAACAGACCAGACAGCTCCACATTCCTCAAAGGAGACACTACTTCTATGCACTGAAACACGCCCAGGATCTTAGGACAACAGGATCCCAGGATAAGAGGAGCTGGGTCACACTAGTATTTGAGGGTCTCAGAGGAGCTTGACTGCCAACAACTCAGACACACCCAGAATCTCAGGATCACAGGAGCCCACAATCAAAGAATCACAGAGAAAGCTGGTCTCTGAGAAGTCCTGAATCAACTGGGATTATAGGAAGTACAGGCTCCAATCAGATATACTGAGGGAAGCAAGAACTCGATACAATCAGATGGCAGGAGGCAAGCATAAGAACAGAAGCAACAGAAACCAAGGTTACTTGGCATCATCAGAACCAAACTCTCCCCCACCATAGAAAGTCCTGGATACACCATCACAGCAGAAAAGGAAGACATGGATCTAAAGCCACTTCTCATGATAATGAGGGAGGACTTTAAGAAGGAAATACAGGAAAACACAGGTAAAGAAGCCTTTAAAGTAGAAGCACGAAAAACCCTTAGAGAGTTACAGGAAAACACTTCCAACAGGTGATGGAATTGAACAAAATGATCCAGGATATAAAATGGAAGTAGAAACAATAAAGAAAACCCAAAGGGAGACAACTCTGGAGATAGAAACCCTAGGAAAGAAATCAGGAAACATAGATGTAAGCATCAGCTACAGAATACAAGAGATAGAAAAGAGAATCTCAGGTGCAGAAGATTCCATAGGGAACATGGATACAATAATCAAAGAAAATGCAAAATGCAAAAAGATCCTAACTCAAAACGTCCAGGATATCCAGGACACAATGAGAAGTCCAAACCTACAGATAATAGGAGTAGATGANANTGAAGATTATCAACTTAAAGGGCCAGGAAATATCTTCAACAAAATTATAAAAGAAAACTTCCCTTACCTAAAGAAAGAGATGCCCATAAACATTCAAGAAGCCTACAGAACTCCAAATAGACTAGACCAGAAAAGAAATTCCTCCCAACATATAATAATCAGAACAACAAATGCACTAAGTAAAGACAGAATACTAAAAGCAGTAAAGGAAAAAGGTCAAGTAACATATAAAGGTAGGCCTATTAGAATTACTCCAGACTTCTCACCAGAGATTATGAATGCCAGAAGATCCTGGACAGATGTTATAC
>NC_034607.1:55536129-55538990 GCF_900095145.1 Mus pahari
GAACAAAATACCCATAGAAGGAGTTACAGAGACAAAGTTTGGAGCGGAGACAAAAGGATAGACCATCCAGAAACTGTCCCACCCAGGGGTCTATCCCTTAACCAGCCACCAATGCAGACACTATTGCATATGCCAGCAAGATTTTGCTGAAAGGACCCTGATATAGCTGTCTCTTGTGAGGCTATGCCACTGCCTGACATACACAGAACTGGATGCTCACAGTCAGTTATCGGATGGCACACAGGGCCCCCAATAGAGGAGCTAGAGAAATTACCCATGGAGCTGAAGGGGTCTGCAACATTATAGGTGGAACAACAATATGAACTAACCAGTACCCCCAGAACTCGTGTCTCTAGCTGCTTATGTAGCAGAAGATGGCCTAGTCAGCCATCACTGCAAAGAGATGTCCCTTGGTCTTGCAAATTTTATATGCTCCAGTACAGGGCCAAGAAGTAGGAGTGGGTGTGTAGGGGAGCTGTGGGGGAGGGTATAGGGGACTTTGGGGATAACATTTGAAATGTAAATGAAGTAAATACCTAATAACAATTGGAAAAAAAAAAACTTGCCTTGGTAATGGTGTCTGTTCACAGCAGTAACTAATATAGTTTGCCTGCACAGTAACACAACTGCACACACACACGCTCTCATACAAATACATACAATTGTGCCTTCTAGTCCATCTTTGATCTAACAGAAGACCCTAAGTCAAAGGCATGTTACTAAGTTTGGTCTAGATTTTTAAGCCATGGAAATATCAATGTTATCAGTGTTTTTTATTTTAAACCATTTAAATTGGGAATTATTTATTATCCATGGACAAAACTAATACAACCATGTAAAATGTAGAAGAGTGGCTTCTCCAATAAAATGCAAACAAAAATTGAAATGAACACATCAATTCTTTTAAAGTAAATGAAAATTTCAGCCCCAAAAGGCATGTTCTCACTTAAAAGAATTCCTACCAGCTACACTCTAAGCAAAGTCTCTCACCACTCCCGCTGCCACTATAGTTGACTCTCTTCTTATACTACAGACTAACATATTCACCCTGATGTTTATGAACAAAAAATAAAAATAGAGAACATAAGATTATGTAGAATGTGACAGAATACAAGGTGTGACTAAGAAGCTAACGAAGGAGAGTGCAGACAAATGGATAGAAGACAAAGAAGAGAAACTGCCCAAGAGCTCCCAGCTACTTCCTCTGAAAGTAAAGTTTGAAAGACAAGCAAACACAAACACAAAATAGAATACAACAGCTAGATTAAAAAAAAACTTTCATAAAGACAATATATTTGGCCTTGCTTTTTAGAAAATTCTTCTCTGAATGTTTCAAGCACCATGGTATTGAATCCCTGTGGAAATAAATCTCAACACAGACTGAGACCAGACTTATTTCACAGTAATGGTGTGCAAACACTTATTATTTTATTTACACTTTGGAATCTTCACTGATAAAAAATGAAAAGTTTGGTTGCAGTTGACCCACAGAATATTAAGATTGCCACTTCTAGAATCAGAGCTAGATGCTGTGATGTGGGAAAGATGACAGAATCTACAGCAATGGTAAGCAGCAACATCACCTTACTAATATAGAGACCCAGTGGAGGGAAAGTTACTGGGAAAAAGAACACATATATGTACATATTACTTAGTGAAACTTATTCGAGTTTCAGTGGATATTAAAGTAGATAAAATAAATATAAGCCTTTATGTTTCAGAAGATAGGAAAAGCAGAGAATGGAGCGATCAAACTTGTCACAGTACTAAGTGTTTACCCTCAGTATCTCATCAGTGCTGGACAAAGGAGTAATGAAAAGCAGGAATTAACACATATTGTTTATTGCATAAACCCAGTTAGCTAATAGAACTATTAAAAGACACCATCCCTAAGGAATAAGATTTGGTGTGGTGGGAATAGATGGCATGTTGTCGCTTTTCAGATAACATTTGCTAAACAAATTGATTTCCTTTCATACTCTTGTACTACCTTAATGGAAATTACTTCAAACTATCCCCATTTGTTTTGCCAACATGTAACAAAGAAAAAAGTGAATTTGCCAGTTTCTTGCAAGTCCTCTCAGGAGCAGTATCAAAGAATATGGTCTAACTAATGCTGCTTTTAGCCATTTGCATTATCACACTTTGAAATATATCCTGGTTTTAACTAACCCACACAGGAAGAATAAATTTCTTTGATCTTTCATAGGCTTTGTTGAGATTTGTCATTCACAAAGAATTAATTCCACTCTCATTCATTATATCTTTGTAACCAATTAGTGTTAGGCTAGCTTGTCTCTCTAATCTTCTCTTCCTTACTTCTCTAATTCTTTGTACTCTGTTCCCATTTTAACATGCCAGTGAGAATACCATAGTGTTTACTTGCTTTAACATCTCAATGGGCAGAACGGTATAGTTTTCTAACAGTTGCAATGGTTCCCAGCAACTGCCAACATAATCATATGCAGATACAACTTCCCTGGAGCCCTGTCAAGATTGACTGGTACAAGCTGAGTCTACACTGAATCTTCTTGTTGTTTCCATATAGATTTTCTCTTGTTAATTCAATGGCCTAAAGTCAGGCAAATGTAGTCAATGATTTGGAGCAACCATTTAAACAAGTGAATTCCAATGTCTGATTGGGGCAACTATTATCAAGGTTTTGAAATGTCATAATCTTGCTGCCTCATCACAAGCAGAAAATGAAAAGAATAACTATGGCACATACCATCAAAGACACAACCCACCAGAGAAGTAAAAATAAGAAAAATTAGCCAGGCGTGGTGGCACACGCCTTTAATCCCAGCACTTGGGAGGCAGAGGCAGGAGGATTTCTGAGTTCGAGGCCAGCCTGGTCTACA
>NC_034607.1:55539115-55545504 GCF_900095145.1 Mus pahari
AAAAAAAAAAAAAAAGAAAAATTTCCTCAAGACAGTTTGATGTTTATTTTTACATTACATTAATGGCTCTAATTCTGAACAGTGAAGTAAGACAGGGTCACTAATACCCCTTACCCTAGCTCAATGAACAAGCAAAGACTTGATGATGACTGAACCCCCTGGAACAGTGTTTTTTTTCACTGACCGATAGGAAGATTTATAGTTCAGTGTGTCCTTCTTATGGAAAATACTTGTTGGACCTTACTTCTAGTCTTATGTAGAGAATGTTCATAATATACTGAAATGGGGATTTTGACTCCTATCAATCTCTACCACACATCTAGAGTCTTAGGCTACTGTGAGAAAAATTCAGCAAACGTTTCTCTCCTTCAGTATTTGCAATCTTCACAGGTTTATGTATGGTACATCAAGTAGTACATATCCCATTGAAGGAAGAAGAAAATGGAGGATGGAGACACAAAAAAGGGTCATGGCATACTGTAGAGAAAGATACTGAGGAAAGAAAGCCTCAATGTCTACCATGTAACAATACCAGGCTAAGAGCATTAATGTTTGCAAGGTTATTTGATAGTCCCTTAGAACCTGTCATGATAAATTTGCATCCTGATCATTTTGGCTCACACCATCATGCATAAGCATACAACAATAATGAGCTCACACATAACAGGCCAAAGTGTGTTATGGGCACAGATAAAGACGATTTATTTCTGTCCACGTGTCTTTCAGGAAATGCATATATCCTGCGACATCAGAAAACCTTAAAAAAGATGGCAAGAGGGCTTTCACCATCATCATTGTTGTATGTACAGACTGAATGATGACATCTATTTTAGAACATGCTTTATACAAATAAAAAATATATATTTGAAACACACCAAGGAAAGAAGGTGGGTAATTACAATGTGTCTAGCACATTGCCAACACTCTTGGGAAGTGCAATAATAGAAGTACATTGCCCAATATGCTTGTTATTACAAAAGGACTAAAATATCTTCCTGTGGTAAATTTGTCTCCAAGCTTCAATTTTATTAGTGATGCTCTTAGTAGAGTCTAAACCTCTGATACTTTAAGCTTTGCCATTTTTGATGCAGAACACTTTCTAATGTATATCGTCAAGACCTACAGGAATGGTTCTTACTATAATATCCTGACTTAGAATCTATCTTAGTAAGCACAGCTTTCTTATAACTAGTAAAAGGGTTGTATTGCTAGAGTATACAAAAGTTATCCAGTAATTAAAATTTTAAGCAAAAATATCATAGATTTATAGGTTAATACAAGATGGTGAAAAATATAGACACATACATTTGTATTTTTCTTCTTTCTTTGGGAGGGACAGGGAAGGAGATAGAGGGTGGGTGTTAAGAAATAGAGACAGTGACAAAAAGGCAGACATTATTCAATCCAGGCTATCCTCAAACTGACAACCCATCGTGGCTTTTCTAGTGTTTGGATAATAGGCATAAGTCACCAAGAATAGCTCCTGTTTTGCCTTGTAAGATATATTTCTGACTGCAAATGGTTAAAACCTATTGCTTAATACTAGAGATACCTAAAGTTTTAGATTTTAAACAAACAGATCTGTGATGTAGTAGAGCAAAACTTATTTTGGTTAATGCCTCTTGCTTTCCCTTTCCAGGTCTCCCATCTGGAAAACCCCTATCCAACCCCTCCTCCCCATGCCTCTATGAGGATGCTCCCACACTCACCTACCCATTCCTATCTTCCCACCCTGGCATTCCCCATGCCTTTGTATTTGTTAGGTTCTAGCAGAGCCTCTCAGGAGACAGCCATATCAAGCTCCAATCAGCATCAAAATTCCAACTCAATTCTTCAAAGAGTTAGAAAGAGCAAGTCTCAAATTCATTTGGGATAACAAAAAACCCAGTATAGTGAAAACTATTCTCAACAATAAAGGAACTTCTGGGGAAATCAACATCCCTGATCTCAAGCTGTACTACAGAGCAGTAGTGATAAAAATTATATAGTATTGGTACAGGGACAGATGGATGGATCAATGGAAGAGAACTGAACAAAAGAGCTAAAACCATCCAGTGGAAAAAAGATAGCATTTTCAACAAATGGTGCTGGTTCAACTGGAGGTCAGCATGTAGAAGAATGCAAATTGACCCATTCTTATCTGCCTGTACAAAGCTCAAGTCCAGGTATATCAAAGACCTCCAAATAAAACCAGATACATGAAATGTAATAGAAGAGAGAGTGGAGAAAACTCTCAAACACATGTGCACATGGAGACATTTGCTGAACCGAACATCAATGGCTTATGCTATAAGATTAACAACAGATAAATGGAACCTCATAAAATTGCAAAATTCTGTAAGGCAAAAGACACTCTTAATAGGGCAAAATGCCAACCAACGTATTGGGAGAAGATCTTTAGTAATCCTACATCTGATAGAGGGCTAATATCCAATATATACAAAGAATTCAAGAAATTAGACTCCAGATACTCAAATAATACTATTAAAAATGGGGAACAGAGCTAAACAAAGAATTCTAAACTGAGGAATGTCAAAAGGTTGAGAAGTACCTAAAGAAAAGTTCAACATCATTAGTCATCAGAGAAATGCAAATTAAAACAACTCTGATATTCCACCCCATACCAGTCAGAATGGCTAGGATGAAAAACTCAGGTGACAGAAGACACTGGCAAGGATGTGAAGAAAGCATAACACTCCTCCACTGCTGGTGGAATCGCAAGCTAGTACAATAACTCTGGAAGTAAGTTTGGTGGTTCCTCAGAAAATTGGAAATATTAGTATCTGAGGACACAGATATACCACTCCTGGTGATATACCCAGAAGATGCTCCAACATGTTATGAGGACACATGCTCTACAATGTTCATAGCAGCCACATTTGTAATAGTCAGAAGCTGGAAACAACCCAGATGTCCCTCAACAGAGGAATGGATATAGAAAATATGGAACCTTTACACAATGGAATACTACTCATCAATAAAAACAATGACTTCATGAAATTCCCAGGCAAATGGATGAAACTAGAAATATCATTCTGAGTTAGGTAACCCAGTCACAAAAGAAAACACTCTGTGTAGTCACTGATAAGTGGATGTTAGTCCAAAAGTTCAGAATACCCAAGATCAAATTCACAGACCATATGAAGCTCAAGAAGAAAGAAGACCAAAGTATGGATGCTTCAGTGCTTCTAAGAATGTGGAACAAAATATTCACAGTAGGAAATATGGAGACAAAGTGTGGAACAGAGACTGAAGGAAAGGCCATCCAGAGACTGCCCCACCTGGGGATCCATCCCATACACAGTTGCCAAACCCAGATGCTATGGCAGAAGCTAGGAAGTGCTAGCTGAAGGTTAATGCCTCATAAGAACAAGTAAATTATCTAACACTCATTCTCTTGAGGTTACAGCCTAATAATTCACACACACACACACACACACACACACACACACACACACACACACACACTTACAAGTTTCCAGTTCTATCAAAATATAAGAAAACCTGATACATACACTAGAAAAAAATGTCAGAAAATATCACAGTAATGTCTATGGTAATCTTGACATTAATTTATTGAACAAAGCTTAATTGCTTTATATGTCATAAATGATAAATGCATTATTAGCACATATACAGACACACTTATCATTTTACGATAAGTATATATACAAAAAGAATAAATCAAAAGTCTATTAAAATCACATAAATATATTTAAAGACAAGGGGTTAAAAATATTAGTACAAATTATTTAGAGTTGATCAAATGAAGACATTAATTCATTAGTATAATTTTATTTAATCAAAAGATATTTTATCTTATAAAAGAATAAACAAAAGTCATATAGAAGATACCAACTCCAAATCCTCTTTCACTGAACTTATTTCCGTGTGTTAATTCCATGTAAATTAATTTTATGTCTCCAATGATGAATAAGAGAATATCAAATAGAATTATATCAAGATCAATTAACTCAATCTCATTCACTCAAAGTTGAATTATTTTAAGTGTTTTGTACATGACGACATCATGACTGTTTTAGATCCCTAATTAACACAGGCTATTGAGGAATATACTGTACTAAGATGTGCAAGATCCAATACTTAACTGGATATTTACTTTTTTGTTAATAAATAGGAACCAGTTACCAGACATTCACTGAATGTTTAGTTCTTAGTAATGTGAGGCTGCCTGATAGTCAGGGAAGGTTTAACCAGAGTGTATGGTATTGGTGGTCAGTATTGCACCATATAAGAATGTCCCTCACAATGCTATAGAATTAGTGTTGAATCCTCTCTTCTACTAATTGTTAGTGACACAACTTTCTTTTTAGTAGTTTAAATAAGAATGACTGCACATATTAACAATATCAAAAAATGAAAAGGAAGACATAACAACAGAAATCAAAGAAATCCAAAAAATTCATCAGCTCCTACCACAAAACCCTATACTCAACAAAACTGGAAAAATCTGTAAGAAATGAACAATTTCTAGACAGATATTAGGTACCAAAGTTAAATCAGGATCAGATAAACTATCTAAACAGTCACATATCCCCTAAAGAAATAGAAACAGTCATTAATATTCTCCTAATCAAAAAAAGCCCAGGACCAGATGGGTTTAGTGCAGAGTTCTAACAGACCTTCAAAGAAGACTTAATTCCAATAATCCTCAAACTATTCCACTAAATAGTAACAGAAGGTACTCTATCCAATTCATTCTATGAAGCTACAATTACTCTGATACCTAAACCACACAAAGACCCAACAAAGAAAGAGAAATTCAGACCAATTCATGATAAAAAGTCTTGGAAAGGTCAGGAATTCAAGGTCCATACCTAAACATAGCAAAAGCAATATACAGCAAACTGGTAGCCAACATCAAACCAAATGGAGAGAAACTCAAAGTAATGCCATTAAAATCAGGGACTAGACAAGGCTGGCCACTCTCTCCCTACCTATCCCCTACTTGAAGTCCTAGCTAGAACAATTAGACAATAAAAGGAGATAAAAAGGGATTCAATTTGGAAAGGAAGAAATCAAAATATCACTATTTGCTGATGATAGGATAGTATACATAAGTGACCCCAAAAATTCTACCAGAGAACTCCTAAACCTGATAAACAACTTCAGTGAAGTAGCTGGATATAAATTTATCTCAAACAAGTCAGTGGCCTTTCTCTACACAACAGATAAATAGGCTGAAGATGAAATTAGAGAAATAACCCTTCATAATAATCACAAATAATACAAAATACCTTGGTGTGACTCTATCTAACCAAGTGAAAGATCTGTATGATCAAAACTTCAAGTCTTTGAAGAAAGAAATCAAAGGTGATCTCAGAAGATGGAAAAATCCCCGATGCTCATGGCTTGGCAGGATTATGTAGTAAAAATGGCCATCTTGCCGAAAGCAATCTACAAATTAAATGCAATTCCCCTCAAAATTCCAACTCAAGTCTTCACAGAGTTAGAAAGGACAATTTGCAAATTCATCTGGAATAACAAAATAACCTAGGATAGCATAAACTTTTCTCAGCAATAAAAGAACCTCTGGTGAAATCACCATCCCTGACCTCAAGCTGTACTACAGAGCAACTGTGATTAAAAACTGCTGCATCACACTGGTACAGTGACAGGCAGCTAGATCAATGGAATCAAATTGAAGACCCAGAAATAAACCCACACACCTATGGTCACTTGATCTTTGACAAAGGAGCTAAAACCATCCAGTGGAAAAAAAGAGACAGCATTTTTGATAAATGGTGCTTGTTCAACTGGCAGTTAGCATGTAGAATCAGAATTTATTCATTCTTATCTCCTTGTACAAGGCTCAAGTCTAAGTGGATCAAGGACCTCCACATAAATCCAGAGACACTGACTTATAGAGGAGAAAGAGGGGACATGCCTCAAACATATGGGCATGGGGAAATTTCCTGAACAGAACACCAATTGCTTGTGCTGTAAGATCAAGAATTGACAAATGAGGGAGGAGTCTCAAGGCCTGAGCCGGAAGGTGAGCCATCTTTGCTCAGGTGCACTGCCGGGGAGAGGGCAGATTGGAGAGGCGTCACAGCTTCTGGGAAGGATCCCGTTTCTGGTTCCAGTCATCCAGCGCCTATCCCGCCCGAGGAGGGGTGTCTGCCCGGGAGCAGTCTCCTGGCCTGAACCATCATTGGGCACCTTTCCTGCCCGAGGAGGGGTGTCTGCCCGGGAAGAGTCTCAAGGCCTGAGCCTGAAGGTGAGCTATCTTTGCTCCGGTCCACTGCTGGTTAGAGGACAGCCTGGAGAAGTGACACAGCTTCTGGGCTCCAGTCTGCTCTGGCAAGAGTGTGGACCACAGAAGCTACACAGCTTCAGGACAGACAGAAGCAACCTAACTTCTGGGA
>NC_034607.1:55550112-55555342 GCF_900095145.1 Mus pahari
CACCAAACCTAGATACTAATGCACATGCCAGCAAGATTCTGCTGAAGGGACCCTGATATTGCGGCCTCTTGTGAGGCTATGCCAGAGCCTGGCAAACACCGAAGTGGATGCTCACAGCCAGCTATTGGATGGAACACACGGTCCACAATGGAGGAGCTAGAGAAAGTACCCAAGGAGCTGAAGGGGGCTGCAACCCTGTAGGTGGAACAACAATATGAAATAACCAGTACCCCCTGAACTTGTGTCTCTAGCTGCACATGTAGCAGAAGATGGCCTAATCGGCCATCACTGGGAATAGAGGTCCCTTGGTCTTGCAAACTTTATATGACCCAGCACAAGGGAATGCCTGGGCCAAGTAGAGGGAGTGGGTGGGTAGGGGAGCAGGGGCGGGGGAGGGGGTATAAGGAACTTTCGGGATAGCATTTGAAATGTAAATAAAGAAAATAATAAGGAAAAAATAAAAATAAAAGAATTGACAAATGAGACCTTTTAAAATTGCAAAGCTTCCATAAGGCCAAAGACATTGTCAAAAAAACAAAAAGGCAACCAACTGATTTGGAAAAGTTCTTTATCAATCCTACATCAGATACAGGGCTAGTATCCAAGATATAGAAAGAACTCATAAAGTTAGACTCCAGAGAATCAAATAACCCTATTAAAAATGGGGTACAGAGATAAAGAATTTTCAACTGAGGAATGCTGAATGGCCGAGAAGCCTGTAAAAAGCTGTTCAACATCCTTATTCCTCAGGAAAATGCAAATCAAAGCAACCCTGAGATTCCACCTCATACCATTCAGAATGGCTAAGATCAAAAAGGTGACAGCAGATGTTGGTTAGGATGTGGAGAAAGAGTAACACTCCTCCAATTCTGGTAGGATTGCAAGCTGGTGTAATGACTCTGGAAATCAATTTGTCAGTTCCTCAGAAAATTGGACACAGTACTACCAGAGCATCCAGCAATACCACTCATGGTCATATACCCGGAAGATGCTCCACCTTGTAATAAGGACACATGCTCCACTATGTTCATAGCAGCCTTATTTATAATAGCCAGAAGCTATTGTGATGTCCCTCAACAGAAGAATGAATACAGAAATGTGGTACATTTACACAATGGAGTACTACACCACTGTTAGAAACAATGAATTTATGAAATTCTTAGACAAATGGATGTATCTGAAGGATATCATCCTGAGTGAGGTAACCCCATCACAAAAGAACACATATGATATGCATTCACTGATAAGTGGATATTAGCTCAGAAGCTCAGAATACCCAAGATACAATTCACAAACCACACTAAACTCAAGAAGAAGGAATACCAAAGTGTGGATACTTCAACCCTTCTTAGAAGGGGGAACAAAATACCCATGAAAGGAATTACAGAAACAACATATGGAGCAATGACTGAAGGAATGACCACTATAGACTGCACTACCTGGGGAACCATCCCATATACAACCACCAAATCCAGACATTATTGTGAATGCCAACAAGAGCTTTCTGACAGGAGCCTGATATAGCTCTCTCCTGAGAAGTCCTACCAGTTCCTGACAAATACAGAAGTGAATGTTCACAGTCTTCCATTGGACAGAGCACAGAGTCCCCAAAGAAAGAGCTAGAGAAAGGACCCAAGGAGCTTAAGGGGTTTGCAGACCCAAAGGAGGAACAACAATATGAACTAACTAGTACCCCAGAGCTCCCTGGGACTAAACCACCCATCAAAGAAAATACACGGTGGGATTCATGACTCTAGCTGAATATGTAGCAGAGGATGGCCTAGTCAGTCATCAGTGGGATGAGAAGCCCTTGGTCCTGTAAAGGCTCTATGCCCCAGTGTAGGGGATTGCCAGGGCTAGAAATCAGGAGTGGGTGAATTGGTGAGCAGGGGGAGGGGATAGGTGGTTTTTGGAGGGGAAAAAAGGAAAGGGGATAACATTACATTTGAAATGTAAATAAAGGAAATATCTAGTAATAAAAAATGAATGGCTACACATAGGTTTATATATTTGAATGGTTGGTCTGCAGTTGGTAAAACTACTAGTTTGAAATGGTTCTTATCTTACGTGCAAGGATATAAGGTACCGACTGGAGTAGAGACAACATATCAGGGGTATGACTCTCCCTTCCCTAGACACTATCAACTTCCAGTAGATTTGAAGTTGCAGATGGGGTTTTGTGAGCTCTTCCTTCAACTAGAGCACAAGTCGTTTTGATAAGCAATGAAGACCTACAACAGGGAGTGATGTGACACCATCTAAGGCTGTATGACAGTCAGGGCTCAGAGATTTTCTTGGCATGATTGTAGACAAACTGCGCTAATTTCTAATGGTTATATTTCCAAATCTCTAATACAGGCATGTGTTATTTATCTAATATTCTGTAGGGACTGATGAGCTGCATAAAACAGGTTTGCAGAAACTATACAATTATGAAAACATATGAAGTTAGCATGATGCTGAAGATGATAATTACCTATCAAAATCTACTCATCTGAACCTGACTCACAGAGCTAAGAATTGCAAACATCTAGAGAAGGGGTCAGAGGAGTAACTTAGCTCCGTGTGGTATGTCATGAAGAATTTTAAAAGTGTATAGCTTGATGGGAAGTTTAAGACTTTAAGGATCCTGGGTCTCCTTTTTTGTACTTGTATTACAGTAATTAGAAAATGGCATTATCTTTTAGCACCATAAATATATATATAGAAGATTTCATAGTTTTTAATGTGTTAAAGTTAGGTAAAAAGAAAATAAAATTAATGAAATATTATATAGGTTTAAAGTTTATATTGTTCAAGTTGACTGATAGTGGATATTTCATATTTATTCTAAGAAAAATTATTTGATCATAAATGTTGAATAAGAGAACTGCAAATTGGTTCATTGACTTAGTCATTTAAATCAGGGCATCACGTATGAAGATCAGGGAGTAATAGAGACCATGATTTAGCAACTCAAGAATGAGTTTAGAGGAGTCTAGATTTGAGAGTCAAGACAAGCTGTGAAGGAAAGTGATTGGCAACCAGAATGACTTCTGGAGGTCACTGCAATAGGATCTCAACAGAAAATAGAAGTGAACCATTAAGGGTGCAAATAGAAGCAGGCTACAGATGTGTCAGGGATCTGCCTTTTATATGCTTAAATGGGTTAGTGAGGGAAGTGATGTAATTACGTTTGCATTTTCAAAACAATTTATAGGTGGGTGAAAATTCACAATAGTTATGATTAAAAATTAAGGAAGGCAAGGCTGGGTGCTTGCTTGTTAGAATAAGTACAGATGTCCAATATTATTCACTTTAAGTAGCATGTCATGTTCTATGAATTGTATTTGTTTATCTGAAAAGAATGTTTTAAAAAGTAGTGATGTTCAGTGATGGAGTTTTTGCCTAGCATGTTGTGCTTTATCCCCAGCACCTTTCTGTAAAATAGATAGATAATAGACAGACCGACAGATATGGACAGACTAATAAACCAATGGTCACATATAAGGGAAAAAGACAAGTTTCCTTTAAGAGAGAAGAGACCATACACTGAGCTATGAAGTTTCAATGTGTCTCCACTTCCCACTGATGGGAGATAAAGTATAATACCACACCTCTCAAACTTCTTTCTCATCCTCAGACACAGATATATCCTCGGACTGGGCTATACTTCTAATTTAATTAGGATACTTAGAAGTTGAAGGACACAATCTATGAGCAGATAGAACATATTTTCGTGTTTCTTCTGCTCCTTCCCCAGGCTTCTAGATCCCTAGCTGATCAATTGGGTGTCACTGGCAAAATCCACGGAGGGTGTGAAATTTCTGGATCTCAGGATATGTCTGAACAATAACATGCAAGCATTCTTTGATAACTGATGCCTTTATCAACAGTAGTCTAAGTTCATTTATTTAAAATGAAATTTCATTTTTGGTTCCTTCATCCATAGGCACTCACCCAGGCCTCTCTAAGAACTTTCTCGTGTGACATCAGACATCACACAAGGAGTATTCATTTTATTTTATTGTTATTTTGCTATATACTTTCCTCTACTACAATATAAAATTTATACAAGAAAGTCTAGTTTTGTACAGTGCTATATTTCCAATGACTATAATATTATCTGGCCTGGAGTAATTGCTGTGCAAATGCTTTATGTCGGCATAATCAGCTGATGAATGAATTCACATTTTGTATAGATTCAGCTTTGTGAGAAGTCATCTCAAGACTAGGTATGTAAATGCCAGGAAAACATCCTTTCACCCATTCAAACATCCAGACCTCAAAGGATATGCACCTTGCATAGTAGTCTTTAAAATATAATTAAAAATTTCATAGTGTGTGCCTTTGCTACTTTGGCTTGTCAGGAAGGAAAGAGAAAAACACCTTCTGAATAATTCCTACTTACCCACAATTAAAATTACAATGAATCATACTCCCCTCACCAGGCACCCTTAGTTTCAGAGCCTTTGTATAGTTTTAAAATCTCCATCTAAGTGATTTTTTTTTCTAGCATGCATTAAAGCTTGCTGTAAAATTATACATTAATTTAAGGGAATTCAGCAGAACGACTGGGTTAGGAAACATAAAGTAAATTATTCATGTCACCAGTAGTCTAAAAATGCAAAGTGGTTATCAGGAACATATATAATTATAAGCAACACTGTTGTTTTTTTAAAATAATGAATCCAGAGTAAAAGTTAATTAGTATTTTTAATAAAAATAAAATTTTCTTCTTGGGAGTTACTAAATGTATTTTATTAACTCCAAATATTTTTCATGGGAATATGCATATACTCTGCTTATATATTTCAAACAAATAGTTTTCATTTTTTCATGAGTAGCTCCAAAGCTTCCAGGAAGCAATAGCATTATCGAAGATATTAAACCTTTCTTCTTACTTGAACACAAATTGTTTTTTTCCCCCATAAGAACTTGAATAAGTGCCAAGTATCAATGCCAGATGTGACATACAACCCATCCTTAAGACTTGAAACTCAATAATGCCCCTTCCTCGAACAGGTGTGCTGACTTCACCGGAAAAGCTCACCTTAGAACCTGAAAGTGCCCTGCCAAATACTCTGTTAACAGGGAGTGAGGAAGGTCCCAAGATACAGAATGACAGTGCCCCCAGACACTGTCTACACTGAGTGATTCTACATTTATCTATACTGTTTCTCCAATTGTCTGTAATACATCCATCCAGTAAAAAAAAAAAAAAAAAAAAAAAAAAAAAAAAAAAAAAAAA
>NC_034607.1:55555647-55566331 GCF_900095145.1 Mus pahari
TCTGTAATGGTTTGTATATTCTTAGACCAGGGAGTGGCACCATCTGGAGGTGTGGCCTGGTTGGAATAGGTGTGTCACTGTGGGTGTGGGCTTAAGACTCTCACCCCAGTTGCCTGGAAGTCAGTCTTCCAGTAGCAGCTTTTGGATGAAGACGTAGAACTCTCAGCTCCTCCTGCACCATGGCTTCCTGGATACTGCCATGCTCCTGCCTTGATGATAATGGACTGAACCTCTGAACCTGTAAGCCAGCCCCAATTAAATGTTGTTTTTATCAGACTTGCCTTGGTCATGGTGTCTGTTTACAGCAGTAAAACCCTAACTAATACAGAGTCCCAGTGACTCACTTACTACAAAGAGGCAACAATGCCAACATGCATTAAAGCTTATTAGTCTATCATATCACAGGACACTGTCAACACAGGACACTGCCTGTGTTGAGAGTAAAACCCAGTTTCTGATTTGATATGCTATTCCTATTATACTATATTTTCTATAAGAAAAAAATTACTAATGTTTACAATTATCTAGTCTGTATATAGTATGCAGAATAATACTGAAGGGAAGAATAGAAAATATCAATGATATGCTATATAGGTAATATTTTGGGGATGGGGAGAAATTATGATATTGATTTTAAAAACATATGGAACATTAACAATAAATAAATTTAATTTAAAAAAACAACAGAAAAAAATTTAAGATGATTTGATGTTTTCCTTCCAGTGGTTTACATACATATCCATGCAGAGGTAATTCAAAATGGCACACAGCATTCAGCAGATACACTTTTTGCACAGTAGTCTCCAACATCAAATAGCTCTTCACATCCTAAACATGAGTCGTGCTGATATTTTTCATTGTGAGAATAGCCTTAAAGGAAGTAAGTCTTAGAGACATGTCCACTTAATTATGCTAGCAAAACAAGATGTATAAATGTTATACAACCCATTGTCCTAGTCAATATCGTTTTAATAAAGCCATTTCATCTCAGTAGTCATCTCTAGTTTGTATTATTCTAAATCATGAAAGTTAAGACATTAATATAAAAACTAATCATCACTCAGAAGAAAGTATTCTTTTCATCTCTTAAAGCATATTCACTTTTAAGTGGAAATGTAGATGGAGTTCTGTAGATGGTATTCTGAACGTTCCAATATTCACTGACTGTGAAACCTGAAATACATTACCCACTCCTTGCCCTGCAGGATAGCTGAATCCATGTCAGTTCACCTATTTGAAATGAATCCAGTTTAATTCTGGGGGATCAAAAATCTGTTTCCACATTTTCCAAGCATGGCACTACTCTTAGATACATTGTTGCTGTCATATAAGTGGCTCAGTACTCTCACTGAGGAAACTACAGTTCGACTGAAGAAGAAAGTACACTGTGGATGTAGAAAAATGAAATGACCCTCTTGGTATCCAATTTAGTGAGGGACTTGATAAAATCAGGCAGATGCAGTCACTATGGACAAAGTTTAATGACAAATGTTTCACTTAACCTTTTAAAAGTAGGTAAAGTTTTCAATAATCAATGTTTATTAGGGTATGTCCTATGAGACAGCCCAATTTAACTTGTGTCCAGATACAAATAAAAAAGAAAACCCAAATGAGACAAAAATGGGTGAATACTATTATAAAATATACAATAGAGTATTCTACCATATTTATAAATTTATATTTCAAATTTTAGTCAGTTTTCTTCTTCATAAAGTTAAGTGCTTATTTGTTCTCTTTCATTTCCTATCATTCCATCTTATTTAAAGTAAAAATCAGAACATATTTTTCTTTTCCTTTTAAATATATCTTAATGAAATAATAGAGTATCAACACAAAAAGAAGTTGCTTCCTAGAGATTTTTTTTCCAGATCTGATAATCTGCTTCAAATAATTGATCCAAAAGCTGATTTTAAAATGTTTGCTGTCATTTGTTTACCTTTTAGAAATACAGTATTCTAGATAAGTAAGGGTCATCTACTTGACAAATCGTCATGTGGTGCCTACTGAAGATTTTCATTATTGAAAGCAAAATGAAACCACCAATCACATATCAATAAAGACCTCCTATCATTTAATAGTATCTGAACAGCATTGATAGCATTTAATTAGTCTTTGTCACTTTTTTCTGATGTAATGCCAATGGCTAGTGCATCATCTATGCAAACAATAAGTATTTTACCACTGAATTTATAAACTTTTAAACTATACCAATGTCACTTAAAATTCTACTTTTCAAAATTTGTAGACATAAAATTTAAGAATTAACTCATTATAGTGAATTCTATGTGTGATTAATTACATATCATAAAAATACATTCACTCAAGACAACTTAAGTAGTAAACTTTACATCTTCACCATCAGACAATCCAATGAACATTTTTCTCAAATAGAAAATAGACTCATCATTCACCACAAAATTCACACACTTAAACTCCTATTTTGATGAATTGCTATGCTGAAATAAGCAAAACCTTTCAAATATGCCAGTATTTTCCTTGTTTGTTGACCTTAAAATTAATGTTTTTACATAATTAGCAGATCTATGCTTACCAGTAGTTCTAAGCCAAGGTGATCAAATGAAGTTTGCCTCTAACCAACACAGAGCCTCTTCCTTCCTTTCCTCCTTCCCTCCTCTCTCTCTCTCTCTCTCTCTCTCTCTCTCTCTCTCTCTCTCTTTTGTTTTTTGATTTTTTGGTCTGCAGACTTCTCATCAACAACATACCCATATCTTATATTCATACAAGATGCAACACACTTAATTTCCAAGAAAGACGAACACAGAGATCAGAACAAAAATTCTGCTTAGAAAAAAACACTTATGTAGAAAAGGCTACGTTTGTGATCACAGGTCCAAAAGGAAAGGATGGCATGCAAATGCTCACCTGGCTGATGGGTTCCTTTGTGGGGGGCTTTCCTCTTCTAGCTGTGCTGGTAGCCAGGGTTGTGGTAGTCTCCATGATTGAGGTGGACATCTCAGACTGCATGGCAGTGGCTGTCGACTCAGTTGTCATAGAGGAAGGCACTTCACCGACCAGCCTCACATTCCCCACTATGGCGATGTTGGCATCGTTCTCTGCTGCCATATTCAGAACTTTCAAGCCATTGTAGTAAAGCCCAGAGAGCTGGCCCTGGAAGGGCTGGCCCTGCTCTTTCCCGCCAATTATTATGGTTGCTTGGCTATTGAAGATTGTGAGCTGACGCCCTGTAAAAATAATATTACATACATGCAAAAATGTTGATTGTGAACTCTACATACTACAAAGGATGATAAAACAGATTTTTCATGGGGTGGATAATGAGAGCAATAAACTATAAGAGAGGCGTTTGGCTCATAATTCATTGCTTAGAAATGAGGTGTCCATGAAATGCATAATTACTGGCAAATACTTATAAATTGTCAACATATTATAATGTAGTGCTTTTGCTAAAAGACCAATCAAACATATATACTACAAATCAGTTTTTAGTGGATCCTATTTTTCCTTTGCCTAAAGAACTTATTATTGGTCTCTCAAATTTAAATTGCTAAATTTAAAAAGTATGACATTTCTAACATTTCAAATATTTGTTATCCTAAAATAATCTCTGAAATAAACTAACAAATAGGAGCTAATGACTAATTTTAAATTTTATCACAAAGGTTTCATAATTCACACAATGTTCATACAACTCTACATGCTATTCTTTAGAGATATTTATATTTTGGAAGGCAATAATCCATTGTTGCTTCAATTATTCTATTTTTCAGCAAATCACACTGAAAGGAAATGAATGGTTTATACTGAGCTTGTCAGAGACAAAAAAAGTTTCAAAAATATTTTTCTGATTGGCTTTCAGCAAGTCTATCAAAACAGAATAAAATAAAATGAAATAAAAAAATAGCCTCAAATGTAAAAAGCGGCTTCAGGAATGAAACACAAACCAATGGAGAAATCATGGCACATTTCCATCAAACAAGCCTAGCAATAGCACCATTATCATCAGATGGAGACTCCAGCATGGGCAGAGTTACCTCTGCTCATCAGGCATGCACACAACTTTAAGTTCAGTTTAATTAGGTTTTGTTCCCAAATGTTCTCAGAAGCTTGCAAACGTTAAAGGGACTTCATTTTGATTGGCAATCCATATTGCCCACTATTTAAGATTCCTAGAGTTTAAACAAAGATTTTTTTTTTCAGGACCATGATAAAGATATCCGAACTACATATATTTTAGTTAATAATTTAGAGGCTGGACCATGGATATAATCTATAAACGATTTATCATTTTTGGTTAATGTTTGCTCTGAGTGCCTTCATAGATTGAGTTAGTGGATTATATTTAACAGTCCCTTTAACCTTAAGTTAACTGGGTAAGATTATTAAACCGTTGGTACTTCTAAAAATGTATAGAAATTATTATACAAGGTATGCAAATATTGCTATCTACATTTTACTTTTTTAAACTTGTTTTAATTTAGTTTTACGGAAAATTTATTTTTTATGTTTATTAGTGTTACAATGAAGTACTACTTGGTTATGTTCAAATTATTTTTTATTTGAAGTTTTAATCAATGTTTTTACCTTTGTCGAGTAGCCATTCATCAACTACTCGACCAAGTCGATATGGAATTCGCTGTCTAGCAATCGCCAGGCGCTCGTTATCATTGTTTCCTTTAAAGTTTAAAGAGACATTTCATTGGTTAAAATCTGTAAGGTCAAAGGTTAAAAGTTAATACTTAAAGCTTGAGCTATACAATTGCCACATGATTTTTTGAAATTTGGAATTTTAAAAAGTTCTACCTAGAGCATTTCATGTTTCAGACTTGTCATTCATTCATTTATTTTATTTTAGCAAACAAAATTATTCCTATGTTAATTGAAAATTAGAAATCTGCATTTGAGCTAGGTTATTATACTTATGTTATAGACAGACCCGAACAACCAATTTAAACAGCATATAATAGCTTTACAAAAAAAAAAAATGACCCTTGACCTCAGGGTTTTGTCTTTTTGATGTTTCTTATTAACTAGTTATACATGTTCAGCTACAACAGGTTTAAGTTTTCAAAATACATTCAACCTCTTATTCCAGATTAGTAATTTATGAACACCAGATTTAACACCATCTTTGACACACTAAGCAGCTGAAATAGGCCTAGCATACTCTATTTCCTATTAAGACAATATATTTGCTTATTCGTTTCATTTAAGAAAACCACAAAGTCCAAACAGTTCTTGTGCACTCTACCAAAGTCAGTTTGTCAATCACTTGTACATTATAAGAAACTACATGTGAGTTAGGAAAGGCTTTGACAAAAGTGATTTTTATATTAGCATATTTCAGTTTCATTTAAAGCTTAGTACACTGAAGCAAGCATACAGCATTTGAAAAAATTTTATTTATGTCTTTTTGCATTCAAATCCCTACTTACTATTAAGTTATTCTCTTTTAAAAGGTGTAAGAACTTAATGCACAAGCGAAGCTGTACACAGTGGCTCTTAGCCACATACCTAAACTAAATGAAAGTCTTGCTTCTCTGAATAGAAAACATTATCTGCTACAAGCTCTGTTCATATTGACCTTGATTTATGCTTGCAAATAGATGAGTGTTTTCTTGATCTAGAAAGTACTTAAAAGTCTAAGCTACTGTCAGTGCTCAGTACTATGCAGTGAAAGACAAGGGCTTTTTTAATTATTATTATTTCATCATAATTATGTAGAATAGAATTTGGAGTTGAGACATTTCATCAATAGCTTGAGTGAAAATTAATTGTTAAAGAAACCATAAGTTATACTATTAACCTATATAGAAAGCCTTAAGTATTGTGCTAGAGAAGAAAATAGATATAACCTTCCCTTAGATTTATAATTATTTATAAGTGGTTTTTGTGTTTTATGCTAATGTTGTGATGTATTATACTTACCATAATAAACCCACCCTAATGTAGCTCACATGCTTTTGGAGAAGGAGGAAAGAACATAAATGCATCATTCAAATGTCTATGTCACTGAAAATATTTCACAAATTAATAAACACATTAAAATGTAAACAAGGTTGAACTAAATATACATTTCATGGTAGCACTGGGCTGTATTAATCTGGATAATGTAATTATGTAAATGTTGGAAAAGTTATATTTCTTGATGTAGAAATGTAATCTTGATATACTGATAACCTTTTAAACAATTATATAACAGAGAAAAATTTCCAAATTTATTTTTTAAATGTTCACTGTTTGTATTCTTTTTATGTGCCTGCATCTATGTATAATTTAGAAATATGCATCTTACTATTTCCTGTTCTAGTGCAATGCAATTGTTGATATGAATTTGTATAATGATTGTGAGTTTACATGCCTAGATTGAAAATAAAAATTAGCTTTTTAAAACATATATTATTTTGTTTGTGGATTTCTTTTTTACCCTATATTCATTGCAGTCTTCAGGGCATAACTTGCCTTACAAACTTGATGATTCCATGGTTCTTTATGGTAAAGATTACCCATTGTTCTAAATAATCCATATGTTCTCAGACAGTATCCAAAACCGCCTAGCTAATAGGACTGTCCTTAACATCCTCATGCATCTCTCTGCAATAAATCCTACTGACTCACTACTTAAGCACACCATGAACAAAACTTAACCTTTGTCTTTAGGAGAAAATCTTCACCCTTTAGCGATATGTCTGTGTGCTGCCAGGTCTATTATTATTCCCCTTGCTTACCTTTGCTCCATCTCATGGTCATCTCTCATTTGCCCTCCTTTTGAACTGTACAAGGTTTCCTTCAATTCTCCTATAGCTCCACTTTCTTCCTTCTTGTCTTTTTTGTCTATAGAATTCCTAGGATATAAGCTAAATCTACTCAAAGTATTTATTGCCCATTAATGCAGTAGTATTTGCTGTTCAAGTATCATAAAGCAGGGATGGTGGTGAAGCTCTGTGGTACAGTGCCTATCAACATGTGTCAGATCCTACATTCCAGTATAACACCCAAATACACCCCCCTCTCTCTCTCTCACACACACACACACACACACACACACACACACACACACACACACACACACACACACACACACACACACACACACACACCTACACACACATACGCACATGACTCATAAAGTAGATGTTAGTGCTAATACATTCTATACATGGACTAAGACTTATCAGTCCATTCTTATTTAATTGACATTGAAATAAGAATAGGACAATAAAGCTCTGAAATAAAATATTTTATGTGCTATCCAATATCTAGCCTCTGGTGTGTCCTAGTGTTGTGCAAAATGCATGTTGACCGAGAAGTAATACCACTTGTGTTTTTCATTTTTTTAATTGCATGAAGAGCTAATAAGTAATTTGGTCAGAGAGAATCTCTAATGTCAATCTAATTATCTGATTAACTATGCACATAGAAGAAATGAGAAATTATGTATATATTTATATGCATAAATGAATTTAACTATGAACATAGAAGTGAGAAATTATGTATATTTTTATATGCATAAATGAATTTATGTATATTTTGTATGCATGTATGTGTGTTTCTGTACCTGCATCTGCATATTTGCTGAGACTTTCATTTTCTATAATTAATTTTAATGATTATGTCTTGTAAAGGAAATGAAATATAGACTCTCCAAGAGCTACTTACTTCCAAAGTTTATCAATAATTATATTTTGGTCTATAAAGAACACTGATGGCTTTTCACTAAGTGAAAACAAAAAGAAACCATAGTTGGTCTCTCGAACATTAGGCAGAAAATTATGGATTGCAGGGTGACAGTATTCAGGAACTTGGATTATTTTCTGGACTTGCAAGCTCTCATTATAAACATCCTGCCAGAGTCTAAAAATGTCCTATGCTTATCCAACAACAGAATATAATGAATCACCAAACCTACAACTGAATTGTATCTGTTCTGAAAAATAAACTTTTAATATATAAACTAAAGAGTGTAGATGACCATTTAGAGACAAGAGAATAATATATTGAATAGATTTTATGTTTATTGAATTGTTCTACTGACATATACAGATTCTTTTAGTCAGTGCTGACAATGATCATAGACCAAGAGAACCTTTTGTTCAACAGTTTGAAAAACTGAGATTCAAACGGATGATGTGATTATGTGTGGCATCATGGGTAATTAGTTGTATATGAGTCCAAAGCAAGTGTTTGGCACACTTATGGGTGAAGGCAAGGTTTTTTACCTGCCTGAGTCATGAAAGCTTAGATTCTTCCCAAAGCATTTTCTCATATAATGAAGGATGCCCTGGTCTGGTCTATAAAGTGTCTGCCCATAAACTCTGGAATGAGATTATCCTCTTGGGAGATCTGCAATCTGCCACAAATCCTCATGGATGCACAAAAAAAGCTATTATAACCATCTCCACTTCACATATACATTGTAAAGTATACATTGTAAAGTAATCAAGTCATTTACAGCTGAGAATCCCAAAAAGAAAAGAATTTAAATGTCTTCCTTTGATAATGAAGCCCTGCCATGCATAACCACTTGGGGCATCAAATGTTCCCAGCATTCCTTGTGTTTAAACCTAACATGGAAAACAAGCAGCAGTCTAAGCTATCTAGTAAATTTACTGTTTTGTTTTATTTTTTATAGAAACCCACTCCATAGACAAGTAGGAAGGAGAGAGGACCTAAGCTGTGACTCAAAAGACCTTGTACTACACTGGCTGAAGAAAGGAGGGACAGAACCTTAAAACACATTAGAACCCACCGTGCTTAGACTTCACATTCTATTCTCTTATCTGTTATTTTTTCCTCTATCTATTCCTTAAATTCTTTCATTATGTCGCATAATAAGCCAAAGTGTACTATCCTTCCTAGATAAAGCAAAGTATGTTCTATCCTTTCTAGATTACCTCATTTCTCCAAAAGGCCACAGTCCTTCTTATTTAGGTTCTATAAATAAACCTTAGTATTTCTGTTCTGTGTTTGTTTGTTTGTTTGTTTGTTTGTTTGTTTTTGGATTGCTGGATATATATGAGCTTAGCTATCTGATTCTACAAAGTAAATTCCTGAGCACTGCTCTAACTCTGGATGTTCTGAATCATGAATGCATCATAGGTGTCTCACTGTAGGAACACATAGACTTTAGGAACGCAATGGACAAAATCAACTGGTATAATTCAACATTCCAGACAAGACATGGTGTGCCATGAGCCTATAACTATGAAGTATGCAAACTTCAGATATTCAGAGAGAGTGATGGAATAACAAAGAGAAGATGTGCTGAGAAGATATGTTGCGTACAAAGTGTTTTCATACTATCACATCCTGTGTTTCAGTGACTAATCAAGTAGACATGTGTAATAATGAAGAAGGTTTAGAACTGATAACTTCCTTTACTTTTATAACAACTTCAAACTTCCAAAATTTCTTAAATAAATACACTTTCAATAATATGTGATATGTAAAGTAATTAATGATATGTCTGATTAAATATTTATGTCATTATACATAAATAAATAGGATACACAAATTTTAAACACTAAGTAAAATGTGATACAAATTGCAAGATTTTAAAGGTAATAATATTGTCTAAAATGTCAATGGGTTATAAATATCACATTTATAAGTATTTTATCTTTGTTCACACTGCTTCCTTACAAAAACACACAAGCATCTTCTGTAAATTAGATTCAGTGTCTTAATGCATTGCTACATCCTGAGGTCTGCTCAGTTAGAGTACAGAGCAGACATCCACAAGCAGGCAATGCTCTGCTTATAACTAGTGCTTCAAAAGTCACTCCAGCTTCATCTGTGAAACAGCAAATCAAGACACTTCTGCAGCCTTTTTAAGTGTTATTTTTTGTGAGATGGCTATGATGTGGGCACAGAAGACCACAGGGTTCAATGGTGCTTTGGAGAAGAAATTATAAATAGTGCACACCTAACTGGCATTTCCCTTTCAAGTCCCTCTTTTCTATAGATCAACATTGAGATATCTAGTTTTACTATATATGCAGATTTGTAGAATAACTTGTTCCTACTAGCTATGAACAAAGCATTTTTTTTCAGATATTGTCCCATCAGATTAATTACAAATAAAACCAGCCTTGTGAATTTTCTCACCCATGCTTATATGGAATAACATCTTCCCTTATCTTTCATATGGTATCTGTTTCCCAATACAAACAGACAGGATATCATATGAAAAACTACCAGCGGTAAATGAAAGCAGCAAGGAAAAGCAGATAAGCAAATACAAAGCCTACCTTGATACATTTAAGGTCGTGCATCGTTGTAGTGCATGCTAAAGAAGTACCTTGTTCTAACTGTGTAGCATTTAAGATATAAAAATTATTTAACAGCTACAGCAATAGAAAGACCACCATTAGATATATTACTGATTGAAGTAAAGGAAATATAAGGCAGCCAGTATCAACTCATGAATGGTGTTTTGTTATTTTATAGATATGAGATTTTGAACACTTTCTGTACCACGATGTCATAACATCTAAACTTATCCACTACAATAAGAACTTAATAGAAATATATTCTCTGAGACTTCTTCTCCTAGTTCTGATTTATAAGGAAGCAGAGAGTACAGCATGGATGGAATTTCCACCTCTCCCACAACAATTTTCTCCAGATTTTCTGAACATTCAATTTCTTTTTCCCCTTTCCCCTTTCCCCTTTCCCCTTTCCCCTTTCCCCTTTCCCCTTTCCC
>NC_034607.1:55566486-55568484 GCF_900095145.1 Mus pahari
TCTCCCTTTTCCTTTCCTTTCCTTTCCTTTCCTTTCCTTTCCTTTCCTTTCCTTTCCTTTCCTTTCCTTTCCTTTCCTTTCCTTTCCTTTCTCTTTCTTCCCCTTTTCTCTTTCCCCTTCCCTTTCCCCTTCCCTTTCCCTTCCCTTCCCTTCCATTTCCTTCCCTTCCCTTCCCTTCCCTTCCCTTCCCTTCCCTTCCCTTCCCTTCCCTTCCCTTCCCTTCCCTTCTCTTCCCTTCCATTCCCTCGCCCCCCACCCTTTTTTAGGAAGAAAGCAGAGGATGCCTTTGCATGTGTTGTGATATAGTTGAGTGTGACACTGAAATTTCTCAGTTCTCCAGTGGGGAAAAATGAACCTTATCAGTGGAAATTTCTAATATCATTTTCTGTGGACTTGAATCTATTTTTTCCTTGTAATTGGAATGTAGATTGCATTTCAGTTGGAAAGATGACACTTGCCAGATATGCATAAATAATTTAATGTAAAATATCTTGAATTAATAAGGAGACAATTATATTACTGCCAGCTCCCTTCAGTTTTATAAAGGGTAAAAATATCCCAAATAAAATATTTTAAATTTTATAAATGAGCACTATATTTAAAAAATATTTCTCACCAACTTACAACATTCAGGACACCATAACCCTATTGGTACAATAGTGTAATTCATAACTTGGCTAGAACTAACAACACTCTAATTGACCGTAAGGCTCACCCATCAAAAGGGAAGTCACAGCTAGAAACCCAGCTAAATATCCAGGGGAAATTAGTCATGAGTCTTTGAGGAGAAAGCTACAACCACCACCACTTTATAAAACTGGTATAATCCCTGACTACATTCTAATTATTCATCCTTATGCCCACGGAGAGGTGTAATTCGTGTGCCTCATCAAAGACACCTCTCTTTGCAACAGAAAAAGGCCATTACAGAAAACCATAAAGGAGCCAAATGTGGAGAACATGAAATCTTGTGTTTTCCAGTTCTAGCTGACATATCTACCATCCAATTCCTGCACAGAAATCATTGAAGAAGAGGGGGAGAAAAGATTCTGTGGTGGTATGAAATATACATTTGAATACTTTGTTGGTAGAATTGTTTGAGAAGAATTAGGCAGTGTGGCCTTGATGGAGGAAGTCTCTCACTGAAGTTGGGCTTTGAAGTGTTAAAACCCCTGCCATTCTCATCTCTCTGCCTCTGTTTGTCTCTCTGCCCATTTGACTGTTTAATGCTTGTGGATCAGTGTGTCAGCTCTCAGCTACTTCTCCAGTGTCAGGATTGCCTAACTACTGCCATGTTTTCACCATGATGATAATAGATTCACTGTCTGAAACTGTGATCTCCACATCAAATGCTCTCTTTCATAAGTTGCTGTGGTCATGGTATTTTATCACAGCAATATAAAAGTAACCAAGGCAGAGGTTGAAGATCAGGAAGTTTGGTGTGAGAATGTGTTTCCTAGAAATTTCAGAGAAGCTCCCTCCAGAAGTCTTTCCAACACAGCTGCCTAAACAAGATCTGAACAAGGATGACCCTAAAGGAAACAATCTCCTGAAAGCTCAATCTTAGAGAAAAAAACTACACACACCTGAAAAACATTGGCAGCAAAGGAATAGTCTTTCCAGATTGGTTATCCAATACCAAATAGAGAATCCTGAACCATGTACATGTAACATTATATAGACTAAGTAGATTGGATTAACTTATTTAACAATATATTTTCACCAAACAAAAAATTTGCCTTTACATTTCCAGAAGTTAATTCTTTAAAGTTAAGCATCAACCCTAGTCAGAATTGATGCGGAAAAGGCACTGATAGATGAGATCTGGAAAAAGTCACTGATAGATGAGATCTGGAAAAAGTCACTGATAGATGAGATCTGGAAAAAGGCACTGATAGATGAGATCTGGAAAAAGCACTGATAGATGAGATCTGGAAAAAGGCACTGATAGATGAGATCTGGAAAAAGGCACTGATAGATGAGATCTGGAAAAAGGCA
>NC_034607.1:55568835-55599409 GCF_900095145.1 Mus pahari
TGATAGATGAGATCCAGAAAAAGCACTGATAGATGAGATCTGGAAAAAGGCACTGATAGATGAGATCCAGGCTTTGAGCCCTGACTGTCTATGTCTCTAAGCTTCAGTTTTCTCATAGGTAAAGTAAATATTTGGAAGAGTATAGATGTAAATATGTGAGTATCTTCATGGAGCACCTAGCAAGAAGATGCTATATGTGATGGTGTCATTATCTGGAATGATTTGTTTTATGTGCCATGTCAAGGAATGCATAGTTTATGAAAAGCATTTTTGTTTTTTTGTTTGTTTGTTTGTTCGTTTTTTACACTACTAGATTCAAGAAGTGGATTTGAGTTAGTCTTTGTTAAGGGTAAAAGCAAGTTGATATATCTTTCATATGATAAAGACATGGGTGTTGAATTTATTACTACTCATGTCTATAATCCCTCAGTGCTCCATCAGAATCACAGCATTCCCTTTAAGCAATGATACCTTCATTGATGAAGTTTATGAATAGCTAAACCCAGAAGTCAGCCTATATGGACAAAGGAAATTATGTCAGTAATTGGTGCAGGTCACATAAAAGGAACAAGCCTGGAACACATGAGTCTCAAGAGAAAACAGGATAGTGAGAAGCATGGTGCATTCAGACTTGAAGCATGTTGGCAAAAGCTGCCTCCTGGATAAGTTGGAGCTTCAGTGAGTTGTGAAAAGGGCATTCTAATCTGTCAGCTGATGCTTCAGACAAATCTTCAAATAGCATTTTTAAGTCTTAGCCAGCATCCCATAAGGCTGTGGCAGAGAAAGACACCGAAACTGTAAAGAAAGTAGACACTATGTGTCTTGAAGCAAGGCAGTCCATTATGTTTTAAATAGGAGCAGTGAACAGGATTTTCTCACAAGTGGCCTCCAAGGCTCTATCTAGATAATAAAGCCTTTGGCCACCTTAGTAAAACATGAATCTTAGTCTTCTGTGGAGGATTAAGCTTAGCATCATTAAAATAAAATTCCAAAATCATTTTTTATTTGACATTTTCTCCTTTTCCTCTCTTCAAAGCTATCTTATAGTATGTTGACATTTTTATGAAGAGTTCCAGCTGTCATCTGTGTGGACCTTTATAACGAAGCCATAACATTTTCCTAGTATGTTTGATGTTTCAAGCTTGTCTTTTGTTCTTGCTACACACACACACACACACACACACACACACACACACACACACCAGTGACTACAAGAACAGCCACTGAAACTGCCATGGGTCTGACAGTCATTCCAAGAGGAGAAAGGAAGACTGGATTAAAAGTGCTTAAGGGGATGGGGGATGGGCACTGTGCTATTTGAGGATGGAGAGGGGCTGCCACTTCCACTTAGATGTTTTAGCCCAGAAAGCACTGGCAAGAGTAGCTGAACTCACAAAGGATCAGGGATGCAAAGTCAGTGGCTACCGCTTATGGACACTTGTCCACAATTTATCACAATTGCACATTTCTTGGATTTCTCAAGCACCTGTGATGGTGGAAATTGCTTTTGAGGAGCTATTTCTGGCCAAAACCATTCTCACAAGTCTGGCAAGGGTACACTTTAAAACATGAAGGTGGTTTGTTTTCCATACCAGGTGATTTAAAGATCCAAATAGCCCTCAATGCAATAAGCACAGAAGAAAGTAGTTGTCTGAATTTCCCTTCAGCATCATTCGTTAAATTGTAGCTAGTTGTGATTTCTAGAGCCCTGCAGCAAAAGTAACTGGGAAAAAGAGCAAATTTGCAACTATGTTCTAACAGGTATGTGCCTGTGAGTAAAGTCAACTGTACCGGGTTAACACAACACAACACACAACACACACACACACACACACACACACACACACTGACATACACTCACACACATACATACATGCACACACACTCACATGTGAACATTCATACATTCTGCGACATACAAAACACTCATAAATGCACACATATATACCATATACACAAACCAAGCACACATACATACCATATACACATACCATACACACATACACACACACACACTCACACAGGCTCCCATAAACATGCAGATATAGATACAAACACATATGCACACAAAAATATTCACAAACTCACACACACATATGTGTGAGTATCCATATGCACACAACACTCATATACATGGACACATATACACACTGACAAACACACACAATACATACACACAAACACTCTGTCTTTCACATATGTGTGCATGCTTTTTCCTCTTTTATAAGTCAACACATCAGTTGTTAATCTGTAGTAAGTTCACACATAGGAAGTTATAAGACACTGTAACGCTTCAGTGACCTCTGCTTCTATATGTGAAATAGAGACTGTTATCAGGAATTCCTTTGGTGAGGCCTTTAGCTCTGAGCACACCAGAACGTGATGATGTTTGGATATTGGCAGTCAAGTGCAGTTGTCCCTCTTACAGACAACCCAAATTTGGTCTCTGTCACCCACTTGATGGACCGCAACTGTATGTATTCTAGTTCCAAGATGTCTGGTGCCCTGTTTTGACTTCTTAGGGCAATGAACACACAAGTTGCACATACACAAATGCAGGCAAAATACTCATACATGTAAAATAAAAATATAACACTAAAAATAGTCTCTTAAGTCAAACAAATAATTAAGAGGCTATTAATCTACATCTTTCATTTCAAGGCCCAAATCTAGTGACTATTCTTAAAAGATAATATTTGAACACACAAAAGACACATTATGTATTCATGCACAGAAGAAAGACCAGCTTTGAGTTGAAGAAACAAACTTCGGAATAAAGCAAACTTGACAATAACTTAATCTTGAGGACTCTGCCTAGAAGACAGTTAAAGAGTGAACACTGCAGTTAAAGCCACAGTCTCTGGTATTTTTAGCAAATAATTCAGAAATTATTCTAATTTATTTCAAGATCATATTTTAAGCTTACTTGTTAACTTTAGATATTAAGACATAATAGCACTTTGTTGTTAAATGTTAAAACTGTTTTAAAATGAGTACAGTTTGAGATCTTCAGTTCAGAAAACATTGCAAGTCTGTGAAGATGTTATAGTCTTGCATGTTTACACAAAAAAGCAAAGTATTGCGTTAATGTCAATGTCATACTCATTTAAACTACTAACTGCAGATAAAAAGCACATTGTGTTCACTTCGGGTTTATGGCAAACTATGGAAGTTGCCACCGAGTTGTAGTAGCTGTCATTCTTACAAAAGAATGTGTATAAGCTGAAGGGTTTTGCACTACTTATAAAATAACCATCAAAGGGATTTCTGGACAAAATGTATTGGTATGGGCATATGTAGCTTCCTTGTGCACAAAGAAGAGCTTTTTCAAAAGGAATGATTTTGCATCACTTCATGGCATTTCTAGGACTAGTTCTCGATTTCCTTTGCAGATGCCTGTAGTTGCACTAACATAGATAAATGGAGTTCCATTTAAAGGTTTGCTTTACTGTATGCTTCCTTATTTATGTACATCTCAGTAAAGAACAATCATCACAGCAGTGTGCAAAACAAGTTCTTACATATGCTAATGATTAAATGAACTGAGATCCTCTTATAGAAACATCCTTATGTTTTTTTCAACTTCATACATTCTGTGATATTAGAAAATACTTATTGTGCCCATTTTCAAAATTCCAGAAACAAATTCTAAGACCCCAAAGCCTAGACTGTATTTTAATGCCAACTTCTATTCTCACTTTTCACCTAAACACCAAATATTATAGTAAATAATTACAGTTAGTTTGGGATGTTTTACAAAATCCTTATGCAAATAAATAAAGGACATTTCATGGCTGATTTGGAAAGATTATCTTCTAATCAAGGTTAGACCTATTTCACCCCTGTTGAGATTGCCTTTGATACTTGTCTTAGTCAGGGTTTCTATTCCTGCACAAACATCATGACCAAGAAGCAGTTGGGGAGGAAAGGGTTTATTTGGCATATACTTCCACATTGCTGTTCATCACTTAAGAAGTCAGGACTGGAACTCAAGCAGGTCAGGNAGCAGGAGCTGATGCAGAGGCCATGGAGGGATGTTCTTTACTGGCTTGCTTCACCTGGCTTGCTCAGCCTGCTCTCTTTTAGAAACCAAGACTCCCAGCCCAGAGATGGTCCGTCCCACCCACAAGGGTCCCTTCCCCCTTGGTCACTAATTGAGAAAATGCCCTGCAGCTGGATCTCATGGAGGCATTACCCCAACTAAAGCTCCTTTCTCTGTGATAACTCCAGCTGTGTCAAGTTGACACAAAATTAGCCAGTACAGTACTTATCTCTGAATTATGATGCCAACTGATAGCTGAACACAAGGCACACCAGACCCTATCAGATGACAACCACCATGACACTGATCAGAGGTAAAGAATGTATGGCAAATGAATGGATGCCCCAGCTGACCAGTAAGTGACTAAAAGACTTGAGCTTCCCAAGGTCTCTCATAATTTATAAAGTTTATACAAATTTAATCACTCCTACCTATCTATGTGAGTAGATTTCAAACTGCATGTTGGTCTTTTACTTGGAAAGATGATTGAGAGAAAGGGTGTGCAAGCCTTGCCTTTGTATTCAGATCTGCTTTGATGCCCCTGGAGCCTTAATCCTCAGGAAGAATCCAGCCTTCATTTTCAATGCCGGTGTCTTTCCCACTGCATCTTCGAGGCCATAAGTCATCCTGGCACTAGTATATCACTTCCCACCTCAATTTAAGACATACTTTTTGAATCCCTCTAGCCTACTTTCCAAATTTTATATTTGAAATATTGTATTTGCTCCAAAGAACTACAAGTACTATAAAAGTAGAATGTTTGAGTTTTTGTGTTTTGTGTAAGCCTGCATATATGACAATTTTTATAATATCTTCAGATAATCATTTGACTATACTGTAATTTCCTCTCTCCAAATCCTTTCATGTTGCCTGGACACACTCTCACTTTCAAATTTATGATCTCTTCTTTAATTGTTGTCACACATACACATACTCACAAACAGGTATATATTCCTTTGTACATAAATATAATGTTTTAAATTAATATTTAAAGGCATCAGAAGATAGCACTTCCTTAAGTACTTGTCTCTTCATGAACTTCTGTTCTCACATGTTTTGTTATAATGAATCTTTGCTCTGCAAACTATAACAAATCCATCTAATTCTCTGAGTCTCTTCTTGATCCAGGCTTGCTCATATTGTCTTATATTCATTTTAAATCCTACTATGAATCCTTCTGGTTGGGGAGCTAGATCACTATAGCAACTGCAGTAGTTATTGCTTTTCTCCTCTGTTCAGTGAAAAGCAGAAGTAATTCAACAGTGAGACTTAGATATGGAATCAAAGCCCATGAAAAAAAATTGACAATGACTTTCTGCTAATTATTTGTAGAGATATGTAACTCAATATTTGTGTCAAAATAATAAAATCAACAAAAGCTGTAACACTGATCATTTATTTAGAGGGGAAATAGATCAGATTCTCCTTTAGAAGTATGTCACAATGATGAAACAAACAAAGATGAAGAAAATAGTATATATAATGCTAATGGCATTAACTGGAACTCATGCCAAATTATAACAGTTATTCTTGCTTTTCATTCTACGTTTATTTGTTATAAGGAAATGTGATTCCCCCAGGAGCAGGGTGGATCCTAGCTTGGGAAAAGTGATACAGAATGTCCCTGGGTTGGCTGTAATGATATCTGACCATGAATATGTTATTTTACTAGTGTTCAAAACTAAAGCAAAATTCTATGTTGCCTCAAGTTTGAAGAAGGGATTTTTATTTTATAACTAAGCTAAGGGATCACAGCATAATTTAGTAACAAGAATAGTTGGCTGTTAAAACATTTTATTCTATCAAAATAAATTAGTAGGGAATATAGAACAAGTAGCACTACGTGACATATTACTCACAAAAATAAAAATTTCTCTTTAAGAATAATAATTTTTCTTTTAAGTAGTATTTTTAAAACTATTTAAAGTATATTGGGAAAGGCATCTAAATATGTTTGATACTACTAAAGAAAAATTGCAGTAATATATTCATGGGCATGCCACTAAATCTGTCCAAGGTTTATCATATCACATTACATTTTAGAATAAGACACAAGTCTATAAAGCATGAAGGAGCAGTTTCTTAACAGTTTCATTCACATGGTCATACATATCTGACAGTAATTATTATTTTTATAGATCTCATCAGATTATGGTCTCTGTAAAAACGAACACCTTAGACAAAACCTGGTCTACTCCCATCAAATGTACAATGATTGATTTGATATCCTGGGTGGATTTATCTCTTAGATCTATAGAATTAGAAAGGTCTGAAGGGAGCATAATCTTATAGAAACTGAAGGAAGTTATTTGGTAACAATGTTCACAGTCATAGTATTCCTATTTTCCAAATGAGCTATAAAAATACTAAAAGAACACCACCACAATTTATGAACACATACAATAGACCTTCCTGCTTTGGCTTGACTAAACATTGAAACATTCTACATTCATGCTCCCATTATGTTTTCCTGTGGTATAAGGGGTTCGACCTAGGTCCTTATCTATGTTATGCAAGTAGTCATTCAATGAGCAGGTCTCTCACCACACATTTTGTTTTGTTTGGTTTGGTTTGGTTTGGTGTTCTGAGGAAGTGTTGATATGTTGCCCAGGTTGGCTTTGAACTAGTGATCCTCCAGATTTAGCTTTCAAAATAGGTATACATGTGGGATTAGAGGTATGCAATATCACAACAGTTTCCATTTTGTTCTTACACTTAGCAGTTTAGGGATTTTTAGGTATGTTCAATAATACAATAGTCAAGACAACGCAGGTGATTGAAATAACAAATACAATACAAACATTGTTTCAGCATGCAGGTTTGTTATTTCAATTGTAAAAGTTTACAAGGAAAAAAAAAAGCTCTCTTAAATTACAAGCACAATAGCAGCACAGAGAGAAAATGGTGAAGAATAAAGTCCACTAAAATATAAAGGAGTCAGGAGCTGCTTACTTTTTTGTGATAACAAGAACTATTTTGATACACTGGGGTGTCAGGAGAATAACAGAATGATTTGAGAAACTAGATCTAGTAAAACAAAACAATAAAACCAAAACCAAGTTATCTGGAATATGAAAGATACATGTTTTAGAAATAAAATTCAAGTGTGCTCTTCAGTAAGGATGACCATATCATGATAGTGTTACTCTGCATTCACAGTCATGAAATGGATGCATAAGCTAATTATTATCCATTTCACTCCTCTAGATAATTCAGGTCCTCTTTATGCATTATCCAGTCTTTTTCACATCTCTTTCAGTTTTCATATTTATTCATGGGGCTAGGGAATTCCAATTATAAAATTACTTCCCTAATTTTTGTTTCTTCCTTCCAAGTATAATTCAAACTACAACAGAATAAGAGGATATTCTCTTTCTTCCCCTGCTCCTTATCAGGTCTAATGTAACAAGACAAGAATGAGGACACGGGTCTTACTACCTTATTACTGAAGACTTAAAGCAGGGTCTGAGGCTTTGGATTGCATTAGGATATGCCTGTATTATATGGATCTTAATACGTAATTTATTTATTTATAATACTAATGAATAGGCCTTTGTGATGAGTCTTTTGGGACACTGAAGAGTGGTATCCTTGGACCTATTTTCAATCCCATATCTAGTTCCTTATCTTTTCACAGTGCTTTTTATTTCACAATACAATGAATATTGGAGAAAATACCTTTAAGCAGAAAGATAAACCTACATTGTTTAAGTTTTTAAAAATATAAGAATTAACATACATGAAGTTCACCTATCTGAAGAAGAAATCAAATATGTGATTTATGAGTAATTAAAGCACATTGATATATGGAAAGACTTGATTTATACAAAGGTAAGCATTTCTAATTTGGTTAAAATTATTTTTGTAAATTGAGAATGAAGTTTTTATTCCAATTAACACACTCTGCTCATCTACTTCAACCCCGCCCGTATAAAATAACTAACAAACCACTTCTAGTTTCTCCAGGTAATAGTCACAGTTATGTCAGCCTGGAGTTTACAGAAGCAGGTGTATCACGTTGATGGTCCCATATAAAACAAGTTAAATAGGTGCTAAACAGAAGACACCATGTGCAATGCTTCTTAACTTTCTTGGCACTGTCCTTGCTTAAGTGATCATGTTTTATGGTCTTCAATTATTAGATGTTATTGTAAGAAGTAGTAAACAGAAATTCCTGGCTGGCTATAGGTTAAGAAAAAAGACTGTAAAGTCTAAGTCATTTGATGAAAGGTACAGTTTTCTCTTTTAGATAATAATGCCCAGGTCATTACTTGAAATTGTCAGACAATTCAAATCCAAATTTCAGCCTCTGACATCCCTTATATATAGTATACTGGTGGTGAAATGCTATACAATATAGTCTGCTCACCTACTTGTATGGTATCTCTAATACTCATATTCATTCAAATCCAAATGACTCTCCAACACTCATATCACATTTTGCTCTTCCATGAAGATAATCTAAATTATTATATGTCAACTCCTTTAAATTTTTTTCAAAACATATTTTGTGTGTCACCTATTTAACTTGTTTTTCCTGGTGAAGCTTCTTTAGAACTGTGTCTCTGAATACATTTTGAGATGTAAGAGCTACAGCAATTAAATGTTTTGGAGGGTCAGATGTAATAATCTGAAGAGCCAGAAAGCATTTATCTGTGCATTTGTCCCTGACTCAGACAGATGAGAAAAGAGAAATTTATTCAAAGATGGAAATACAGTAGTTAATTTGTCCTAAGACAGTGTGTTCCAAACCTTTAGTGGATGCCAGAAACTATTAAGAATCCCCAAGGCAGTGGATAAGATGATGTGTTTTTCCTACCTACATATACCTATGGCAAAGTTTGCTTTAAACTTAGCACAATAAGAAATTAATCCATAATAACTAATGATGGATGGAAATATAATAACAAAACATCTCAATCAAATTACTAGCATCACTGTTTGTTATCCTTGGTAAGAACAGGGCCACTTGAACACTAGCTTTGCAACCACAAAATGTTGAGCCTTGGAATCTTTATGGTTCTTCAGTGACTAATGGATAGGTAGTTATCCAGTGTTGATGTGTTAGAGAAGAAAATGAGTCAATTCTTATGCTGGACATGGTAAGATGGGGACATTTTACCATGTTACTCACAACACTGGGGGATGTAAAACTTGTAAATTGTTTATTTTTACAGCTTTACATTTAATACTATCAGACCAAAGTTGACTATTGATAACTAAGTTAGGAATAGAGAACTAGAGTAAAGAGGCAATGCTGGACATAGATACTCCTTTAGAGACATTGAAAAGTTGGTACAAGTTAAACATGGCACCTAATCTCTTGCATCTAGCTAACAAATAACAATATTTTTGTTTTAAAGTATGTTATAAATTACAAGGACCTCAGATTAGCCTTCAAATGTAAATCGTATCATTAGGAAACCTTAGTTAGAGATTGGCTTTGGCTCTCAGTGCTAGGTAACCTATCTAACACAAACAGTCCCTGGTTTTAATTCCTACTGTGTAAGAAAACAAAAACAAGCAAACAAACAAACAAACAAAACCCCCAATAATTGGTATTTAAATTCCAATATAAAAAAGAACTAGGGTGCCCTGAGCAGACATTGGGTGTTGGCTCTGCACCCAGTCCTACAACACCCAGAGGAAGCTCTACTCCCTGGTGCTCTAACACACCCAGGATCACTGAGGGAGCATGACTCCCAGGTGCTCTGAAAAGCCCAGGATCAAGGATTAGAAGCTCATGGGATCACAGAATCTCAGGATCACAGAGGAAGCTCTACTCCAAGGAGATCACACATACCTAGGAGCACTGGAGCTCTGACACATTCAAGATCACAGGTGAGGCCAGAACATCTTTCCCAACACCCATCATAACTGGGAACCACACAGGAGTTTTGGAAACAAACCCAGTTAGAGGCATGGGTTTCTTCTAGCTTACACCTGTGCCTGGAGCAAACCCAGGGTTCTGACTCCCCACCCAACCCTGCAACACCTAAAAATGTCTTGACTTCCAGGAGTTCTGACACAACAGAATCTCAGGAGCTTGGTCAAACCAGGATTTTGGTATCCCAGAATGAGCTTGACTCCCAGGAGCTCCGATACACCCAGGATTTCAGGATCACAGAATCACAGAATCACTGAGACAGCTTGACTCTGAGGAGTTCTGACACAACCAGGATCACAGGAGGGACAGGCTCCAGTAAGGGACTGCATGGGCAGGTAGCACTAGAGATATCCAAATGGTGGGAGGCAAGCAAAAGAGCATAAGCATAGAAAACAAGTCTAATTGGCATCATCAGAACCCAATTCATCCACTACAACAAGTTCTGAATCACACTGGAAAAGCAAGACTCAGATTTAAAATCACATCTTATGATGATGATAGAGGACCTTAATGAGGACATAGATCACTCTCTTAAAAAAAAAATACAGGAGAACACAGGAAAACAGGTAGAAGTCCTTGAGGAAACTCGAAAATACTTAAGTATTACAGGAATACTTAAGTAATAAGTATTCCTATTACTTAAATACCTATTTAACGTGAAGGAATGGAACAAAACCCTCCAGAACTAAAAAATGGAGATAGACACAAGAGAGAAATCACAAATGGAGACAATCCTGAAGATAGAAAACCTACGAAAGAGATCATGAGTCATAGATACAAGCATCACCAACAGAATACAAGAGATAGAAGAGAGAATAGCAGGCGCAGAAGATACCCTAGAAAACATTGGCACAACAGTCAAGGAAAATGCAAAAAGCAAAAAGCTCCTAAGACAAAACATTCAGGAAATCCAGGATACAATGAGAAGACCAAACCTATGGATAATTGGTATAGAAGAGAGAAATAATGCCCAACGTAAAAGACCAATAAATATCTTCAACAAAACTACAGAAGAAAACTCCCCTAACCTAAAGAAAGAGATGCCCATGAACATACAAGAAGCCTATAGAACTCCATTGTCCCATTGCACAATAATCAAAATACCAAATTCAGAAACAAAGAAAAAAATATTAAAAGCAGTAAGGGAAAAAGGTCAAGTAATATATAAAGGCAGACCTATCAGAATTACACCAGACTTCTCACCAGAGACTCTATAGGAAAGACGATCCTGGGCAGATATCATAGAGACCCTAAAAGAACACAAATGCTAACCCAGGCTACATACCCAGCAAAACTTTCAATTAACATATATGTAGAAACCAAGATATTCCATGACAATACAAATTTGCACAATATATTTCTACAAATCCTGCCCTACAAATGATAATGGATGGAAAACTCAAACACAAGGAGGGAAGCTACACCCTAGAAAAAGCAAGAAAGTAATCTTTTAGCAAACCCAAAAGAATATAGCCACACAGACATTATTTCACTTCTAACAACAAAAATAACAGGAAGCACAGTCACTTTCCTTAATATCTCTTAAAATAATGGACTCAATTCTCCAATAAAAAGACATAGAATAACAGACTGAATAGGTAAAGAGGACCCAGCATTTTGCTGCATACAGGAAATGTACCTCAGTGACAAAAACCGGCACAACCTCAGAGTAAAAGGAAGGAAAAAATTTTCCAAGCAAATGGTTCCTAGAAAAAAAAAGCTGGAGTAGCCATTCTCATATCGAATAAAATCTACTTTCAACAAAACGTTATCAAAAAAAAAAAAAAGATAAATAGGAAACGTCATATGCCCCAAAGGAAAAAATCTACCAGGAAGAACTCTCAATTCTGAATATCTATGCTCCAAATACAAGGGCATCCACATTCATAAAAGAAACTTTACTGACGCTCAAAGCATACATTGCACCTCACACAATAATAGTGGAAGACTTCAACACTTCACTCTGAGTAGTGGACAGATGATGGAAACAGAAAATAAACAGAGACACAGCAAAGCTAACAGAAGTTATGGAGCAAATGGATTTAACAGATATCTATAGAACATTTCATCTTAAAAAAAAAAAAGAATATACCTTTTTCTCAGCACCTCATGGTACCTTCTCCAAATTTGACCATATATAATTGGTCACAAAAGAGGAGTCAAAAGATAAAAGAAGACTAAAGTAATCCCATGCACCTCATCAGATCACCGCAGACAAAGGCTAGTCTTCAATAACAACAAAAATAAGAGAAAGCCCACATACACGTGGAAGCTGAAAAATCCTCTACTCAATGATAACCATAAGTAGTTAATGTTAAAGACTTTTTAGAATGTAATGAAAGTGATTAGAGAATATACCAAAATGTAAAGGACACAATGAAAGCAGTTCTAAGAGGAAAAGTCATTCCTCTAAGAGCCTCCAAAAAAACTGGAGAAAGCATAAACTAGCAGCTTGACAGCACACATGAAAACTCCAGAACAACAACAACAAAAAGCAAATACACCCAAGAGCAGTAGATGGCAGAAAATAATCAAACTCAGGGATGAAATCAACCAAGTAGAAACAAAAATAACTATACAAAGTATCAACAAAACTAGGAGCTGGTTCTTTGAGAAAATCAACAAGATAGATAAACCCTTAGCCAAACTAAGAAGAGAATACAGAGGCAGTATCCAAATTAACAAAATCAGAAATGAAAAGGAAGATATAACAACAGAAACCAAGGAAATTCAAAAAATCATCAGAACCTACTCCAAAGCCTGTACTCAACAAAATTGGAAAATCTGGATGAAATGGACAATTTTCTAGAGAGACACCAGGTACTAAAGTTAAATCAGGATCAGATCAATCATCTAAAGAATCCCATAACCCCTAACAAAATAAAAGCCGTCATTAAAAGTCTTCCCACCCAAAGGGGGGAGTGGGGGAAGCCCAGGCCCAAATTGGTTTAGTACAGAATTCTATCAGACTTTCAAAGAAGACCTAATACCAATACTCTTTAAACGTTCCACAAAATAGAAAAGGAATAAACACTACCCAATTCATTCTATGAATACACAATTCTGCTTATACCTAAAACACAAAAAGACCCAACAAAGAAAGAGAACTTAAGACCAATTTTACTTATGAATATCAATGCAAAAATACTCAATAGAATTTTTGCAAACCCGAACCATAAAGTTCTTTGAGAAAATCAACAAGATAGATAAACCCTTAGCCAAACTAAGCAGAGAGTACAGAGGCAGTATTCAAATTAAACAATGACTTCATGAAATAAAGCCAGATCTATAAGAATAACACCAATTTCTTTATGTGCATGCTAAAATCCAGAAGGCATTGGATAGAAAAATCTAAAAACACGAAGGTAACATGGATGCCAGCCCAGACCACTCTACCCAGCAAAACTTTCAATTACAATAGATGAAGAAAAGAAGATGTATTATGAAAAACACTTAAAAATTAAATAATATTTATCTACAAACCCAGCCCTAAAGGTGAGATAGAAGGAAAACTCCAACCTGAAGTGTAAACCATTCCCAAGAAAACAAAAGGAATAAATAATCCCATTCAAGCAAATCAAAAGATGAGAAACACACACACACACACACATCCACAACTACCACCAAACCAATAATAATAACAATAAAATCACATTGATATTTCTCAATGTTAAGAATGTCAATTGTTCAATAAAAATAAAGAGATTAGCAGAAATAGTGTGGAAAAAGGATTTATTCTTCTGCTGCATGGAGAAAAAAAACACACCTTAATATCAAGGATAGACATCACTTCATGGTAAAAGGATAGAAGAGATTTTGGACCTAAGAAGCAAGTTGGTATAGCCATTTTAATATCTGACAAAATAGACTTCAATTAAATACTAATCAGAAGAGCTAGGGAAGGGCACTAAATAGCCAAGAAAGCAAATATCCACCAAGAGACCACTGCAATTCTTAACATCCCTGCACCAACAGTGATAGGCAAGTTCATAAACACATTACAGCTTAAATCACATATTAACTTTCACACATTGATAGTGGGATACTACCTCACTGTTGTCAACAGACAGGGAATTCAGACAAAATCTAAACAAAGAAATGTTGCAGACAACAAACATTATAAACCTAATATAGTTATACAACATTTCACCCAAACACAAAGAATGTACCTTCTTCTCAGCACCTCATGGAACTTTCTCCCAAATTGACCATATTCTTAGACACAAAACATCTCAAGGAATACAAGAAAATTAAAATAGTATCCCACATCCTATCTGACCACTACAGATTAAAGCTGGTATCAATAACAATCGTAATAACAGAAAGCTTATGGACGCATGGAAACTGAACAACTCACTATGTAATAAAAAGTGGGCCAAGACAGAAATTAAGAAATTAAAGACTGTCTAGAACTGAGTAAAAATGGATCCACAACATTCTCAGACATAAATGACATGATGCAAATGGTGTTAAGAGGCAAGTTCATAGCACTAAGTATCTTTATAAAAATTGGAGTAAACTTAGATTAGTAATTGAATTACACACTTGAAAGATATAAAACAAAAAGAAGAAATCAAACCCAAAAGTAGTAAATGGCAAGAAATATTGAAGCCCAAGGCTGAAAGCAATAAAATAAAAACAAGAAAAACAAAAATAAAACAAAGATTCAAGGAAACAAATGTTAGCTTTTTGAGAAAAATAAACAACATTGACAAACTCTTATTCAAATGAACTAAAAGATGGGTAGAAGGTGTAAATTAACTAAATTAGAAATGAAAATATGGATCTCAACAGACATATAGGAAATCCAGAGAATCATAAAGACATACTTTAAAAACATGTATTCTATCAAATGAAAACTCTAAAAGCAATTAATAATTTTCTCAACATATAGTACCAAAGTTACATCAAGATCAGATGAACAACTTAGATTAGAGAACAGAGAACTATAAACCCTAATGAAACCGAAGCAGTAATAAAAGCCTTTCAACCAAAACATCCAAAAACAAACAAAATGAAAACACACCCAGGCTCCAGGACCAATGTAGAATTTCATCAGACTTTGAGAGAAGAGTTAATTTCAATAGTAGTCAAATTAGTCCAGAAAAGAGAGAGAGGGAACATTGACCAATTGGTTTTATGAGGTCACAGTCACCCTGATACCCAAGTCCAACAATGAAAGAATCACAGAACAATTATCCTAATGAAGGTAAGTGCAAAAATTCTCAATTTAATATTTATTAGACAAATCAAAAAACACATCAGAAATATCCTCATATCAGAATCAAGTAGGCTTCATCCCAATTAACATATGTAAATCAATAAATATAATCTGCAGATAAACAAAGAGAACAACAAGACCATATGATCACTTCATTAGATGCAGAAAAGGCCTTCCTTTGACAAAGTCCAAAATCCCTTCATAATAATAAAAAAAAGAAAAAGAAAAAAAGCATTGGGGTAATTCAAAGGGCATAAGGAAGGCAATATATAGTCCATAGCCAACATCAAGTTGAATAGAGAGAAACCTAAATGATTCCACTAAAGTTAAGATCAAGACCTATTTCTTTCTTCAGACCTATTCAGTAGAGTAGTTGACATCTTAGCCAGAGCAATAAGGCAACTGAAGGAGATTAAGGGGATACACATAGGGAAAGAAGAACCCAAAATATCTTTAATTGCAGGTGACATTGTAGTATATTATATATAATTGGTCCCAAAAATTCCACCAGGAAATTCCTACTCAACAAAGTAGGTGGACACAAAATTACCACACACACACACACACACACACACACACACACAGAGAGAAAAACAGTAGACCTCTTATATTTAAATGACAAATGGACTGAGAAAGAAATCAGGGAACAAAAACTTTTATAATCACCTCAAATATACACAATATCTTGAGGTAACTCTAACCAAGCAAGTGAAAGACTTGTGTGATAAAAACTTTATAAGACTCTGAAAAAAGAAAGTGAAGAGGGATTGAGAAGATGGAAAGGTCTCCCATGCTCATGTACTGGGAGGATTAAAAAAGTAAAAATAGCCCAATAAATTTCTTCACAGATTTTGAAAAGATAATTTTTAGTTTTATATGGTAACACAAATTTCCATATTATTTCAGTAACTATACTTTTGAGTTTTAGTAATAAAAATAACATGTTATTGATATAAGATTCACATTGAAAATGGAATTTAATTTATATAAATTCATATACCTATAGATACCTGATTTTTTTTATAAAGAAGCCAAAATCCACACTGGAAAAAAAAAAAACCCACAGTATCTTCAACAATGACTCTGGTCAAAAAGGATGGCAGCATGTATCCAATTCAAATAGAACCATATTTATCACCCTTGGCAGAACTCAGCTGCAAATGGAGCAGAGATATCAATCTAAAATGAGATTTGACAGAAAAAAAAGTTTGGAATAGTCTTGACCTCATTGGTGCAGGAAAAAACTGGATAGAACATCATAAACTCAGACACTAAGATCAACAATTAATTAACAAGACATAATGAAATTGAAAAGCTTCTGCATAGCAAAAAATGCCATAATTCTGATAAAGTGGCAGCCTACAGAAGGCAATTACATATACAATTTCATTAGCTATACTACTGAACTATAGTAATAAAATAGCATGCTATTAATATAAAAACATGCAATGATAAATGGAATGAAAGTGAAGAACCAGACACAAATTCACATAACCAAGATATCTGTTTTTTTGATAAAGAAGCCAAACTGTATACAGAAGATGAAAATAATTTACCTACCATACATTGCATAGGATGCTAATGTCCAAAATATATCAAGAAAACAAAGGACCTAGTTAAAATGACCTAGTTACATATGTAAACAGAACTCTCAAAGGAGGAAACACAAATGGCTGAAAAACAACAACAAAATGCTCAGAATCTGTAGCCATCAAGGAAATGTAAGTCAAAACTGCTTTGATATTTCATATTACCTCTATCAGAATGGCTAGGACCAATAAAGTATATGTGAGCTCATGCTGCTGAGCAAGTGGTGGCATGCCAATGTGTACAGCCATGCCAGAAATCAATGTGATTTTTCCTCCAGTAGAGAGCAATCTGGCCACCTCAAGATCAGTTACACCCCTCTGAGACATTGTACTGAATAGTTTTAGGTGACTTTAGTGACCTAAACTAATGTCAGCTGAGAATAGGAGGCCTCAATTAAGGAAATGTCTTCATATGGTAGGGTAGTAGGCCTGTCGGGGTATTTTCTTAATTTGTGATTGATAGGTTGCCCAGACCATCATAGGTGGTGCAATTGTTGGGCTGATAGTTCTGGGTTCTATAATAAAAAGCCGGTTGAGTAAGCCATATGTAGCAAGCCACTGAGCAGTACCACTTCATGGCCTCTGCCTCTGCTGCTGCCTCCAGGTTGCTGCCCAGTCAGAGTTCCTGCTCTGGATTCTTTCAGTGATGGATTGCTATTTGGAAGAGTAAGCCCTTTAGAAATCAAAGTAGAGTGCTAGGTAATAATTCTGTGAATCTGAATGGAATAATTTATGTCATCATACCTAAATGGTAATACACAATATACAGCAAATTCCTAACATCGTGAGTCACCCACAAATCACCTCTCCAACTCACTGCCATGGAATTTAAGGATTCGACACTGTCTGGGACTTGGGGTGAACTCTGTTCCCGCTACACCTCGATGCAGTTCAATACTATTGTTTAAATCTATTTAATGTAGTGGATGTAACCTTCTATGGAAACTTCATTTCCATAAAGCACAGGCATTATCTAACTGTGACCATTCTGTCTCTTTTAAGCCAAGCCACCTGTGCATTTTTAAAAGCTTCATTTGTTTGTTTCTATTCTAACCATAGAATGTACTGTCTTCTAAATCTTCTGCCACCCTAAGCAATAAAATAATAATAAAGGAGAGAACTGAAGCCTCGACTTGGATTTTTAAAAGGTTTCAGCAAAGGTGACCCTGAAAAATATTGATGGTTCAATTAGTTGACATTATCTAAAAGAAAATGAGGCTTAATGTTCCTCTGTGCTGTCTGGTTTTTTTATCTCATAATTCTAGCTGAAATTCTTCATTGCAAATGAATATGGTAATATTCTGGACAGACTTATGCTCAGTCTAGTCTGTCCTGAAGTCTCAATGGCCACTTTAAATCTTTTGGTCACCAGTAGAGATAATTCAATCAAGTTGACAAATTACTTCAATAAAACTTAGTGTGAAGAGAGTCAAGTCTCAGATTCCTGGGGTTGGGTGAATGCAGGCAAATTAAAAAGTCTAAAACAAAATAGACGTGAAACCACATAAGATGAAAGTGTGCCTTTGAAACCTCTTCTATCTGTGGAGCTAAATTTGACACAAGATATTCATCATCCTAATTTAATTTTAATATATAGCCTACTTAGAAGCTTCATAGATCCTAAGCATTTACCATCTATTGTGTCATTCTGTCTTCATACTTTCAGATTATTACAAACTTGAGTTTATATTCTGTAAGAACAAATATACTATTCTAATAACTGCATGTACATGGGCATATATAAATTTTTGCCTCAAATGAATATTATTTGTAACATTGACAAAGACATAACTTCTGTCTTTTAAATTTTATTTCTAGGAAATAAAGATATTTGAGAAAAATATATTTCAGGTAAGAATCATTTCTAAACTTTGAACCTAATCAGCAGCTGTAAGTATTGAGCTATAAGAGCTTGAATTGCTTTCCTTCACTTCCCCTGATTAAGAAAATCTTAACTAATATGTTATATTCTAGAATCTAATCTACAACCTTTAGTACACTCATCTCTTATGTCTCAGTCTCTTTAGATTTGTGGATTTTGTCATTTACATATTTTGTCCTTGTGAAAATACCGGTCATGTTTTTTGCTGATTAGTTGGATATCAATTTTACACAAAGTAGTAGCATTTAGGATGAAGGAATCTTAATTTGAAAACTTCTTCTACCATACTGGACTGGAGCAAAGCTGTGGTATGTTTTCTGGATTGATGACTAATGTGAGAGCTCAGCTTAATCTGGATTGTGTCATCCCTGGTCTGGTAGTCCTAGGAGCTGTGAGAAAGCATGCTGAGCAAGTCATGGGGGTAATATTGTAATCACTCCTCTGTGGCTTCTACTCCAGTTCCAGACATGAATTTCCTGTCTTGAGTTACTGCCCTGACTTCTTTGAGATTAGAGCCATGAGCCACCATATCTATATAGGTTTATGAATATTTATATAGATAGGGAGAAACTCATATTGAACAGGATCATCTCATTGTTTACAACCAGCAGGTAGGTTGACTAATCTATTGAAATCTTCAGAGAAGAACTGTTAAAAGTAATTTTTCATCATTTACATTTTTTTAAATTAAACATTTTCTTCATTTACATTTTAAATGCTATCCTGAAAGTCCCCTATACACTCCCCCCAACCCTGCTTCCCAACCACCACTCCCCCACTCCCACTTCCTGGCCATTGTGTTCCCCTGTACTGGGGCATAGAAAGTTTTCAAGACCAAGGGGCCTCTCTTCCCAATGATGGCCAACTAGGCCATCTTCTCCTACATATGCAGCTAGAGACATGAGCTCAGGGGGTACTGGTTAGTTCATATTGTTGTTCCTCCTATAGGGTTGCAGACCCCTTCAGCTTCTTGGGTACTTTCTCTAGCTCCTCCATTTNGGGCCCTGTGTTCTATCCAATAGATGACTGCAAGCATCTACCTCTGACCAGGCACTGGCATAGCCTCACAAGAGATAGCTACATCAGGGTCCTCTCAGCAATGAAATTATCCCATGCATCCTATCAGATCACCATGGACTAAGGCTGATCTTCAATAACAACACAAATAATAGAAAGCCAACATTCACATGGAAGCTGAACAACACTCTAGTNAATGATACCTTGGTCAAGGAAGAAATAAAGAAAGAAATGAAGGACTTTTTAGAGTTTAATGAAAATGAAGCCACAACATACCCAAACTTATGGGACAACATGAAAGCAGCCCTAAGAGGAAAAGTCATTGCCCTGAGTGCCTCCAAAAAGAACCTAGAGAGAGCATACACTGGCAGCCTGATAGCACACCTAAAAGCTCTAGAACTAAAGGAAGCAAATTCACCCAAGAGGAGTAGATGGCAGGAAATTTCAGCTACACTTAATTCAAAATCAGGACAAGGTAATGTCTACTTTCTCTTAATTAAATAATGAATGAAACCTAACACCCATTTATCATGCTATGAATTTAAATTGTTAAACAATGAACTTGAAGATAAAAGAGGGAGTTTGATAGGTATCCTTACATGAGAATGTCATTTTTTAATTATAAGACACACTTTACTTAGCAAAGTTGTAGCAATGAAGAATATTGTTTTATATTGGTTGTTTTCTAAAATATAAGATATGAGGATTTTCAAAGAAAAAAGATATCATTGAAAACTGTCAGGTCCTTACTGCTGGGGCAGACCACTAGTTGGTGTGCACCCTTGAAGAGGATCCACTGCAAACAGAGCAGTTGTCTGAAGGCCCCCCAGGAGATGTATTGCAGCCAGGGCAACAGATCAGCAGCTTCTATGCCCCTGTGAAGAGGACCCAGCTGGAAGGCCCCATAGGTGGTCTGCTTCAGCCAGGGCAGCAGGGCTACTGAGAGACATGAAGCAACCCAGGGGAAAAAAAAGGCAGACTCCATGCAGTCATCCAGACAAACACCAGCTATATCCAGGTGTCGAAAGGCAAGTGAAAGATGATAAGAAACTTTACTAAAGCTCAAAACACACATTGAATCTCACATAGTAATAGTAGGAGATTTCAACATCCCACTCTCACCAATGTACAGATCATTGAAACAAAAACTAAACAGAGACACAGTGATACTAACAGAGGTTATGAACCAAATGGATTTATCAGATATCTATTGAACATTTCACCCTAAAACAAAAGAATACACCTTCTTCTCAGAACATTATGGTACCTTCTCCAAAATAGACCAAATACATGGTCACAAAGCAACCTTCAACAGAGACAAGAAGACTGAAATAATACCATGCCTCCTAACAGATCACCATGGCCCAAGGCTTGTCTTCAGTAACAGCAAAAACTACAGAAAGCCCACATATATGTGGAAACTGAACAAGTCTCTACTCAATGAAAACTTGTTCAGGGAAGAAATATTGAAAGAAATTAGACTTCCTGGAATTTCATGAAAATGCTGACACATCATACCCCAACTTATGAGACACAATGAAAATAGTGTTAAGAGGAAATTTCATAGCAGTAAGTGCACTGGTAAAGAATCTGGAGAGGTCTTGTACTAACAACTTAACAGCACATCTGAGAGCTCTAGAACAAAACGAAGCAAACTCACCTAAGAGAAGTAAAAGGCAAGAAATAGTCAAATTCAGGGGTGAAATCAACCAAATAGACATAAAACTATACAACGAATCAGTAAAACCACAAGCTGGCTCTTTCAGATAACCAACAAAATAGATAAACCCCTAGGCAAACTAACTAAAGGGCCAAGAGGCAGTATCCAAATTAATAAAATCAGAAATGAAAAGAGAGATATATCAACAGAAATGGAGGAAATTAAAAAAAAAAATCAGATCCTACTATAAAAGCCTATACTCAACAAAACTGGAAAATCTAGAAGAAATGGATGGTTTTCTAGACAGGTGCCACATACCAAAGTTAAATCAAGAGCAGGTAAACTATTTAAACAGGCCCATATCACACAAGGAAATAGAAGAAGTAATTAACAACCTCTCTACCAAAAAGCCCAAGGCCTGATGGAGTTAGTGCAAAATTCTACCAGACCTTCAAATAAGAAGACCTTATAGCAATTTCACTCAAACTATTCCATAAAATAGAAACTGAAGGAACACTACCAAACTCATTCTAGGAGGAAACAATTACTCTGACACCTAAACCACACAAGGACCCAACCCAAAAAGAGAACTTCTAACCAATCTCACTTATGAATATCGATGCAATAATACTCAATAAAATTCTTGCAAACTGAATCCAAGAACACATCAAAACCATCATTCACCATGATCAAGTAGGCTTCATCCCAGTGATGCAAGGTTGGTTTAATATACAAAAATCCACTAATGTAATCCACTATATAAACAAACTTAAAGTAAAAATTACATTATCATCACCTTCGACACAGAAAAAGCATTTGACAAAATACAACACTTCTTCATGCTAAAAGTATTGGAGAGATTAGAAATTCAAGGCACATACCTAGACATAATAAAGCAATTTACTGTAAACCAAAAGCCAATATCAAATTAAATAGACACATACTTGAAGCAATCCCACTGAAATCGGGAACAGGACAAAGATGCCCACTCTCCCTGTATCTATTCAATATAGTACTAGAAATGTTAGAACAATAAGATAACAAAAGGAGACTAAAGGGATACAAATGGGTAAAGAAGAAATAAAGGTATCACTATTTGCAGATGATATGATAGTATATATAAGTGACACCAAGAATTCTACCAGAGAACTTCTCCAGTTGAAAAACAACTTCAGCAAAGTGGCAGGATATAAAATTAATAACTCACATAAATCATTAGCCTTCCTTTATATAAAGGATAAACAGGCTGAGAAAGAAATTAGGGAAATAAATACGTTCACTATAGCCACAAATAATATATAGTATCTTGGGGTGACTAATCAAACAAGTGAAAACCTGTATGACAATAATTTCAAGTCTCGCAAGAAAGAAATCTAGGAAGATCTCAGAAAATGTAGAGTTCTCCCATGCTCATGGATTGGCAGAATTAACATAGAATAGATTCATTGTGATTCCCATTAAAATTCCAACACAATTCTTCAAAGACATGAAAAGAACAATTCTCAAATTCATCTGGAAAGGTAAAAGAAAAAAAACAGAATAGCAAAAACAATTTTTTCTTTTCTTTTCTTTTCTTTTTTGATTAATATAGCAATAATGGCTATCTTGCCGAAAGCAATCTACAGATTCAATACAATCCCCTTCAAAATTCCAACTTCAATTCTTCACAGAGTTAGAAAGGGCAATTTGCAAATTCATCTGGAATAACAAAAAAAAAAAAAATTAGGATAGCAAAATATCTTCTCAAAGAACCTCTGGTGGAATCACCATGCCCAACCTCAGGCTGCACTACAAAACAATTGTGATTAAAAACTACATGATGTTGCTACAGTGACAGTCAGGTAGATCAATGGAATAGAATTGAAGACCCAGAAATGAACCCACACACCTATGGTCACTTGATCTTTGACAAAGGTGCTAAAACCATCCAGTGCAAAAAATAAAAAAATAAACAACAGCAACAATAACAACAACAACAACAACAAACCACCATTTTCAAAAAGTGGTGCTGGCACAACTGGCAGTTAGCATGTAGAAGAATGAGAATTGATCCATTCTTATCTCCTTGTACAAAGCTCAAGTCTAAGTGAATCAAGGAACTCCACATAAAGCCTGAGACACTGAAACTTATAGAGAAGAAAGTGGGGGAAAAGCCTCAAAGATATGGGCACAGGGGAAAAATTCCTGAACAGAACACCAATGGCTGTGCTGTATGATCGAGAATTGGCAAATGGGACCTAATAAAATTGCAGAGCTTCTGTAAGGCAAAGGACACTGTCAATAAGACAAAATGGCAACCAACAAATTGGTAAAAGATCTTTACCAATTCTAAATCTGAAAACAATTCTTAACAATAAAAGGACAGCTGGGGGAAATCACCATCTCTGACCTCAAGCTTTACTGCAGAGCAATAGTGGTAAAAACTGCATGGTTTTGGTACAAAGACAGACGTGTTGATCCATGGAATAGAATTGTAGACCCAGAAGTAAAACCACACTTACAGTCACTTTGTCTTTGACAAAGATGCCAAAAATATACAACAGAAAAAAGAAAGCATCTTCAATAAATGGTGCTGGTCTAACTGGCTGTCTGTATGAACAAAAATAGACCCATATTTGCTACATTGTACAAAGTTCAAGTCCAGGTGGATCAAGGACCTCAGCATAAAACAAGGTACACTGAATTTAATAGAAGAGAAAGTAGGAAAGAGCCTTCAACACATTGGCACAAGGGAAAATTTCCTAAACAGAACTCCAATGGCTCATACTCTAAGATCAAGAATTGAAAAATGTGACCTCATGAAACTGGAAAGCTTCTGTAAGGCAAAGGGCATAGTCAATAATACAAATAGTTAACCTACAGGTTGGCAAAAAATTCTTCACTAACCCCACATTGGACAGAATTCTAAAAAAATCTCAAGAAGTTAATCACCAAAAAAAAACCCAAACAACCCAATCAAAAAATGGGGCATAGAACTAAACTGAGAATTCACAACTGAAGAATCTCAAATGGCTGAGAAGCGCGTAAAGAATGTTTAGTCATTAGTAATCAGAGAAATGCAAATCAAAACAATTCTGACATTCCACTTTACACCAATCAGAATGGCTAAGATCAAAACCTCAGGTGACAACAAATGTTGGAAAGGATGTAGAGAAAGAGGAACACTCATCCATTGCTGGTCGGATTGCAAACTGGTACAACCATTCTGGATATCAATCTGGAGGTTCCTCAGAAAATTATAAATAGTTCTACCTGAAGACCCAGAAATACCACTCTTGGGAATATACCCAAAAGATACCCCACCATACCACAGGAGCGAGTATTCCACTACGTTCATTGTGGCCTTATTTGTGATAGCCAGAAACTGGAAACAACCTAAATGTCCCATGACAGAAGAATGGACAGAAAATGTGGTCCATTTACACAATGGAATACTACTAGGCTATTAAGAAGAGGACATCCTGAGTTTTGCAGGAAAATAGATGGAACTAGAAAATATCATCCTGAGTGAGGTAACTCAGAACTAAAAGGACATGCATGATATGTACTCATTTATAAGTGGATATTAGCCAAAAAAAAAAAAAAAAAAAAAAAAAAAAGTCCAGAATACCCAAGCTACAGTTCATGGAACTCAAAAGGTCAACAAGGTGAAGTGCCCAAGTGAAGTGAGAATGCCTCAGGAGGGAGAAGAAAGAAATCACAAGTGGTGAGGGAGGGAGGGACCTGGGAGGGAAAGTGGACAAGAAAGAGAGTGGGGGGAGAAGGGAACCTGATCTGGTATTTTGTGAGGGAAGAAGACTGAAGCCCCAAGGGCCAACAGAAAGAGTGAAAACAGCCAACCTCAGGAAATAGGAGGTTGGGGGGACCCTCCAAAATGCACCAGAGACCAGGGAGGTAAGAGACTCTCGGGACTCAAAGGAAGAGACCTTATATGAAATCTCCGACAGTAGGAGAGGGAAATTATAGAACCCACCTCCAGCAGGAATATAGAATATCATCCCAGTCACATCTCTGACCCATAATTGTTCCTGTGTGAAAGAATTACAGGGATGGAAATGGAGAGGAACCTGAGGAAAAGAAGGTCCAGCGACAGACCCAAAATGGGATCCAGCTCCTGGTGAGGTCCCAAGGCCTGACACTATTACTGAGGCTATGGAGCACTCACAAAAATGGACCTATGACTGTCCTCAGAAAGACCCAACAAGCAGTTGAAAGAGTCAGATGTAGATATTTTCACCCAACCAATGGACAGAAGCAGCTGACCCATGTTATTGAATAAGGGAACGTTGAAAAAGGCTGAGGAGAAGGGCAATCCTGTAGGAGTGCCAGCAGTCTCAACTCAATTATTCTGGACCTCTGAGATCACTCAAATACTGGACCACCAAACAGACAGCATACGTCAGCTGATAAGAGACCCCCAACACACATACAGTAGAGTACTTCCAGGTCTGTGTTCATTTAGAGATGATGCGCCCAACCCTCAAGAAACTGGAGGCCCCAGGGTGTTTAGAGGTCAGCTGGGGTGGGGTGGTGGGGGTATCCACTTGGGGACAGGGGTGGGGTGGGGAGGAGGTGTGGGATGTGAAAACATTTGAGGATGAATGGTGGGGGCAGGGGACAGAATATGAAGTGTAAAAAAATAAATTAATTAAAAAAAACTGGCAATATAGAACAAGTTGATATTTGTTAAATATTTCAAAAACACACTTAATTCTTTTCGTGAGCTCAACTTAAATTTAACTTCACATGCCATCTTATAGAAAATCAAGAAGGGCCTCTTATTTTATTGATCTGTTTCTTAAGATATTATGATATACTATCTTCATGTCCCAACTGTGAACCTGATTAAACCAGGAGAAAAAATATACTAGAATCAATTAAAAAGACCTCAAATTTGTATGTCTGGAGGTAATTCACAATGACATCCAGTAATAAACAATAATACATAACCGAAAAATTCTAACTATTTAGGCTACTTTAGTTTGGTCAGCAATAAACAGTTATTAATACATTTTTTGGATAAAGAATGGTTGTATAGAAATATATATCTTGATAGGGCCAAACACTTTTGTTAATTTTCTTATAGACAGTGATTAATTTAGTCCTGTGAAAATGTAGTCTAAGTGCAACGGAGTATAATATTGATAAGAAGCAGATGGTATAGATTGAGTAAAAGACCATTTTATGGAGGTCATGGACAGATACAAATTTCCTGTATTAGAGCACAGCAAGAAATATTGTAAACACATAAAAAGAAAGAAACAAGAGGCCACTCACAGACATACCACAAGACCTCAATTTTAAACGGAGCAGTTTCAGCATTGTTGATGTATCATTTACTTCTGTTGAACTATGGAAACCAATGGGTTGAAAAATATCTATATTATCTATGCTTTGCAGTATATGCAGTCCAAGTGAGTCCAAGATCCACCAAACTACCAGAGGAACTTTTTCTTGAATAAATAAGCAACAAGTTAGAGCCAACTAATTTTACCCACAGCAACAGTTAAGTGGAATTTTAAAACATCCAGGGCCTTTCAAGTATAGGAATGACTAAAGGTCATAAAAAACAAAAACAAAAATAAAACAGCCTTTCTCTCACAGTCTCAGACATCTTTGATACTTAGCCAGGAACTTTAGCCCAGTATATTTAATATATTGATCAATAAAATGTTTATTATGGTCAACAGCAAGGATATCCTCAAAGTCTTAGCAAAATTGAAGACCACAGAGAGATGTTTGACGTTAAAAGTAGAGGTTTTTAAGTTCTTATTCTCAGACTTCACAGAGATCTTAAGAGGAAATGTGGAAAACTTAAGACTGACGGATGCGTATCCATGCCAAACAGATGCCAAACACTGATAAATTTGATAAATGTTCAACATATCTGTAATTTTATTTCAGTGAAAAATAACAATGGAGAATTTTTTCTCAAATGAAGCTTAATATAGGTTTTAGAATCTGTTGACAACTGAAAAGAAAAGTTAATGTAATTAACCAGAACATGGGATTAGTCTTCTGTTATGATAGACTTTTCCCCCTCCAAGTCCTTAAGGACTCTAATGTGCTAATTCTAATTCCTTGTAATGATTTACCTAACTCACTAATTGAGCTTTTCAAGTGAACTTTAAAAATAATCAGAGCCTACTAATGAATGCTACTGACTCAAAAAGTTAAACGAAGTATCTATGGCGTTTGTAACAAGGTTAATTTTATTCCACCTTTTACTGTTTAATTTTCTTAATCTTTACTGGTGCCTTTGTCACCAAAAATAACAGAATAAGGAGTGTATATCCATCTACAGGCAAACAGTCAAGCTGGACCCCAGGCTTTAAAGTCTATACCACTGCTGGGACAAAAGCCTCACACAATGGTTTTTGTTATTTGAGCTTCTGTTACCTACAGATAAGAGTTAATAGTTTTGACTAGATACTAACAGGCATAGTATCCTAGAGAAAATCAGGTGGCCTTCTCAAGGTTCAATTTGCTTGTTTCACAATGAAGGAAGCTAGAAGAGAGACTGAAGTTTGTTTCATCTTTGAAGTATTCTGATTGCAAATGCAGTAAGTAGGTTTTCTTAATTACGTCACACATAGCCAAAAGTAGGTTAAACATAAACTTATTAAAAAAAATAGCATCAAACTTTTAATACTAAATAAGAACTATCTTAAAATAATATATTAATGATGACATTAGTTAAAAATGAGTAACCAATTTATCTAAGTAAGTGGGTTGAATTTAATGGCAATAATAAATGGATTTTCCGTGACCTGAAATTTTCCCATGACTTAAATTTTATCAGACTTAGCAAATAAGGAAAGGATTGAGTGCCTCGCTAAAACCTGTAAGACCTCAGTCAAATTGGATAACTAGAAAAATGAACTTAAACTATTCCATGAAATCTTCCTTGGGGATATTTCTCTTTCAACTTCTCTCTTGCCTAAAGGATTGATTTTGTTACAATAATCTAGACCTTCGTTTGTTTCTTTATTCAAACCCCATTAGGAATTTTGTTTTGATTTTGGTAGGTGTTCTATATCCTTGTTGTTCCCCATGCTATCTAATCTAGTGATTAAGAACATTTGTTTATGTCTCTATCTCACTGCAGATTTCCAGTTAACTGCTACCTACTGCCCCCACCTGGAACTTTGACATTAGGATGCTGAATGTTATAATCAAAAAATGAGAGAGCAAGAGGCAGGAAGTGGGGAGGCAAAGAAAGGGAGGAGAAAATTTCAGAGGAGAAAAGAGGAAAAGTGAAGACAGAGAAAGAGGGGATGAGAAGAGGAAGGGGAAAGAAAGGGACAGGGAGAGGGAGAACAGCAGACAGAAGAGGAGAGTAGAACAGAGGAGAGGGGAGGGAAGGGGAAGGGGAGGGGGGAGGGGAGGGGAAGAAACAGCTCTTCTTTAATTGTCCTTAAGTACATACAATGCACTTTGTACTCACCCTGTTAACTTTCTACTCATTCTTATCTTTTCTCTTTAGCATATGAGCTATGTAAAATTTCATGAATATATTTCAGTCTCCATCTCTACATGCTAATTCCAACCAATAAATGCTTGCTTGAAAAGATACAAATTTTGTTCCCGGTTTCTTACACCACTCACTGCAAAATAATCTATCTGAGAATCTGTTGTGTCCTTTTAAAAATCTGTATTCTTATTTTTGAATATATTCTTAGCTAAATATGAGATAACCCTTACATTTTGCCACGTACAATGGTTCTAGTATTGAATACTTAAAAATTATCTTGTTGCCAAACAAGGAACATAATAAGTTCCTTGTATGTAGTATATACATTCTTTACATATGTGTAGGTAGGCTTAACGTATTCATGGAAATAAAATTATAATTTAACTTTGTAAAGATATAAAAAGTATTTTTTACATATGAAGCCAAAACTTATTTCCCAAAGAAACTGATTTCTTGGGAATAATCTTGAGTTGGGGACAGCGAAATGACATTAAGGCTTTGTTGAGTAACATAGAAGAGGAGGTCTATTTTTGTTGAGAGAGAACATTTTGCTTCATAACTGTAATTAGGAACAAATCAGAAATTAATGATGCATTATATTCTAGAGCTTTAACTGACATGAAATAAGAAACAATTTTCTCAACTTCAAAGGAAAATATTATTTCTGTACTTTGCTTCATGCACAGAAAATAATTGAAAAGGGATTTACGGGAAATTCAATAATTATTCTTAAATATGAATTGCTGGCTTGTAGGAATATCACATTTCCAAAAGAGCCTAAAATCTATATCTTCTAATTAGTTTCTCTATGAAAGCCTTCCTGACAATTGCAGGGCGATACTACTGGTCAATGCTTTAGGTGCTTTTCATTAAAGGTGTAGTGTCGCTACCAGACAAATTGCTTCATATAAAAGCACTTACCACAAAAGCCTATAATGGAAGGTTAAGTGCTATCCTTAATTACTAATTTCAACCCTTGTATTTTGCAGTGCAGGCACTTTAAAAGGAAGCAAATACAGTCTGTTGGTTCCATTCCTGCTTCTCTGATTATAGCATTTGGTGGTGAAAGCACATTAGTCTAGTGGCTTTTCTAATGAATAATAACCTCCCTAATTTTTTGCAATAAAAATAGCCAAACCACAAGCTGATATAAAAGATAGATACTAGACTATGATACTGAACTCACACTTAAAATCACATTGTTCTGAAATCTTTTAATCTAGGTCACTCACACTTTGAAATTTATATTCAACTTCTACAGCTTTGCTGGTGGTAAAACACCAAGAGAAACAATGTTTGAAAGCCTCATGCTTTCTCCACTTTGTTAGCATCATGCTGAAGTGCACACAGGGGAGATGGGTGGACAATTAGATAGCATAATGGTTATGTCTCTGTCCTCTTTACAACATTAAGTTCTTATGTGTGTAATACCTGCAGAATTTCACGTTTTTATATTGATAGCACTTTCTCATGCATTTTCATATGTGTAGCATACATGAAATTTTTCATGAGTGCTATACTACCTTACATGCCAGCTATTGCATGTGTCCTTCACAATAACATATGGAACTTGGCTCAATCTTCATTTATACATATTAATTAAGGCACTCTTTAGTGAATGGGCACCTAGAATAGGTGTCTAGATATAAAAGTTTATAACTATGACAATTGTTTCTAAATATTTGTTTCTTATTATTCAATCTTCAAGCACATTTAATGTCTTTCTCTCTTCTACCTCCTTCCTTCCTTCCTTCCTTCCTTCCTTCCTTCCTTCCTTCCTTCCTTCCTTCCTTCCTTCCTTC
>NC_034607.1:55599459-55705766 GCF_900095145.1 Mus pahari
TGCTTCCTTCCTTCCTTCCTTCCTTCCTTCCTTTCTTTCTTTCTTTCTTTCTTTCTTTCTTTCTTTCTTTCTTTCTTTCTTTCTTTCTTTCTTTTCTTTCTTTTCCTTCTTTCTTCTCTCTCTGTGTGTCTCTCTGTCTCTCTCTGTGTCTCTCTGTCTCTGTCTCTATTTCTCTTTTCCCCTTTTTCTTTCTTTGAGACATGTAGTAGTAGTAGTCCTAGCTGTCCTGGAGCTCATTATGCAGTCCAGCTTGGCCTTGGTATTTCCCAGGATAATTTGATAAGCACTTATTGCATGCTTGTTGCTTGTGAGTATTTCAGTAATTCCCAGATGTGTTCTTTATGTTCTTGATTTTAAATGTTATCATAAGGAAGTGTGTTTGTTACATTTCATTCATCACATATTTGCAGAACAAATGAACAGGCTAGGACTGAAAACAGAGAATGATAGAAGTCAGAAGACACTCAGACAGGTATCAAGGACATTTCATCTCTTCATTATAGGTCATTCCCAGAGAAAACTGGTGTATGATTGATAAATTGTTTAATCAAATTATTTATTCTAAGAAGCAAATAATTCCAACAAAGAAGTTGCTTCTGTATTCACTATTGTTATCAGTGTACTGCATAAAATATACATTGGTTTTATACTTTTATTTACACTGTGTCATCAACTGTGCTATAGAGAAAGAGAACATTTTATAGACTTCAGTTGAGTGACACTACCATCCCAGAGTCCTGGTGAATCACTATAGTTATACAAAACAGAAATGAACTCAGTTTAATCCTAGCTGCAGATCTGTGGTGCGGTGCTTCCTTTCATCTCACTACTGGCTGCATTTCTGCTTGTCACCTGCTCTGCTCACATGCTTTCTATGTCTCTCTTGTGTGCCACTGTCAAAGGAACAGCTTTATTCGCTCTCAAAGAAAGTGTTATAATGTTTCTTCCCTTGAATTTAAATTTTAACTGTTACTTTTGACAAAGCCTTTCCTTTGTTCAAATGCAAGGATTCAGTAAAAAGCTTTGACACATTGTGCTTTTTTATGTGTGCATTTTTCTAGTGCACTGACATTTTGTATTTTGCAAAAGACAATGTGTGGCTTCAAATTCATCTAATAAAATGTCATTTGTACACAGTAGCAAGAACAGTTTAGGACAGCATTACATTGACATGACTCTAAAGTCTAATAAATACTTGATGGCCTTTCAAAAAAAATCCACAGTTTGAAGAAACGGACGCATTCATTGCTTCACTTTTCCAGTTGTTTTTTCATAAAACTTCCCAGTTCCACAAGCCCTTGCTTACCTGCAGGGTAGCGCTCGATAACTGGCCAGCTGTCCACCTGTAACGTGGCATTGCCACCACTCCTTGTGAAACGTACTACATGGTATTTCCCATCATTAATGATTGCATTAGATTCTTCAATGGCGATGTCATCTGTCCCAACATTAAACTTAACTCCAACTTTTCCTTGGTGCTGTTAGGAAGGATGGGGGAAAGGGTCTTATTAATTCAATAAATTAGCATTTGATAAGAACTGCATAGCAGGCATTGTTCAAGAACATGCTTTGGACAACAGCTGCTTTCTTCTGATTCTATTTCTGAAAAACTACGTGCAATAGAAGTAAGATCTCGACATCTGGCTAATTCGGAGACATCTCTTTCATGGATAATTGATAGTTTGAAAGACACACTTGCAAGGGAATTGAACTGCCTTCTTCCCAGGGGCTGCCACTGAGAACGTGCACAGCTGCCTGTCTGAGAGCACACAGCCTCATGTCCTCTGATATATCTGCTTAACCTAATCTCCCAATTTCTCAAGAAAAACACAGATTGAAACCCTCCCTTCCAATAATGAGAAAAATGGGAGCAATACAGTCTGTTTAGAACCAAATGACAGATACGCACAATACAAACCACCTCTGTAACAGGGCAGGCCGAGAAATAGGCATTCACTAAAATGATTCTTAGTCTTCAGTTTCAAACCACCAAGACATTAGCAGCTTAGGACACACTCATTGTCTTTTCCTTGCAGATGATGAAACTGTGTCATAAGGCTGCAGTATCTTGTTCAAGGACACACAACTTAGTAAAGACAGCAGGAACTAAAGTATGATTCCCTAATTTTTAGGTTACATATTAGCTAAAATGGAGCTAGCATAATTATCTACAATTAACACTCTCTCTGAATTATGCAAAGCAATATTAAAAATCATTCTAAAGGTAAAGTTATGACTCATAACTTCAGAATATCTTCACCTATGGTGCCAAAAAAATTCATGTACCTCTGTCCTCGACCTCTAAGAAGCTTTCTCTGGTAGCAGGGCTGTCGACCCTACCATGAGCTGAGCTGATTTTGAAAGCATGGCGATTTTCGCATAATCAGTAGCACAGGATATGGGCATTTCAGGCCCTTTTCAGAGTCAGACTCAGACTATCTGTGATTCCTCTTTCAACAAGTCTTAGTTGAGAGAAACAACACTGGGGAAGAGGGTTTTAAAGGACACAGGGGGTTTAAATGAGAAGCCAGAAGGTTTGGAGTGCATACTTGGACCACATATGTTTAGACTGTTGAAGGCTTCTCACTACTATATACTAGGCAAGATGATGTATAATAGAAAATCTTATATTAAAAAAACTCTCAAATAAAACTAGATTAATTTAAGAAAAATGTTCAAGGTGCTGTTTCAGACACTGCTGAATACATTAAAGTTTTCTGTATCCCATGTATTTATTGCACATAAAGAATTTTTGATTAATTTAATTTTAGTTCTTTTGTTTTCATTTATTTTAGGCTTGATAAACAATAAACAATTTGACTTTAAAATGTCACATTTCTTTCTCTTCTGAGTGTTTGTGTGGTGATTAATTAGATAAATGCTTATAGCCTAATATAAATATTTGTTATTCATACTGAGAAAAATCTATTCATGTATTAAACAATCTTTGATTTCATTGAGTCTTGCTTTTCCCTTACTCCTCCCATAATTTCTCCTCTCTCCAATTTCTTTCCATAAAAATTCCTGTCTTCTTATTTTTACACATTAAAACCCCACTGGGTCTGCCTACCTACACATGGTAGTAGGGTCACCTACTGAAGAATGAGCAAGTTACCTGGGGCCACTCCCCAGCACATTTCCCTTGTTAATATTGTCCATGCATGTGCTAATAACAGATAACATCATATGACTTAAATGAGACTTTTATACCATCCTCTAGACTTATCTCATAGGTTAAAATTATGCATTAGCTTGTACTCAAATATATTTATGTATATTTAAATACATTAAGTATGCATAAATACCTCATTAATTTATTAAAATAAGTGGGTAGTTATTTTTATTAAAATTAAGAAATAACAAATGTTCATGGGACCAGGAAATTTGCTTGGGGTTATGTATCCTAGAAATGATAAGGAACTTCACTTATGACACCCCAACAATACAGCTGCCTGAACAGGACCTAAGTACGTACCAATATAACTGTGCTAACAGGGGAGGGGTGAAGCTCATGGATGCTCAACCATAAAAAAGGAATTACAGTTCCAATTCTACTAAGAAGAGGGAAGAAAATTATCATGGGATGCAAAGGGAGGGAGGGATCTGGGTAGGAAAGAAGAGGGGGAGGGGAAAACAGGAACAGGATCAGGTACTAGGGTGGGGAACAGGAGGTAATCCCAGAAGGCTAGGAGAATGAATGAAAATATGCAGGTTCTGGGGAAGGGAGATGGGGAGAGAGACTCTCAGGGCTCAATAAGGGTGATGTTAGCCAAAATGCCCAACCATGGGGAAAGGGAACTTGAAGAGTCTACCTCCAATGGATAGGCAGGGTCTTAAGGGGAGGATGGGATTACTAACCCACAATCAACACTTCTCATCCAGATTTCTTTCTGTCTAAAAAAACTGCAGGGACAAAATTGGAGAAGAGACTGAAGGAAAGGCAGTCTATTGACTGGCCCAACTTGGGATCTATCTCATGGGGCGTGGAAGGGGGCACCTAAGACTGGCACTATTACTGACATTATGATGTGAGCCAAGGGGGAGAAGGAATGGGATGAGAAACTGTGGGAGAGGGGACAATGAAAGGGGGGATGGCTAGAATATAAATAAAATAAATGTAAAAATATTACAGTCAGACACCATATATATATGTATATATATATATATATATATATATATATATATATATATATATATATATACAAGTAACACTAAGCAGCTCGAACAAGATATATTTCAAAATTTATGAATGTAGAATAATTAAAGAAAAGGGAGCTATGGATCTGAGAGGGAATGGTGGTGGATTGGGGTGGGGTGGAGTAGGATGGAGTAGGGTCAAGTGGAGAAGAGCTGGGTGTGTTAGAGTAGGGTTGGGTGGGGTGGGTTAGGGTGGCGTGAACGTAGGAAGAGAGGGGAAAAAGTGAAGGAAGGGAATGATGCAAACATATTTTAGCTTCAAAAATTAAGTGAGTAGTTATTTATTATTGTGTAAGTGTCTTCATGTGCACATGTATGCTCATACACCAAGGGGCACATGACAAGGGGGAGTCAGAGGACAACATAAAGGATTTGATTTTTCTCTGACACTGCAAGTTTCACTCAGTGCAGAATCAAACTCAGGTCCACTGGGATCAGTGGTAAATGCCTTCACATACTCGGCCATTTTAGCAACTTCTTTGGTGAAGGATTTCTAAGATTTGACTAAGAACTCTTAAAACCTAAGTAGTCTTCAGGAAGTGAAGGAAATACATTCAGCTCTCTGGTGGCTGCTGTAGCATTAGGGCAAGCTACCTTCTGTTCCTTATCCCTTCCTGTTCCTTCTGCCTCATCCCTAGAAGATGCATAGAGAAACAAGAGGAGTAAGTGTTACTCTTCTCCCACCACATGTGGACGCCCAGTGTGGTCCAAGCAGACACTATTGGGCACCTTTAAGGAAACCTACAACTATTACAATTATCACTTGTAGGTGAGACAGTGAGACAGCCTACCTTACTTTCAGTGCCTAAGATGGGTTTTGTGCTCTCTCGGAGGATGCTGAAGACTGGTAAGACATTCTCTAGGCTTTCCTGGGGTTGGAATGAAAACCTCTCAGGACAGTTTTAAACTGTAGTTCTATCTTATTGTTGCAATCTAATAAGTGCATGATGGTACTTGTTAATCCAGAGTTAACTCATTGGGATTCTCTTCTGGTATTAATGTCTTTCTTATAACAGAAAAGATAAACAAACAAACAAAACAAAACAAAACAAAACAAAAACAACTCAAGTTTCCACATTGCTCCAAGAAAATGACTATAGTAGTCTGTCCTCATCAAACCCCCAATTATTAAGGACAGCAAAATTTTGTGAATAGTTGTATTTTCATTCTAAAGCATAGAAAAAAAAGTCTCAGTCACTGGAGAGATTGCACTGAGAACAAAAATACTCTCGTCTTCCAAAGGGTCCATGTTCAGTACCCATGTGTACCTAGAACTGTGCTCCAGGACAAGGGGCCTTGTTATGGCCTCCTTGGGCATCCACACATGTGTGGCATGCTTCTACACAAGTAATATAAACAAATCTGAAATATAATGTCCCCACTTTACAGGTAAGTAAGTGCTTTCAACTTATCTTTAACTTCTTTTTATAATGTGAAACAAACATAAAATGTTTTTTTCCTAGGGTATAGAAATGGCCAGATTTTACAATGTTTGATTAATTGCCCATATTAAATAATTAATTATGAAACTTCAAGGGTCAACGCTGCTTGGAGAGGTCCTCGTTTTTAAACAGTGTCCATCTGTTCCTGGATATGCCAATATGTTGCCTCCACTCTGAGTAACTTTAATATATAATGGATTCAAACTTTGTGAAGTACCTAGTGTAGAAATGAAGATCATCAGAGTTGGGGAAAATAATTCCAACCACAACTCACTGTCTACTCTATTCTATGCCAAGACCTTGGAAAACCAATTTAAATATAAATGATAGCCAAAGAAACATCTGTCTCCATGGGAAAAAAACCATTTAATATAGTGAAATATCAAATACTACTATGAAGAATATTTTGTAAATCTAATATTTCTTTCCTCCTAAAAGCTATAAATATGCTTCAAACCCAGCTCATACTATCAGGATAGAAAGTTGTTTCAATTATATAAAAAAAAAAAAAACTTGCTGAACTTTTTTGCCAATGGATAATTACAATTTAAAAGAATTCATTTCAAATCCTTACTCCTCTGGATTAAACGTGATTGTCTTGGTAAATTCTCATGAATATTGCATTAGGAAAACCAGTAGTCATTTCTGTGGACATGTGCTGATCTCTCTGTATTGTATCTTGCTTGTAATGAGTAACTGCCTCATGCCATAATTTTGAAAATCTGTTCTAAGAACATCAGTAATGAGGCATTTATAATTTAATGAAGTCTTTTGTGGATTCATTAAATAAATAGAGACAAAGGTAATTATTGATTTTTTTCACAAAAGCTCATTTATGAATAAGGATTATAACATTAAGCCATGTTAAAAGGAAACATCATGCAATATGATATTGGATATGTTCTTGAAGGTTCTAACAAGTGTGATCACACTGTCTAATTCCTTATGAAATTATATTCAATTGAAAATATGTTTGGACCAAGATTGAGATTTAATGATATTCTCGATATCTAGAGCATACTTCAAATAAGATATGTATGTTGCTCGTTCAGTTACATTCTAATCTATCTGCATGCAAACTAGATAAAATACAATGTACACATACAAAAACTTTTATTATATGTGGCATAAAATATCCTCCATAAGATCCTAAAGCATAGATTTCATCCCTTTATTATGTTTTGTGTTTACTTCATCTATGTGCCAAAAAGGAATTAATAAAATTTAAAAATTGCATTTGTCAGTATTTTTATTTATCATGCTCTTTGTTAACAGCAACCAACAGGAACGATTGCAGCCCTAAAAGCATGTAGCCTAGCAGAGATCCCTGTTTGTGTTCTATGAGCATCTGACATGTACTGTGACATACCCCATACTGCCAAACTGGGGAAGAAGTAGACAAGGTGCTCATGTGCACCAGGTGACTCTGCTCACCTTACAACACAGAAGATTTCCCAGAATCCAGACCTACTTGTAGCCAGAATCAGACAGTACGCTCTGCTCTGTTTCTCCAGGGACTAATCCTCACCAGGGAGCGAATGTCCTGTGGCAGGATAAGGTTTGTGGGGCCTGAGGTCATTGTTGTTCACATAGTGCAGGGATTGGCAGCAAAGAACCATCTATTCTCCCTCCTCAAAATAACTGAGCTGAAAATTGCCCACTGGGCCTTAACATATTCCAAATGGGACTTACCACTAGCTGGTAAGGATTGTGTTTATTAATATATGTGATTTATAATGTCAATAAGTAGTTTTAGTCTAATATTTCAGCAAACCATCTTCTACTTCTATGGACACTCCCATGTCACAAATTCTCACTGACCTGTCTTCCTACCACTGAGAAACATTCTTTATGCATTCTATGAATATATAAATTTGAATATTTGGTATTCACTCTATGTGTAAGGACAGCACAGAGCTGTGAAATGGTGGCTTACTTATTTATTTACTTATTTGTTTTGCTTTTGTGTCTGAGCAAGTATTTACTAAACTTATAAAGACAAGTTATGCGTTAAAACACATCAAAGAGCAGAATGAGTGCCAGTGAAGAACAAGGTTCATTCAGGGTGTGTATGAAGGATCCCAGGAGTCTCTCATTTTGCATGTAGACACAGTCCATACAGAAACAGCAACAAAGGAGCCAGTATAAACTCTACCTTCACATATAGGTTCACTGTGTTTTCCTACTTCCTGTAACCTAGAATGCTTGCTAGAGGCTATCCATTGAACTGTATATATTCACAGCACATCTCACTAAAACATACCTGAATAATATAGCAAACCTAAAACCTATGTCCCTACAGAGCTCCAACAAGCTTCCCCAAGTTTCATAGCTGATAAGAATGGGTAACTAGAAGCTGATCCAGTTGGTGGGGCTTCTTATAAAAGAATGGCATTAGCCATGTCTGTGCCCCAGGAAGAACATGAAACCAGAGTACCCTTAGAGACTGAATTACAGGGAAGTTTTCTGCTAAGTGCTAACAATTGCATCCACCAGAACTATACAATACAGAACTCAAAGTAAACAAGGTTCAGGGTGATACAACTCAGAAAGATCTCACTTAAGAGAGACATATTTTAAAACACAGCACATTCACTTTCCCATTCAACTTGCATAGAAGATAGTATGATTTGTCTTGACTGTAGGATATCTTCTCTACTATGTCCCTGTTCTCCAGAATCCGTTCCTCTTCTCACGCCATGAAAACTTGACACTGAGACTGACGCTACCACCCCAGAGGTATGTCCCCCTCTCCTTGTCCTGAGAATGTCTAATCAAACTTTGTATAACTTTGCCAGTCCTTCTCCTCAAGTGTCATTTTTTATGTCCCTGTTTCATTTTAAAATGTTAGGAACAGTATAAGATTGTAACAACAGTATCTTAGTAATTACACCCTTCAAATCACATAACAGACTTCTTTCATATTTGGATTTCTCAGGAACTCACTTACACATAATATTTAAATAAGTTGTAATGCACAGACAATACTGTAAAACAATCTCATAAAAGTAAGTATACTGATCTTATTTCAAAGGCAGCTGCACTCCCCCACCCCCACTGCATGATTCCACACATTTGACTCATGAGAAGATACACATTCAATTCTTAGCTCAATTGATTATTGCACAGCACTCAAGATCCATTGCTTTCATTACTACTAATATTTTTGTTATTCTATTGAAAACTGCTGTTTAGCTTTAGAACAGGTCAGCAGATGTAGGTAGGCAGGGTAGATTTGCCAGCAGACATCTCCTTAGCTTTCACAACGGTTCATGAAACAAGGTAACTATCACACCAACAAGGAAGCAAACATTTAAATTCTGGTACTGTGAAAGGACACTATGACCGAGGCAATTCTTATAAAGAAAGCATTTACTTAGGAATTTGCTTACTGTTTCAGAGGTCTGTTCCAGCGTCGTGGCAGGGAGTATGGCGGTGTGCAGGCAGGTGCCGTAGCTGACAGCGGTAGCTGACAACCACACCCTGATCCACAGACGGAGGAGGAAAAGTGGGTCTGGCAGGGGCTTTTGAAAAGGCAAATTCCACCCCTAGTGACACAGTCCTCCAACCAGCCACATTGCCTAATCCTTCTCAAATAGTGCCACTTAAGATGACTAAGCATCCAAACATATGAGCCTGTAGGGATCATTCTCATTCAAACCATAGAAGCTAGGAATCAGGAAGTCAGACAAAGGACTTTAGTATTTACCACTAGGCTCAAGAAAGAATATTCTAATCCTACTTAATGTGCATGTGTAATGAATTGCTCTGCCATGGCTGCACTGAAGCATGGAATGCTTAACTGTGTAGCCTCCTTGCTCCCTTTGATCGAATGTCATTTTGGTTCTAGAAAAGTCTGATTACAAAGGAAAACATCAGAAATATTTTTTAAAGAAGTAGATATTACCTCTTCAATTGTTTTTTAAACACATGCCAACAAAACCTAATTAGAAAATCAGTCACTATTAGAATATTTCAAAATTTATAAAACAAATGGATTCTTGGATTTTATTATACTTTAAATATAGAGCTTTTTTGGTTGGAGAAAAAAGATTTTCCATTCAGTTGACACATAAATAGCCTGAGTTGCCTTCAACACCTCATTGGAAAATGGAAGAGCTTGTCTTTTTAGATAAGTACCCACCCCAATTTCTTGCCAAGAATGTAGGACTTGGTAGTATAAATGAGAAATGATAACTGAAAATAGACCCTGAGTTCTACTGCTGATGCCATCCTTCAGTGCTTCCTGTTCAGTACATCATTTATCAATAAATAAAATGAAATCAAAGTTAAAATAACAGGTTTAGAGTCAGATGACTCAATGCCTTACTAGTGTGTTCCTGAATAGATCAATAATTGAGGCAATAATATTTTGGAGTCTTCCCAGCATCATTAATGAAGCCAGTATTGGGTTGTGCTTCATTCCTATGATACTATTTTGAAGGTTTCCACCTTGACTATGGATGAAAGATCAAGACTATTTCATGGTATTTTCCAGCGGTGTGAATAGTACACCTCTGCGTGATACACTACAGCTGAAACAAAACTGATGGCCTCTTGAAAACCAGCTATCTCATCAAGAATTGGCACCTCTGTCTCCTGAAACACTAACCACTGCAAAACAGAAAAGTAATCTATAAATGTTTCTATCTGTAAAATATTGGTTAGTAAGCTTCTATTCTCCAAATAACAGAGCAGAAATGAAGCAGAGAAAGAAGTGGACCTCAGCCTGGTGCCATAGAATTCTTAATTTCTCATTGGTAATACTTGAGGTTACATACCACTTTCTGTGACATTAAGACATGAGCTAAGCTTGAGCTTTATCTAAGCAGTAGCTTATTATGTATAAATGGTTTGGGGTTCTTGCTACATTTTTTGTTGTTGTTGTTGTTGTTGACCGCCGCTTTAAAAAAAAACTTTGGTTGAATGGTAAATTTGTGTTGTTCAGATTGTATGGTCATTCAGGGAAACATATACAACAAATATTGTGCTTCAGGTACTGATTAAAGCCATAACCTTTGTTTTTCTGCTTCTGTGTCTTTGGGCCATTACACAGCTTGTTATTAACCTTCACTGGGAACTGGACAGAGAGAGGTTGTTCTATCAATTCTGCAAGATGTTGGCATTTCTGGGTAAAAAAGTTTTTCCTGTAAAAGAGGCTTGGGATTATTTGTGGATTTCATTTACTTGTTGTTTCCCAGGACTATCATTTCTGTGCAGCACTGACTCTAATTATAGTCTGGCTGTAGTGTTCTGTATTTCCATAGCTCAGAGCATAATGTTTCTCAGACAAATAGACAAAGCATCATTATATGGTAAATACAATCCTGTGAATTCACATGGGAATTTTATCTTAGTGAGTAGTTTATAGGTAAAACCAAAATTAACTTCTGGATATTTTTTAAAATAAAAAAATCATGAAAACAGATGAATAGACTAATGTATTATTCTTAATGAATCATCAAATACATCATAAAGACAAACCTACAGTGGATATATCTCCTTGCAGGTAATATCACTATTGTAAATCACAACTTGTGAGCAAGATGTATTAGCCAAGTCATATCTTCATACAGGCTTGATGTAATAAATTCTTTATGTTATCTCATGAGCTTAGAGCAGATCCCTAACATGAAATGTATTCTAATACAACAATGGACATGGCTGTCTTTCTTCTTAACTTTCCTTTCTTATTGACTTCTGCTCCAAGAATACTTGCTTAGCATTCTCAGAAAAAGTATGTGTGGATTAAAGAATTCTGGCCCCACACAATACATCGTATAGAATTAGCAAGGCCCTCTTTTCCACAGAGTGGAAAGTAATAATTCCCACAGACATCACACAAACAGATCTATACTTATAAGTATCAGGCACAACAGATTTCAAAGTAGAATATGGGTATTTTCAAGGCTAAATGATGAATAGATTTGCTGTATTTTAATTTTCAAAAACCAATATGCTGCCTTAAAAGGGTGTCTAGAAATAATTTTCACATATCTTTTAGCTACAGCATATTTTGGAAGACTACTCTACTACTTTACATGACTAAAATTAATTTAGAATATATGCTGTGGTCTAAGTTGACACACATCCATTTCTCTATATGTAAGGGTATATTTTTAACAAATAAAATTTTATACCTATTATAAACCATGAAATTAATATATAACAATGTTTGTTTATTTACTTCTTCAAAAATTACAAATGAAGTAGTTGGTGTATGCTAGTATTCTATTAATTCCAGATAAAACATAGCTAGAAAAGCACACTGTATTACTCCCATTATAAACATTCATCTCACACAATTCCTTTATGTAATGAGACTTATGTTAGCATATAATACATGCCAAATGTCAACAAGAGAAAAAGCATGGTGCCTTCTAAGGGATCCAGTGAATAAGATACCCTGTGTGAAGCATTTAAAGATGAGAAAGATCAATAGTGGACACACAGGGTTTCCAGGCAGAGGCAACAGCATGTGCACATGCCCTGAGGGAGGCCAATATGTGCAGATAGAGATGGATACATTGGGCAAGCATTGGGCTAGCTCTGCACCCAGTCCCACGATACCCATATGAAGCTCAAATTCCAGGTGCTCTAACACACCCAGGATCATAGGGTCATAGGTGAGGAGGCTTCAATGTATGTCCCAATACCAGGAATAACTGGGACCAGCAGGAAATAGGGACTCAGGTACCCTGAACTGCAAGGGTTCCTTCTGCTCTGAGTCAGTGCCTTGAGCAGATGTTAGGCACTAGCTCCCTACCCAGTCCCACAATACCCAGGTGCTTAACACACGCAGTACCATAGGATCATAGAATCTCAGGAGCTTAGTGACACCAGAATCTCAGGTTCACAGAGGCAGGTTGACTCCCAGGTGCTTTAATACACCCAGGATCTCAGGAAGACAGGATCCCAAAATCACAGGATCACAGAGAAAGCTGGATTCTGAGGAATTCTGACACCACCAGGATGACAGGAGGGACAGGCTCCAGTCAGATACAGCAAGGGCAGGTAGCACTAGGGATAACAAGATGGCTACACACATGGGTAAGAACACAAGCAACAAAAATCAAGGTTATTTGGGATCATGAGAACCCAGTTCTCCCACCACAGCAAGTCCTGAATACACCATCACACCGGAAACAGCAAGATTCAGATTTAAAATCTGTTCCTAATGATGATGATACAGGACTTTAAGAAGGACATAAATCACTCCCTTAAAAAAAATACAGAAGAACATAGGTAAACAGATAGAAGCCCTTTAAAGAGGAAACACAAAAATACCTTCAAGAATTACAGGAAAACACATTCAAACAGGCGAAGGAAATGAGCAAAACCATCCAAGACCTAAAAGTGGAAACAGAAACAATAAAGAAATCACAAAAAGAGACAGCCTTGGAGATAGAACACCTAGGAAAGAGATCAGGAGTCATAGATGCAATCATCACCAACAAAATACAAAAGATAGAAGAGAGAATCTCAGGTGCAGAAGATACCATAGAGAACATCAACACAACAGTCAAAGAAAATGGAAAAAGCAAAAACCTCCTAACACAAAACATCCAGGAAATCCAGGATACAATGAGAAGACCAAACCTATGGATTTTAGGTGTATAGATGGCAGCAAATAATCAAACTCAGGGATTAAATCAATGCAGTAGAAACAAAAAGAACTATACAAAGTATCAACCAAGCTAGGAGCTGGTTCTTTGAGAAAATCAACAAGATAGAGAAACTATTAGCCAGACTAACCAGAGGGCACAGAGACAGTATCCAAACAAATAAAAGCAGAAATAAAAAGTGAGACATAACAACAGAAAAAAAAAGGAAATTGATAAAAATCTTCAGTTCCTACTACAAAAGCCTATACTCAACAAAACTTGAAAATCTGAATGAAATGGACAATTTTCTGGACAGATACCAGGTGCCAAAGTTAAATCAAGATCAGATAAGTTATCTACAGAGTCCCATAACCCCTAAAGAAATAGAAGTAGTCATTAAAAGTCTCCCAATGAACAAAGTCCAGGAACAGAGGGGTTTAGTGCAGAGTTCTATCAGACCTTCAAAGAAGTCCTAATACAAACACTCTTCAAACTATTCCACAAATAGAAGCAGAGGAACATTTCCTAATTTGTAATATGAAGCCACAATTATACAAAAACCGCACAAAGACCCAACCAATAAAAAGAACTTCAGACCAATTTCCCTTATGAATCTATGCAATAGTATTCAATAAAATTATCACAAACTGAATCGAAGAAAATATCAAAACCATCATTCCTCACAATCAAGTAAGCTTCATCCCAGTGAAGGTCTTGAATTCCTGAGCTTTCCAAGACTTTTATTATGAAGGGGTGTCGAAATTTGTCAAAGACTTTCTCAACATCTAATGAAATGATCATGTTGTTTTTTCTTTGAGTTTGTTTATTTAGTGGATTACACTGATGGATTTCCATATATTCAATCATCACTGTATCCCATTAAAAATCAGGGACTAGACAGGGCTGCCCACTCTCTCTCTACCTATTCAATACAGTACTTAAAGTCCTAGCCAAAACAATTAGACAACAAAAGGAAATCAAAGTGGTTCAATTTAGAAAGGAAGAAGTTGAAATATCACTATTTTCAGATGATAGGATAGTATATTAAGTGAGCCCCCAAATTCCACCAGAGAACTCCTAAAACTCAGCAAAGTGGCTGGATATAAAATGAACTCAAACAAATCAGTAGCCTTCCTCTACTCAAAGGATAAACAGACTGAGAAGGAAATTAGGGAAACGACACCCTTCATAATAGTCACAAATTATATAAAATAACTTGGTATGACTCTAATCTAATCAAGCAAGTAAAAGATCCGAGTGATAAGAATTTCAAGTCTCTGAAGAATGAAATCGAAGATATCAGAAGATGGAAAGATCTCCAATGGTCATGGATTGGCAGGATTAATATAGTAAAAATTGTCATCTTGCCAAAAGCAATGTACAGATTCAATGCAATCACCATCAAAATTCCAACTCAATTCTTCAATGAGTTAGAGCAGAAGCCATTGGTATTCTATTCAGGAAAATTTCCCTGTGCCCATATGTTCAAGGATCTTCCCCACTTTTTAATCTGTTTCAGTGTATCTGGATTTATGTGCAGGTCCTTGATACACATGGAATTGAGTTTTGTACAAGCAGAGAGGTATGTCAACTTGTATTCTTCTACATGCTGACTTCCAGTTGAAACAGCACCATTTATTGAAAGTGCTGTCTTTTTTCCACTGTATGGTTTTAGCTCCTTTGTCAAAGATTAAGTAACCATAGGTATGTGGGTTCATTTCTGGGCCTTCATATCTATTCTATTGATCTTCCTGCTTGTCTCTGTTCCAATACCATACAGTTTTTATCACTCTTGCTCTATAATACAGCTTGAGGTCACAGATGGTGATTCGCCAAGAAGATATTTTATTGTTGAGAATAGTTTTCACTATCTGAATTCTTGGTTATTCCAAATGATTTTGATAATTTCACTTTCTAACTCTAAAGAATTGAAAGTAGTGAAATGGAACCTCATAAAATTGCTAAGCCTCTATAATGGAAAGCTACTCTGTCAATAGGACAAAATGGCAACCAGCAGATTGGGAAGAGAACTTTCCCAGTCCTACAACTTATACAAGACTAATATCCAATATATACCAAAAACTCAAGAATTTAGACTCCAGACAATCAAATAACCCTATTAAAAATATGGTACAGAGCTAAACAAAAATTTTTCAACTGAGGAATATTGAATGGCTGAGAAGTGCCTAAAGAAATGTTCTAGATCCTTAGTCACCAGGGAAATGGAAATAAAAATGACCCTGAGATTCCACCTCATACCAGTCAGAATGGCTAAGATCAGAAATTCAGGTGACACAGATGCTGGTGAGGATGTGGAGAAAGAGGGACACTCCTCCATTTCTGGTGGGATTTCAAGCTGGTACAACCACTCCGAAAAACATTCTGGTGGGTTTGTAGAAAATTGGACACAGTACTACCAGAGGACCCTGCTATATCACTTCTGAGCATATACCCATCAGATTCTTTAACATATAACAAGGACACATGCTCCACTATGTTCATAGAAGCCTTATTTATAATTGCCAGAAGCTGCAAAGAATCCAGATGTCCTTTAACAGAGGAATGGATACAGAAAATATGGTACAAAGAACATACATGGTATGCACTCACTGATAAATGGATATTAGTCCCAAAAGTTGGAATATCCAAAATTCCATTCATAGACCACATAAAGCTTAAGAATAAGGAAGATCAAAGTGTGGGTGCTTCAGTCCTTCATAGATAGGGGAACAAATTATTCACTGGAGCAAATACAGAGAGAAGATGTGGAGCAGAGGCACACACTCATACAAACAGAGGTATGGGGAAAGGCTATCCTGAGACTGCCCCAGTTGGAGATCCAGCCACCAAACCCAGACACTACTGTGGATGCCAACAAGTGCTTGCTGAAAGGAGCCTGATATAGCTGTCTCCTGAGAGGCTCTGCCAGAGTCTGACAAATACAGATGCAGATGCTCACAGCCAACTATTGGACTGAGCATGAGGTTTTCAATGGAAGAGTTAGAGAATGACTGAAGGGACTTCCCAGAGGAAGAACAAAAATATCAACCAACCAGACACCCCTCCCCCGAGCTTCTGGGGACAAAACCACCAACTAAGGAGTACACATAGAGGCACCCATGGCTCCAGCCGCTTATGTAGCAGAGGATGTCCTTGTTAGGTTTCAATGGGAGGACAGGCCCTTGGTCCTGTGAAATCTGGATGCCCCAGTGTAGGCGAATTCCAGATTGGAGAGATGGAAGGAGTTGAGTGGGTAGGGGCACACACTCATACAAGCAGAGATATGGGGAATAGGATATGGGGTTTCCTGGGGAGGAGGAGAGACCTGTAAAGGGGATAACATTTGAAATGTAAGTAAAAAAAAATCCAATAAAAATTTAAAATTGGTGGATGCTTTGATATACAAATATAGATACTAATACAAATATACCTTTTTACAGAGATAAGGATATGTAAATTACACATCACCAGAGGAATGCAGAAGCCAAAAGACTGTCTATGAAGTAAAAATGGGTTAAAGAATTATGCATGAAAGCTAAAATATATTATTTGAATAAACAAAGTAATTGGAAAATAGATGTGTGTATTTTTAAAAGCTTCTGATATAAGAGTAGGAAATTGTTGATATAGATATAGAGATTGACAGTATGTGTCCTGACATTCGTCTGATTGTTTGTCTCTAAGTGTGACTCATCAGTGTGCTTTATGAAATGTAATATATAAAAGACTTTCTGAATCAACAGGGACTCGCTACAGTTTCCAAAAGTCATTTACTCCTACAATGTCAAAGTGTGATTCATCACTCTATTCTGATATTTCAAAGCTAACGTACCATGTTTAGTTTTTCTATGAGGGACAATGTCTTCTTAGCTTACTTCTCTAGAGATTCATTTTACCTCAAGGTGTAGCACGAGTTCTTCATACATCCACCATAGAAGTACTTATTGAAATAGCTTGATGAATTTTTCACATAGCTTCCACAAATTAGTTCAAGAAAAAAAATTCACCTACAATCTTTTAAATTTCTTGTTCACCTCCTGTGGCACAGGGTCAGCTCTTGGGAGGGGGAGTAGAGGGAGAGGGAAAAGGGGGCAGGAAACAGGTGACTAGTACTGAGGGTCAGGAATTTGAAAAATGGTCTGTAGCAGTGGGAGATGGTTAACTGGGGGTAGCCACCAGAAAGTCCCAGATGCCAGGAGAGAGACTCCCAGTATCCAACGAAGATGACAGTAGCTGAAATACACAACAAGGGGAGAGAGAACCTGTAGAGACCATATCTAGAGGGTCATCCACTCATCTCAAAAATATTAATCCAGACCTGCTCCTGTCTATAGGAAATATATGGACAAAAGTGGAGCAGAGACTGAAGGAAAGGCTGTCCAGAGACTGCTCCACCTAGGGATCCAATCCCAGACTACTACTGATGCCAAGAAGTGCTTGCTGACAGGAACCTGATATAGCTGTCTCCTGAGAGGTTCTGCCAGAGCCTCACCAATACAGATTTGGATGCTTGTAGCCAACGATCAGACTGAGCCTAAGGACCCTAATGGAGGAGTCGGAGGAAGGACTGAAGGAGCAGAAGTGGTTTGAAACATTGTAGGAAGAACAATATCAACCAACCAGACACACCAGAGCTCCTAGGTACTAAACCACCAATCAAAGAATATACATGAAGGGACCCATGACTCCAGCTGCATATGTAGCAGAGGGTGGCCCTTTTTGGCATCAATGGGAGAGGAGGCCCTTGGTCCTGTGAAGGTTTGATGCCCAGTGTAGGGGAATGCTATGGCATTGAGTGAGTGAGTGGGGAGAGGAGCACTCACTTAGAAGTAGGGCAAGGGGGTTGGTATAGGGGGTTTGTGGAAGGGAAAATGGGAAGGGGAATAGCAGTTAAAATGTAGATAAATAAAATAATCAATTAAAATTTTTTCTTGTTCACTTAAAGGAACAAATAAATAGGGTTCCAATCTTGTGTCCAATTGTAATCTTCTGGGCAGTGACTATTATCACTCCAAACAAGACAGAAATTCTTTGTCTAATTTTACAACCAGGATAATTTCATGTGAATTTTTCTAACAGTTTGGATAGTAATCCTGAAGCCACAAACACACAAGGCTTAAAGGAAACTATCCATTCATGTGTCACATGTAGAGTGAACCCTCAAGGGAACTATCCATTCATGTGTCACATGTAGAGTGAACCCTCAATCCTTGTGATTTCAGTGGCCAGCCCTCTCTTTACTTTATGGAAAAGCTAAGGGACATTAAATGTCTTCCGGATATTGATAACAAGGAGTTCCTGAACAATAATTAGCTAGAACAAAGTCAAATTTAGATTCACATCCCTGAAGGACACAACTCCTTTATCCCTGCCTTTCTTTCTTGTGACTGTAACACTCTGGCCTTTTGTTTTCATAAATGTTCCAGGTTCTGTCCCTATCAGCATCTTTGTGGCTCATTATGCTTGGCTATTTTTTGTCTGTGGTTCCCAATGTTAAAATAAATGATCATCCCTATCTGATCCAACAAAAGAACACAAAACAAACAGAAACTTCTCCTCTGTGCTGGAGTGAGGGTGATGAGAAACTTAGAGTGGTTCTTACATTTAATCAGCTGAGCCAAAGGATGCTTCTCTCTGTGAAAATGCCATTATGTTGCAAAACCTCTTCAGTGTTCACCCACCAGTGTATAGCTGAAGTCTAACAAAAGTCTTCACTGAACACACTGAACACAGTTGAGAAGCTAGCACCACATAAAGCTAATGGTCATCTGGTTTGCTTTCATGATTCTTTAAGTATTGAACATCACTTGCATGGAAATGGGCTGTCATCTTATATTCAGTTTACATACTTCCCCTGCCTAATAAGATGACTAAGAATCCAACTGAGGTGAGCGGGAAGAGACTGACTGAGAAATTAATCTCAAGGTCTTTAAAAGTCAAATGTAAACTATATTAACTCTATATCACATTTTTTGTTTTGTTTTGTTTTGAAAACACCAAGGTTTTTCTCATTAAGCACGGCTTCTCAGATATGACAATATTTGGGCAGCAGATGGTGTGGTCACAGTGGTGGTCTTCCTGTGAGCTGAAAGCCTCTCTCTGTACTTCACAAGAAACAACTGTTAAATCTGTATTGGTGCTTTCTTAAGAATAAAAAGAAAGTAGAAGTGGCCATGGCTAATAGGCAAACTCTCTGCACATTGGTCCAAGAAGCCTGGTTCTCCATTCTGTTGTATTGTTGCTTTTGTTTGTTTGTTTGTTTTTTCCCCACTGCAACCAACATACTTAAAATAGGTGAGAGTTTAAATGAGATTTTAGCAAAATGTTTAAAAGAAGAAAGACACACACACAGAAATATTTATTACTGCATATACCCAGCAAAATATCAAATATTTTTCAAATATCCATTCCACTCACAACTCTATTTACCTACTATAAAATACCCATTTTGGGGAAATTTGGATCTCAAAGCAAAAAGCTACAGAACTGAAGTTACAGACTTAAACCACTAATCAAGTCATATCCAGGCACATCAGGATTCACACTAGTGTCTTTTATTACTTACTGTTTAAAGAGTTATATTTGTTTGATTGATTTTTTTTAACTTTCTTGAGACAGTGCCTCATACTGTGGCCTTAGCAGCCCATAAAATCATGTCTGCCATCTCCTTACCTGCACATCGCTGGGACTGCAGGCAATATTGTCAAACTAGATGATTGCACTCAGAGAATGCTTTCTCGCTTTCCACCATTCTTTAGCAACAGAACATGTGCCACGAGAATATCCTGTTGTCTCAGATCCATATCGTTTGATTCCTACGTGCTTCCCAGGATGGGAACAGAAAACTAACTACATCTTTTAAGTGGGTATCAAAATAGTCCAGGTGTTCAGAAATCTTAGGAAGCTAAATCTTGGACTATATTAGGACCAAGACAGACTTTGTCATACTTTGTAAAGAACCCTGAAAAACGACATGAAAGCATGATGTCCTTCATGTTTAGTGAATTCTAGATCAACACAAGAGCCCGAAACCCTCTAGAAGGGAGAGGTCACAGGCTCAACCGCAAGCAACTTTTTCCCAGTGCTCGGGCCAAATCCCTGAGTGCTCTCTCGTGTCTTTTCGGTTTTTTTACAGTGACACTTTTAAAATCATCTTTAGCAATGTGTATTACTTCAAAAGAATTTAGTTTTCCAAACCATCCAATCAAATAAATTATAATAAAATCAGTCGTACAGTTTTGACTAAATAAAATGTATATCTATAGCAGGAGTAGGACCAAGAGAATTATTCATCCAGTCCTAAAGGCAATAATCCTGATATTTGAAAAGAATACTAATAACTTCCTACCAGTCCAGGTCTTCTAACTCCATAATTACTAAACAAGTGAATACAGATCTGAGTTTTGTATCAAATAAACCATAATATGTACCCTTTTGATAATGAAGGATAAATGTACAGTAAGTCTTTGTAAGTTGCTTCTCAGGATACAGTAACAAAGCTAATTTAATAGGTGAGTTTCCAGTGTTTGAGTTACAGATTTATCACATGGGGAGGACATGCTGACATTCTACTTTCTAAACTCTTTCTGTCAGTTCTAGAAATCTCGATGTTAGTCAAGCTTTCACTTTCTCTTCAATTTTTCTCTTAAAAAATGAGGCAATTTTGCAGACACTTTTATTCCCTTGCTAAAATATCTCAATTTTTTTTTATTTTTAAATTAAAATTATTTGAATTCTTTAATCATGATTTGAAATCAGCCTCTCAATCACCATCAACTTCTTTATCCCAGGAGCTTGTAAGCATAGGTCTAGTATTTAATATGTTTTTAAATTTGACCTTATTTAATCCAAGATGCTGCCCAAATATTATAATTCAGATCAAGAAATCCTAATAAACACAGTGCCAAAATGAATAACCCTGAAGGTCTTTACCTGAAGCAAAGAACAAGTTTTCAAGTCAACCGAAGAGGAAGGGTTACTCAATATTGGCTTTATTTGAGCTCCAATTAATAAGTACCAAATAATAATCTATGACTAATTCACAGAATTCAATGATCAATGAGTAGGAGATATGGCGAAGATTTAAGTTTGAGCCTATGTATATTGAATACAAACTTGATACAATTAATATGGTAGCATTAGCTTTCTGTTAACTTTCCTAGTCAAAATTAAATCAGTACATACTTCTTTGAAGTAATGATAATTTAATTTGATGCTGTAATTAATTCCATTTGCCGCTGTGGATTTCGATATTGCAATTTATTTTACGCAAAAAGAAGTGCTGGAAGAAAAAGACTTCTAAAGGGGGTTCAGAGAGAGGTACAGATTTAAATTTTAATTAGATTTAATGCTTTCTTCACATTCTTAAATGACTTCTTGTCTCTCTGTTAAGCTTGACACATCATAATGTCCAATTTGATATTCAGTTAAAAGTGCTGAACTATTTCAACTCATTTGGGGTCAGATGCCTACTGTATGTTATATAAATATGCTATTTATAGTTAGTATAGGTCACTGAAATGCACTCAATGGAGGAAGTTTGCATGTGGTTAATAAATTTAATATCAGATTATCCGTAGAGCATTATCATAAAACTCAGTAATACCCAAATTCTCCAAATAAGTACATTAAAAAGACACTAGATGATAATTACTTAGCATAATTTTATTTCAGTGTAATTTTTGGAAAACAGATAACTATTTGACATTCTAAAATAAATAGCCAACTTGTAAATGTATAACACAATCCATCATTTATCAGAAAATTTTCTCTTTAATCCTTAAACTGTTAAGAACTTTAAGAATTATTAATGTAATTAAACTTCTTCCCATCCTTAGGTTAGTCTGTTATGACAAATACTACCACATACTATTTTCTAGAACATACTTCTGATTAGCATAAGACAATAGAATTTTATTTAAATTTTCATTCTCTTTAAAAATGTCTACCTTGTTGCCTATACCTAGCTGTAGTCATAGATTGCTACAAAGCTGAAAATATTAAACAAGACAGTTAATAACCAACAGAGAAATAAATTAAGAAATTAGCAGTATACAAGTTATCTGGCCTTGATAATTTATGTCTTGGTTATTAACAATATTGATGATAATACATATAAATTCTGATTGTCAATTACCACTTTGGCTCCCAGATTAATCATTTTAAACATAGCTCTAAGCTCAGTAAGTGATCCATAAAAATCACAACATAGACATTTAGTGAATAACTATTGTTACTCAATGTCACTTCAATCTGGTAGCAGATACTATGAGAATGTTCATTTCTTCTGTAAGTTAATTGCTCACCACTTAAAGAAGCAGGATTTTTTATGTGTATCTATCTCTGAAATGTGTGTGTTTACCTGCTACTATTTAATATTAAAACATTCAATTAACTGGTGACCTGTCTCAGAACATAGATCATGGTAGATAACGACTGCCTCCATAAAATTACAGGTTCCTTATATAAAAACTAATAAAACGTGATGTGATGCACACAGTAAGTTCTGAAAGCAAACTTACATAATAATCAAAGTTAAAACAATTCATTTAACAAAGTTTCTACATGTACTCTGCAGCATATCAAAAACATGTACTCAAAACTGAGTATGGGGTTACTTGCTGTCAATAACACTCTATGTGATGCTCCTACTCTAACACATTTTGGCTTGATAATTAGATAGTATTTTTGATCATTTTACAGATGAAATCCTGTGGTATTAATATACATGGCCACTAAGGACGAACTTAGGATTGTAATTCAATCCTGTGTTACTTCAAATGACATGGCAGGGTTAGGCATATCAAAGTGTTTCTGAGGCTATAGGATTCTTCTTGATTTGTTTTCAAAGACAGCAGAGAGAGGAGAGGACAGAGGGAGAGAGGAAGGGAGGGAGGGAGGGAGGGAGATTAGGAGCAAAAAGAAAATACAGCAACCAAATTTTTGAAATGGTGAGATGCCTTACAGCATTTACTGACATAGAGAACTGTGAAGAACCTGTATTCACAGCAGATGTGTTCTATCAATATTATTTATATGGCTACATTCACTTGACTGAGTCCAGAGGACTGTTTTGAGTTGATGCAAATATTTACAAAGACCTATCATTCTGTTTAATTTGCTGAGTGAGGTTATGTTTATTTATTGATATTACACAAAATGATATTCCCTGGTTTCTGCTATAAATGACCAACAATAACTAAAGATAGTCTAGAACACATTCTACTAGTATATTCCACATTATGATTTTTGACAGTGTTTTCAATTTATCTGCAATTATATTTCTAAGTTGATGTAGTGGACATAGCAAACCTATGTTCATTTCCTATTGAGAATCCGTGTTGATCACATAAGAGATATGATAAGCATGTTGGTGTCTCTTGTCCTCGTACTTTGGCTGATGCATAGTGCAAGAAATACATTTGAACCAACAAAAAAGCAATCATAACCACTAAGAGAGCCTGAAGTGAGTCTCCACACAGCAAGGGAGCAAAGCAAGGAAGCAAACAGTTCACCTTCAACCTGGAAGGTCTATTTGTTCAACTTTTCTTATGGATGTGTTTTTGTGTGTTCGTGTGTTGTTGAAGGCAAATTGACAGGGGCAAAAAAAAAAGTGATGGTGCCAATTTTAGCATTTTTAAATATCTTGTCTCTTTCCTATTGGGTAAAAATGATTGTCAGATATGATTCGGTAACACAACAAAGTAAAAGCAGCCCCCTCTTGTGTTTTAATCTGGGTGTTAGTGTCTGTTTTAGAGTTCTTCACATACCACTCAAATTGTTTTCCCTTGCTCTCCTATTAATAGTTTAAAAGATTGAGCATAGCTAGTTTTCCTTTTCAAAACAAATCAATACACTAAACAATAAAGTTTCCAACATTCTTTGCTTGCCCCTTAGCATTATAACATAAACTTCATTAGACACAATACTTTATTTAAGTTTATTTTGCTCAGCTTATTTTAAGCTGAGGTGCAAAGCACTATTTGTTTTGGAGACTATAAATATTCCTATGTCTGTTCCAATATATTATCTTGCAGTACACCAAGAGCAATTGATGAAAGAAAAAAGAGGGTCTTGGTTGATGATTCTTCAAGTACTGAATAATGATACAATAAGTTCTTCTTAAACAAATACAGGAACATAAGTGGATGCGGAAGCAGGGCCTGTGGATGTGGACTGCATAATAATGCCTTCTGGAATTGACATGGTCTATGTACTCATGAACTCACTTCTGCTGTGGTTATCTGCACAAGACTTACCCAAAAATGGTGGCCTACATTTTTTCATGAAGGCCCCTTACCCGTGAGGAAGTAATGGCAATTAATACTTCCTGAGGAAATGGGTATCATTTTGTTCTTTGATGTAGCCAGTCCCTAAGCTTCATTTACTTGCATAAATAGCCCTCCACCCATTTAAATTTAAAAAAAATCAGACTAAAATATGGGATACACACAAAATAAGGGAAATAGGAGGGTACTTCATGGAAGAAGGGCTTCTGTTTCAGCGGGAAAGGGAGAAAAAAATGTGGATGAGAGAGGGACCTGGGGCTTGAAAACAACTAGCATTCGTTATAGAAGTAGCCATGATGTTGTTAAACAATAATTAAGAGTAGTGCCAATGCTTCACTTGATCAATGGGATAATATACGCAAATGTGTCATTTACACAATAAACATCATTTTATAAAAATATCCCTGACCACATGTTAGATAAATTTTACAGGAAACATGTATGTATAAATGTTTCTTAAACCTAGTTCTTCATTAAAAATTCTTTTGATGAAAGTATTATCTTTCACACAGGTTAACATTAGGAATCAGTATAGTATAATTGCTATTTCCCTTACTGACACTCTCAGGCTTCAAGACAGTTACCAAGGCTCTTCTTACAACTTGACTTCTGTTGAAGCGCCAAGTTCCATTTCTTAATTCTCATCAGTATGTGAAGCTTATCTGCCTATTCAGAATCAAGGACTCTAAGAGGTCACAATGTACCAGCTTGCAATCCCACCAGCAATGGAAGACTGTTCCTCTTTCTCCACATCCTCACCAGCATCTACTGTCACCTGAGATTTTCATCTCAGCCATTCTGACTGGTGTGGGTGGAATCTCAGGGTTGTTTTGATTTGCATTTCCCTGATGACTAAGGAAGTTGAACTTTTTTTTAGGTGCTTCTCAGCCATTTGGCATTCCTCAGTTGAGAACTCTTTGTTTATCTCTGTACCAAATTTTTAAATAAGGTTATTTGTTTCTCTGGAGTCTAACTTCTTGAGTTCTTTGTATATATTGGATATTAGCACTCTATCGGATGTAGGATTGGTGAAGACTTTTCCCCAATCTGTTGGTTGCCTTTTGTCTTATTGGCAGTGTCTTTGGCTTACAGAAGCTTTGCAATTTTATGAGATCCAATTTGCTAAGTCTTGATCTTACAGTAGAGGACATTGGAGTTCAGAAAAATTTCCCCTGCACCCATATGTTCAATGTTCTTCCTCACTTTCTACTCTATATGTTTCAGTGTCTCTGGTTTTATGTGGAGATCATTGATCCACTTAGACTTAAGCTTTGTACAAGGAGATAAGAATGGATCAATTCAGATTCTTCTACATGCTCACTGCCAGTTGAGCCAGCACCATTTATCAAAAATGATGTCTTTTTTCCACTGGATGGTTTTAGCTCTTTTGTCAAAGATCAAGTGACGATAGGTATGTGGGTTCATTTCTGAGTGTACAGTTCTATTCTATTCTATTCTATTGATCTACCTGTCTGTCCCTGTACCAGTACCATGCTGTGTTTGTTTGTTTGTTTGTTTGTTTTCACAATTTCTCAGTAGTACAGCTTGAGGTCAGAGATGGTGATTCCACAAGAGGTTCTTTTATTGTTGAGAATAGTTTTTGCTATTCTAGGTGTTTTTGTTATTCCAGATGAATTTGCAAATTGCCCTAACTCTATGAAGAACTGAGTTGGAAGTCTGATGGCGATTGCATTGAATCTGTAGATTGCTTTCAGCAGGATAGTCATTTTGACTATATTAATCCTGCCAATCCATGTCCATGGGAGAACCACTATGGGAATCAGTTTGGTGGTTCCTCAGATAATTGGTCATGGTACTACTGGGAGAATTCAGCAATACCTCTCCTGGTCATATACTCAGAAGATGCTCCAACATGTAATAAGGACACATGTTCCACTATGTTCATAACAGTCTTATTTATAATAGCCAGAAGCTGGAAAGAACCCAGATGTCCCTCAACAGAGGAATGGGTACAGAAAACTTGGTACATTAACACAATGGAGTACTACTCAGCTATTAAAAACAATGATTTTATGAAATTCTTATTCAAATCATCCTGAGTGAGGTAACCCAATCACGAAAGAACACACATGATATGCATTCACTGATAAGTGGATAGTAGCCCAGAAGCTCTGAATACCCAAGATACAATTCTCAAAACACATGGAACTCAAGATAAAGAAAGATGCTTCGATCTTTCTTAGAAGGGGGAACAAAATAACCATGGAAGGAGATACAACAACAAAGCATGAATCAGAGACTGACAGAATGATTATCCAGAGATTGCCTCACCAGGGGATCCATCCCATATAGAATCACCAAACACAGACATTGCTGTTAATGCCAAAAAGTGCTTGTTGACAGGAGACTGATATAACTGTCTCCTGAGAGCCTCCGCCAGTGCCTGACAAATACAGAAGTGGCTGCTCACAGCTTTCCATTGGATTGAGCACAGGGCCCCCATTGAAGCAGCTAGAAGAAGGACCCAAGGAGCTGAAGGGGTTTGCAGCTCCATAGGGGGAACAACAATATGAACTAACCAGTACTCCTGGAGTTCCCTAGGATTAAACCACCAACCAAAGAAAACACATGATGGGACTCATGGCTCTAGTTGCATATTTAGCAGAGGATGGCCTAGTTGGTCATCAATGGGAGGAGAGGCCTTTGGTCCTGTGAAGGCTCTTTGCCCCAGTGTGAGAAATGACAGGGCCAGGAAGCAGGAGTGGGTGGGATGGTAAGCAGGGGGAGGGGGAGGTGATAGGGAGTTTTTGGAGGAGAAACTAGGAAAAGTAGTAACATTTAAAATGTAAATAAAGAAAATATAAAAATAATAAGAGGTCATAATCTCCTCTAGTAACAACTGTAATATGTAATGTGCATTTTGAATAGTGCACAAATTTCCATATGACATTCTTCTATCTACAGTCTCTGTCTTAAAATTCTTTATTCATTTTACTTTTGTGCTTATGAATTTTGTCCCACATGTATGTAGCACATTATGAGCACTCTTGTCGACAGTTTAAAAGAGGATATGGGATACCCTAAAGTTGGAGCTCAAAATTGTTTTATAGCCATGTGTGGGTATTCTGGGAAAGAAATCCAGGTCCTGTGGCAGTGTGCAGCAGTACTCTTAACTACAAAACCGTCTTCCAGGCCTTGTCTGAATTTTTAAATACCCACTCACTAGTTGTGGACATGCTCATTACATAGATCACTTCTTTGTAGAGTTGAAAATGCAAGGACAGGGCTTGAACCACTTCCTTAGGAACCTGTCTGTGGTGTCCTTGCTTGAACCCTAGGCTTCATCCAAACTAATCATTTTCTCTCTACTGGGTTAGATTCCTACTCTCAGTCTAGAGCGTCATTGGATTTATCTTATCCCTTCTAGTCTTCAGTATCATTCTGCCTAGAGAAGTTAAAATCTGAGCCAGAGGCAAACCATCAAGATTGACTTCTCTTCCATCCTTGTACTTCTCAGGCAAACAGGCCTCTTCCCTCTTTACTCTCTCCTTTAAACACGGTTGCATTATATAAGGCTGAATTTTCTGGCTTAGTCTTCGTGAGTCCACACTGATCCGCAGTCTTGCCTGCTACAGACTGACTATTCTTCCCCTTTTCTCCATACGCCCTTCTCTTTCACTATTTTGATTTTTCAGGAATCTTGACACATCTTTAAAATATTTTAAGTTGTGAATTCTCTTACAGAGTTAGTGTATTTAGGGTGAAGATCTTTATCATGGCTTTAATGTAAAGTATAAGATTAAGAATCAAATATGTGTTTAAGCATTCCAGTGCCTTAAGGGATGTTATCCACCATAGATAAAGTTTTTAAGTAATAACTACTTAGGCATAGTGACTCAGTGTTGTAATACCAATCGATAGGTTGAAGCATGAGGCTATAATTTAAGGTCTGCACATCCTATAATTTAAGGTCGGCACTGAGACACTACCTGAAAAGAAAACAAAGAAATAAAAAAAAAAAAAAGAAATGCTTCAATAATGTCCACAGCAAATTAAATGCTTAATAGCACAACCTGCCAGTGTATTGATTATAATTTTCTAGATCTAAAGTGATCATGAAAAGAAAATTGAAAATAGCAGAAGCCAGGCAGTGATGGTGCATGCCTTTAATCCCAGCACTTGGGAGGCAGAGGCAGGCAGATTTGTGAGTTTGAGGCCAGCCTGGTCTACAGAGTGAGTTCCAGAACAGCCAGGACTTCACAGAGAAACCCTGTCTTGAAAAAACAAACAAACAAACAAAAAATCTTTTTCTCTGGAGCACAAGGCCTCTGATGCTAACACTATAGTGTCTGAAATGTGTTTCTGCTCTCACCAATCCAGTCTCCAAGTATTCAAATCCTACATTCATTTTAGGACAGATTCAAATGATAAGTCTTCTAAAAGCTTCTCATAGGTTATTTTCTGAAGCTTTTACTACCCATGCTTAGACTTTCACAGCTAATCTCCAAATTTCCCCATTGGCTGGCATGAAACAAGGACCCCAGTAGGTATTTAATATATGTTGAATAAATAAATGACCTATCTTCAGCCAAAAACAATCATTTCCTTTTCTTTTCTTTTTCTATCACTTTTCTGCACAATCAAACTAAATTTGATTAGTTTGATTTGTTTTTGAGTAGATTAATATTAGGTTTTGTTCGCGACATATTTGTGTGTGTGTGTGTGTGTGTGTGTGTGTGTGTGAGAGAGAGAGAGAGAGAGAGAGAGAGAGAGAGAGAGAGAGAGAGAGAGAGAGATACATATGTGTGCAGATATAATCATCAGTCTGTGACCAGATGGCAGAGTAGAACATCTGGTGTTTTCTCCTATTGCTCACCTTCTAAATCCCTTGAGACTAGAGCTGTCACTGAACCTGGACTTTGCAGTTTTTCAGTTACACTGGTGGCCAGCAAGTCACAGAGATTCTCCTGGAATCTCTGTCTCCATTCTCCTAGCATTGGGATTATGGATATACCAGGTCACACTAATCTTGCTACTTGGTTGCTGGAATCTGAACTCAGGTAATGCTTTCATAGCTCTTACCCACTGAGCCATTTCTCTGGCCCTATTCAAGGAAATTGTGAAGTCTATGTTTGCCTATATGTTCTCTAAACAAATCTGTTCTGTGATTCAGTGACCACAATTTTACCTATCCAGGTAACCTATCTGTGAATCTCTGGTACAAAAATGTCTGTAGAATGTTTCATTCCAAGTCTAAGAGGATCTCTTTGCTTTCTTTCTGTGAAACTCTCTGCCCTTGATATTCATCTATAATTCATATTAATGTTTTAACAATGAAGCAGGTGGGTTATAATTTGAATTTCTATTTGGTACTACTAGTTTAGAATTTCCAGAGAGCCCTTCAATTTTATATATATATATATATATATATATATATATATATATATATATATATATATATATATTTGGTGGGATTACAGCCACTTTAAAGTATTTAGATAGGTTCTTACAAAACTGAAAATGCTTCTAGCATATAAATCTAGAGATTGAGTGTTTTGTTATTTATTCAAGTGAGCTAAAATCTCATTTGCACACAAAAGCGTGCACATGAATGTTTATCACAATTTTATTTATTATTTCACAAACTAGGATGTAATCTAGATACTTTACAGATGGATAAATTGATGTATATTCAGACAAGGACATGTCAAGCAGTAATAAAGATATAGGCCAACAAGCTTACACAGCCAGGAAGCAACCCCAACTGTATATTGGTGATTGTTAATCTTCATTGTCAGCTTTTCTGAATTTTTCATTTTACTTTTCTTTTCTTTGCCATTTTTGTTTTTTTTGTTTGTTTGTTTCATTTTGTTTTTGTTTTTCCAGACAGAGTATCATTGCATAACCCTGTCTATCCTAAAATTTGCTCTGTAGACCAGGCTGACCTCAAACTCAAAGATCTGCCTCTGCCTTTGCCTCCAGTGCGGTGGTAAAAGATGTATGCCACTACACCCAGCACGGATTTTGCATTTTGTGGGAGATCTACCTTTGAGCATGTCTGTGAAGGGAATTTTTATAAAAGGTTGACAGAGAATAACCACCACTCCATTCTCTCAAGCAGAGAGACTTGATGAAAAGGGGGAATGGAGTAACACAGTAAGTCCATGAGCATTTCTCTTTATTTATATTGAAACTGAGGATAAAGCATGAACAGTTGCTTCATACTCGTGTTGCCAAACCTACCCATCTCTGGTAGACATTATCCCTCAAACAGTGAGGCAAAATAAACCCTTTCTGTTTAAAGTCTCTTTTATCAGGTATTTTGCTACAGCAAAGACAAAATAACCCATACAATATGACTAAAGGAAGGAACTTAAGCTTGGGCAGTTGATGGATAGAGGATATGGCATGATAGGAAGACAAAATTATGGAGACAATAGAAGACTTGGGGTTTGCCCAAAGCCAGAAGGGAATAAAGGACTAAGTACAGCTTAGAAGAATATGTTATGGTGTGGAAAATATTCTATAAGACACCACAGTGGTGACTGTGCTATTACCTAATTTTCCAAGGAGAATCACAACACATACATGGAACTGGAAGGGGAACTGTTAACTTTGGGTAAGATGTGTCAATACAATGCTACTACTGTAACAAAGACATAACTCCTATAAAGGGTATTGGTGGCAGGAAAAGCCGCAATCTGTGAATGAGCAATTATAAGTGTGTATATGCAGGAAACATCTGAAATCAAAATGAAAATTGAAAAATATCTTTTGCAAAGATAATAAATAATTGACAAACTCTAAAGAGAAGATGTATCCTAAGATTAAGCAACTGATTACATCTTTACAAAAATAATTGTGTCTTTACACATGGCTTAAGCAGAACAACCTATTTTAGCTGGCAGAAGAAGCTGCAGACTTGTATTTGTCTGCTAAAAGAGTTTCAGTGAGCACACTCTTCACCAACTCAGTGACACAAAGCATAAAGCTCCAGACTGTTAGAAAAAAAAATCTGTAAATTTTGATAAAAGCATGTCAAAAATTTGATGCATTTGCCAAAAACAACATTGTAAAAACTATTTGAATGACTTCCATTGATATAATATTTAATGAAATTCATGTTGTATGGCATTGTCTCAACTGTACAGCATGGTCAGGATGTTTGTTCTAAGTCTATATCTTGAATAAACTACATACATGGACATATATTATTTCTTTTACCCCCTTCAAAAATAAACATCCTACATAGTTGAATAAATGAATATAAAGGTATCATTCAAAGAGAAATGTACCCAGTGTTCTTCACAGAATATGTCCCTCACTATGGAAACTGAAAAGGACTACACTAGGTTTAGAATTTGCAAACTTCAGTGCATTTATAAGTCACTTTTTCATCTCGATAAAGACAGACCTAACTCACCCAGTCTTGGCTGAGTTCTAAGATTGTTTGTTTTCTGTAAAGTCACAGATGATCCTGATTGGTGAACCTGCAAATCATACCTTGAACAGTGGGTTATGATATACAGAGAGGCTTCAAGGATATAAATGTATACAAATACAGAATGTAAGTTACTTTGGAATCTCTGTTTAGGCTTCCCAAAATCATAATCTGGTATAGTAAATTATTTTTAAACACACAATTTGGAACAATAACTTGAAAATGTTATTATAATTGTTTTTTAACTGAAGAAAATTTGAGGAAGAGAACATTTCTTCCTTGAAAACCTTTCTTTGCGGCCCTTAGCAATGTTCTGACCTCTCTGTGTATTTCAGATGAAACACACATATTTGAACATTTGAAACTGACATACACAAATGAGGTAAGACATAAAACATCTGTGTTTTAGGGTCTTGATTACTTTACTCAGACTGGTTCTTTCAAGGGAAGGGAGATAGAATGTTCTGGTATTAAATTTTACAAGGGAACAATAGGACAATACAATATGCATTAAATTGGTATGAGAGAGAATTGGGCAAGATAGGTAAAGCAATGATTGGAGGAGTTGAAGGGATTTGCAACCCCATAGGAAGAACAACAATATCAACCAATCAGAACCCCAGACCTCACAGGGACTAAACTACCAACCAAAGAGGACTGACAGCATCAGCTGTATGTGTAGCAGAGGATGGCCTTACCTGGCATCAATGGGTCCTGTGTAGGGTTGATGCCCCAGAGTAGGAGAATACTAGGGCAGTGAGGTGGGAGTGGGTAGGTGGGAGTGGGTGGGTGGGTGGGGAAGCACCCTCATAGAAGCAGGGAGAAGGGGGTGGGTTAAGGAGTTTTTGGAGGGGAAACTGGGATAGGGGATAATGGTTGAAATATAAACAAATAAAATATGCAATAAAAAATTAATAAATTATATTTCTAAAGAACACATACACTTATCTTAGAGGAAGAGCCATTGGAATTCTGTTTAGGAAATCTCTCCTGTGCCAATGAGTTGAAGGCTCTTTCCCACTTTCTCTTCTGATAGATAACAGTATATCTGATTTTATGTTGAAGTCCATATTTCACTTGGACTTGAGTTTTGTGCAAGGTAACAAATATGGATATATTTTCTTTTTCTACATACAGACAGCCTTAGTCATTAGTGATCAGAGAAATGCAAATAAAAATGACCCTGAGATTTCCCTTACACCGATCAGAATTTCTAAGATTAAAACCAGAGGTGACAACACATGTTGGGGAGGATATAGAAAAAGAGGAACACTTCTCCTTTGGTGGTGGGATTGCAAACTGGTACAACCACTCTGGAAATCAATCTGGAGGTTCCTCAGAAAATTGAAAATAGATCTACCTAAAGACCCAGTTATACCTCTCTTGGGATTATACCCCCAAAATGCCCCACCATGCCACAGGGGCACATGTTCCACTACATTAATAGTGGCCTTGTTTGTGATAGCCAGAAGCTATAAACAACCTTGATGTTCCACTACAGAAGAATGGACAGAAAATATGGGGCATTTACACAATGGAATACTACTCAGCTATTAAGAAAAAGGACACCCTGAGTTTTTTAGGCAAATGGATAGAACTAGAAAATATCATCCTGAGTGAGGTAACTCAGACCCCAAAGGACATGCATGGTATGTACTCACTAATAAGTGGATATTGGAACATAAAAGTACAGAACACCCAAGATACAGTCCACAGCACTCAAAAAGGTCAACAAGCTGAAGTACCCAAGTGAGCACTCCTCAGTCCCACTTGGGAGGGAGAAGAGCATAATCAGAAGTTGGGAGAGAGGGAGGGACTTGGGAGGGAAAGTGGACAGGGGATGATGAGGGTGAGGGGAACCTAATCTGGTACTGTTTGAGGGAAAAGGACTGAAGTCCTAAGGGCCAGCAGAAAGAATGGAAACAGGCAGCCTCAGGAGGTAGGAGGTTAGGGGGACCCTCCATAATGCACCAGAGACCTGGGAGGTCAGAGACTCCCAGGACTCAAAGGGAGGGACCCCAGGTGAAGTGCCTGACAGTAAGGAGCAGGGACTTATGCATCCTACCTCCAACTCTTGCTATAGAGCAAGAGGGAATAGAAAGATGGAAAAAGTCAGATGTGATGGATTTCTGTGAAGGAGCAATGTCTCAGGATTCTGGGATTCCTGACTCCTTTGCAGCTACAGAGGAAGAGACCCCTGGTTTCCTTTCCAGAGGCTGCAGAATAGATAGTGATATAAAATAGCATATCATGTGCTTATTGAAGAACAAGTCCTGAGTTTATTTTAGGTCACTAAAGAAGGTTACCTTTGCACATACAGTAGAATTTCAAATGGGTTCATTTTGGTTTGAGAGACACTATTTTATATTTCAGTGCTAATAGACTTTTGGTCTGCTTTAAACTTCTGTCATCTGTGTAAGAATTCACGGCTCCATATGTCCCTGACAAAGAGTGCTTTGTCACTTGATCCAAGTCAGAATTGCTCCATGTGTTAACTTAAAAATTGGTGCTGGGCAGTGGTGGTGCATGCCATTAATCCTAGCACTTGGGAGGTAGGGGCAGGCGGATTTCCAGATTTGAGACCAGCTTGGTCTACAGAGTGAGTTCCAGGACAGCCAGGGCTACACAAAGAAACCCAATCTCAAAAAAACAAAACAAAACAAAACAAAACAAAAAAATAGGCATATAATAATTGAATCTTGAATAGTCACCACACCTTTTTATATTTCATAAACAACATTAAGATACTTAAAAATTAAGTTTTCATTTTTGGAAAACAGGGTGACCAGATTTCTTTTTTTTTTCTAATTTAAGAAACCCATACAAACAACTCAAATGTATTCAATTCTTCTGGTGTAGTTTTCATGGTTGATTGTGACAAATGTGAATGAGTATCCCTTGGTTTTGTGTTATCGAGGTAAGGTAAGTGGAAGCCAACACTACCTGTCTGTACGAGTCCTGCTGACAAATCTCAAAAGAAACATAGTCTGGAGTTTTACCACCTGTATAATTGCAGCTGTCTGTGTCCTGTCTAAAAGCCTGTGGCGGGGATTAGGATAGTGTGAAACCTCGCCATAGACAAGGAGTTATTCAAAGAGAAAGTTCATTTTAAAAATAAATCTATCATTTGAATGTAAAATGTAAAAGTGACTTTTCCAGGTTGAAAGGAGAATACACTGTAATCCTAGCTCAAGAGATTTTGTTTCAAAATCCCAGTTCAGATAACAAGGCAAAAGGAGGTACCATGGAGCAATGCACAGAAAACCTCTGGCTTTGCCTCTCAATCCCCCAAACTGCCACCTAACCAGCCCATTTCAATACTGCTTTCCTGTATTTATTTGAGTCATTTTTGTATTTCAGTTTTGATCCTAATATAGCTTTCTGTTAGAATTCAAGCAGAATAATACAAAAGAGCATTTTCATAAATATCACACACAAAAGCTGTTTCTTAGCGTTGTTCCCCCCCCTTTTTTTTTTTGCTTCATGCAAAACAAGATCTATGTGCTTTAAAGCTCTCGACTGGCTCTTTAGAACTCCATTAGACTTGCTGGGAGCAATAGCTCGCAGGCGTGCTGCTGGGCTGTCCATCAAGAAGCCAGTGGTAGAGGTGGACAGGGGAGTAAACACATGATTTGATACGAGATTTGTAATTTCTTCCACTTCACTAGTGTGTGTGTGTGTGTGTGTGTGTGTGTGTGTGTGTGTGTATATATATATATATATATATATGTGTGTGTGTGTGTGTGTGTATATATATATATATATATATATATATATATATATATATATACTAACTTTATTCTACTTCATAGAACACTCTCAAAGAAAATTTAGTTAAGATAAATGTATCAATAAAATCTCAAAAGTCTTTAAAAAATGGATACAATATACTAAGCCTTTATGGCAAATGATTAAACATTACAAAAATGTCTAAGATCCTATTATTGAAGCATAAACACACACCACACACACGCACACACACACACACACACAAACACACATCCTGCCCCACACATACACACGTACACACACACACACACACACACACACACACACTCACATAGTTTACATTAGGGCAAATGTAGACCCTAAGCTGAGAAAATATATAGTAGTAAATTATTATTCACAACACCATTTCTAATTTCCTTTTACATATGTACATGGCAACTTCATCCTGAAGAGTTTTTAAGACCAATTACTTCTTAAAAATCACCATTCTGCTGTAAAATGACAGTGCACACCGTGGATAATATGAGATTGCAGTACAGACATCCATTCCCAGGCTTAGATTATTTGCATATAGATAAATATTTCATTAAAGTAGATAACATGCTCATTGAATTTACTGATTTGATAATGCTATTCTCTAGGTCCCTTTTTGGAATTTATTACAACAGACCAAACTAAGACATAGAAAATAAGCTTTTCTATGTATTGATAAGCAAATCTCTCATTTCTTCAGTATCTACTGTAGAATTGATATGGCCATGAAAATTATGCTTCCTTTAAAGTATTTTAAGGAGTTCTCAGGGACTTTCTGATCATTTGCAAGGATCTAGGGATTAATCATGTCTTGGATTAATTACTGATGTTGGAACTTAGACTGTAATAGTAATGACAAAAGGCGTTTCTTGTTAAATAACTACAAGATGCCAGATAGGATGCCTTGTCTCACATCATTTAATTCTTACAATTGCTTTAGGAGACAGGTAGTAAACTGCATACTTTAGAGATGACAAAATCAAATTTGAAGAGACTTAGCAACGGTCACAGGGCTAGCTAGCAGTAGAACTTGGTAAAAACTTAATATTGTGTTTCAAGTTCTATATATTCTATAAGATATCTCTTGGACAGGAGGTCATAAAGGAAAGCAGGAAGCAGAGACATAGAATATGATTTTCTTATTAGGATAGAAGGCAACATCACAGCATTTTGTTATAAAGCTTGCTGGGATTTAATCACTAATGCACTTAATGGTTGCATCCAAAGTAAACCACACAAAACAGAATTCTCTTACATCCCGCCAGAGTTATTTACAGTGCCACATGAAATAGCATACATACAAAGAGCAAAGGAAAATACATTCAAGAATGAATCAACAAAGGCTGACTCTACTCCTGTACAAAGGCATTGCAGCCAAAGTGGTACAGTTGCTGAATCTCCTAAGCGCCTTTTGGTGGCTTGCTTTCACTGTACACAACTAATGCAGTTCTTGTGTCTAGCAGCCTTTGTGCCTAGATGGCCAAGCTCTGCTATAGCAGATACACTTGCTGCTTAAATATCCTTTTTAAAGTCCATTTGTTTACCATAATCTATTCATTCTTTTGAGGAGCATCTTTTCTCACTCATTTGAATGTGACAATGAATCAAAGTGCCTTCTCTTCCGATACCGGAGGTGATAATGAAGACTCTTGGATCCTCACCTGGGACTGGACGATGTCTTTTCAGTGCTCTTGGGAGCACAGGGCTAATTTTCCCAAATAAAAATTCTTCTCTGAGAAGCTGCATTAATGAGGTCCATAGCGAAGCCTGACACTTGACTGGTCTAATTATCTTAAGTGGCCTAGCGTGAAGTCCCCTTTCCAACGGCCTCTCTGGAATCCAGCATGTAAGTGAACTGGGGTCCCTCTCCCCTAGCTAATTTCACAGACATGGGACTCTTTCCTTTGTGTTTGGCTAACAAAAAGACATTTTGATCTCTTCCAACAAGACCTGCTCCCGTAGAAGGGCTGTGCAGAGATGTACCTAGCATCAGGCTACAAGTTCTAGTGTGTTCCATGAATACTGCCAGCACAAATACTTATCAAGTTTTGAGAAACAGCAACCAACATAGTCCTAGAAATTTCTGCCTTTTCTTTCTAACATGGAACCAGATCTTCGTGAAGTGTGATCCCCTCCCTCAGCCTTTGGGAAATACATCTTTTGAGAAGCTTACATGTGCTGATATTGATTTTGATATTTGCTTCATTTTCTTCCTTTCTTTTGTTGCTGCTGCTGTATAAGTTTATTGATACCCAGCAGCTGGACCTTACCCACACAGACTATCCGATTTGGGCATTATAACAGGGACAGTTACCAAAGTATAAAATTGGGTTGGTCAAACTTTCTCATTGCATTTCCTGGACAAATGTACAGGGGTATGATATGCTATATTCCTTATTGCTTAGGAAGCCACCTAAATGAAGGTAAACAAGCAGGCTTCTGGCAGGCTCGCATTGTAAAGATGAACTAATTTTATTTTTCTGCAGCTTTCCTGAGCAATTTAGCCCAGAAAGATAATTATTCCTTCCATTCTTTAAAGATCTAGAGAGGAATCTACCAGAAGGAATCTACACTAAGACGTGTGTAGTAGTCAATCTATTGAAGAATTTTTAATGCAATTACAATTACATTCATTTTCCTGACAAGGGTTAACCTGGATACCAGCAATGAAAAAGTGAACATATAAAAACATCTGAATTCATATAGTTTTCATGGTATAATGCATAGGTAAACAAAAAGGGAAAATAAATGAAATTATAAGAGAAAGTAATAAAAATGTGGCCTTGGAAGTGTGGCCAGAGCAGCCGTCACTAAAATGTAACCTTATATTTCTCAAAGGAATCTAAGCAAAGAGCAATGATGCCTTAAATAAAAATGTCCCTGGGCACTAGATACAAAAGTTCAGAGACAAAATAAGCAGGACAGGTAGAGAAGGCCAATGTGGCTAGAGTAGAGTGGGGAAGGGAATAGCTCATACTATATCAGAATTCATAGGACACTGGAAAGCTTTGACTTTTACTATGGGCAAGGTAGGTAGATTTGAAGGACTCTGAAGGAATTATCGATTCCATGAGGTTTAAGTCTTGGAATGCTCTCAACAGGCATGGTGCTGCACATCTTTAATTCCAGTCAGTCCCCAGGCAGCAAAGGCAGGCAAGCTCTATGTGAGTTAGAGATCAGGTTCATTTACATAGCAGGTTCAAGGACAGGCATAGCTTCCTAGAAAGATCCTTTCTAAATTTTAAAAAATAAAATGTTTATAAAGTTTGTCTTCTGATTTCATAGGAACAAAACAAGAGACTAAGACACAGGTAAAGGGGGCATTAGTAGACTGATCCAATGACAAAATGTGGTTAATAATAAGTAGGTTTTAATTATAATCACGTCATTAAAGTATATCCAGCAGGGTTACCGACAGGAGAATGTGGGTGAAGGACACTGTAGGGAGCATGCATTCTACTGTTTTAGGAAGACAACAGAACCCAAAGTCTGACATCTGTTGAGGTGATGCCATGGAGACCTAGTGATCCACAGGATTGTCATGTTGGTTTTGGCAGTAAAAATCAATAAGGAGTTGGCTGATAGATAGGACATATGAATTCAGTACATGGGAGTAAATTTGGAAATATCAACACTGATATTAAAGGCTGAGGGGAGAATGAGATCTCTAGGGGCCTGAGTATGAAAAAGAAGAGCAGCAAAGGCCCTCAGGCCTCTAATAATTACATGCCATGGGTGTGAAGAAAGGCCTCTAATAATTACATGCCATGGGTGTGAAGAAGGGCCAGAAACAGAGCTACAAGACGAGCAGAGGAAAACATGGGAAAGTGTGGGGTTCAGAGTATAGAAACCAAGCAAGCCCATGTCCCAGGAGCTATGATCAGGAGAAGGTGCTGGCTGCTTCTGTTCCTGAGGTACAAAGTGGTGACTGAGAGTGACAGATCTGGCTGTCCTGAGTAACAGGACTAAATATGTTTGTACCCTAACCAGTATCTGCAGTCACAGCACTGCGAGTTTGTCTTAGACAGCAGCTGACACTCACACCTACACCCTGAGCTTACTTTAGTCTTGTGTTCTCCAGATCACTGAACATCATTTTTCATATCATTTATGATATTTCAATATGGATAATTGGTGGCTTCTCAAGAAGGCCTGCTTCCTTCCATCACTAATACAAAGAATGAGATAAACCTAACCTTTAAATCAAACTGTTTAATTACCATGACAAATGAACACGGCTACCCAGCCACAGTGGTAGCAATAATTGACAAGGTCACATCATTATAAAATCCCATCTTGATGCAGCCTGTCTCATCCTCTCCCAGGTTCCTGGCAAGAGTCATGCTTTCTTCCCCCAGGAGTTTTGTCCTTTCTAAGATTTCTCATAAGGTAAACTATACTTTTATTATATAAAACTGGTTTCCTAGATAAACCCTAACTTAAGGGGATCAAAATGATCTTTTACATAAGATGATCCTCAAATGTTCCATAATAGCCTACCGGGACTTAAGGAACTATGAGTTCTTTGGCTGTTTTGAGCTTATTCAACTAGGGATTCAGAGTTTACGACACATTTGTCAATAAACATGTCTTCTCTCAAGCACAATTTGAAAAAGCTTTGTGTGTGCACCCCATTCAGATACACAGACCAATAATTACCCTGCTCCATGCAGACCCATAGCTAATAAAACAAGCTGCTTTGGAACTGGCTCTGCCCCTTTGGATTCTGATCTTTCTACTCTGCACAAGGAACGCTAAAACGGTTGATTTACTAAAAACAAGATAGCAATCCTATGTGTAAAATCCCAAAGTCATTTATCTGTTTGAAAATCAGTAGTACTGTGTGACTGTAAACTGCACACTTGGATAAAACTAATTTTGTGTATGCTTAAATTTCTTGTAACACAGAAACAAATCTCTCTCACCTACGCTTAGCCATAGAAAATTAGACATCTGGCACTGAGTGAGAACCAGGGGCTCATGATGATATGGAATCCTGGAGTTAATACTATCCACTGATTCCTTTAAAAAATTTTGTTTTCAAATAGAGACAGAAACTGAAAAATTGTACATGAAGCTAGAACACCACAGTGGTAAGTACAACAGCAACAAAACAAAAGAGTAACAAAACTCCTTTATGTTTTTTTCATAATAATCCACATTAACTGAGACTCTACCTTTAAGATTAATACTTTCTGTTATAGACAAGCTTTAAAGTTAATGAAATTTTCATTTGTATGATGTTAAAAATATATAAATACCAAGTTGCAGATGGCATGGAAACTAGGCAAAAAGAAAATTAAAGAATACAACTCTTTTCTACAGAGTTGAACAAAAACATGTAGCCACATTCACAATGAGGTATTATGGTGGACCTTGGGTGTTTTTCAGTGACCTTTGTAAGTGGCTCATATGATAGGACTCATCACATTCCTGTGCCTTCTGTGGCATAACCTAACTAGGGCATTTTAACAAAAGGCAGCTTTTTGTTTTAGAAAATCATGAGTGACTTATGACTGACCTGTTTACTGCACTAGAAAATGTGTTGCTTTATTCAAGAGACCACGGGAAGGAACAGAGAAAGGAACCATAGCAAGGGAAAAGGAAAGTACAGTCCTGGGGATAAAGACGTATTCCTTCCATCTTGGCACCAGGACTAACTATTAAAAGGCTGCTACCAGGCAGGATTTTAAATAATGCCCTTTTCAGCAAACAATTTTAATACTGAAATTGACATATTGAGTTTGCAACACATATTAGAATTACTCTTTCTGCTACAGATATGTCTGATTGACCTTGAATAAATGCCAAGAAATCCACCACAACTGTCCTTTTTCTCCTATGTAAATGATTCTCCCTGCCTCATAATTAACAATTCTTCTATCATTGTGAACACACATTGTTTAAGTGGCAGGTACATGCACAACTCAAGAGATAGAAGAAAAGTCTCTATGACAGTTTAAATTGAAGGGAGATTCTTGGTTGGGTAAAGTATTAGTGCTGCTTATACAACTGATATAGTTCTGTTTCCTGTAGATTTGCTGAATTTACAACTTTAGAAATGGAACTGAGATAAGTTGAAAGCAAAATTAGAAGGTGAATAATTTCCTGTCTTTGGAGTCAGTATATTTTATTATTAGACACTCATTCTCAGTCTACCCTGGAAACTACTGTAAGCAAATGGAGATTGGTTTTCTTTTCTTTTCTTTCTTCAAGGGGGCATCTCATTAACATTAATAGAAACTATGCTCAGAAAAATCCATTAACATTAATGGAAGCTATGCATAGAAAAAGTCTTAGATTAGTTTTCGTCTTTTAAGAAGCTTATGCATTGGCTGGCTGTCCTAAAACCGCAGGACAGGAAGATACTAATCACATTTTGCTTCATTTCTTTAAATTATATATTTCATTAAATTATATTTAATAAATCCTAGCTGAAAACAGCACAAGAAACCTTAAACTGCAGTAATATTTACCCACTAAACCGGGAGCGTTCAGCATGCTTGTGACTTACTGAAAGTCACTGGGAATGCTATATGACCATGACTCTCCGGAGCATCCTCTCTGTGCTTGCAGTTAGGCTGCCTGCCAGGAGTGGAAATGATTAGCAGTAAATACAAATTTAATAGCTCTGCTTTGCAGTTCCCCAGTCACTCTTGGTTCCTCTCTCTGCTGGGGAGACAGATGATGTGAATCAGAGCCTATCAACTCTACATATGACAGTACTGACGTATAAATTAAAACAGGAGAGAACATTAAAAAGGCAAGGTAAAACTTAAATGGATTTTCTTTATTTAATACTCACTTTATTTTTGTATCTAAACACTGCTCATATTTAAAAACAAATAAGGTAAACTCAAAGCATCATCATATTATATATTATATACACATTTCAATATATTTTATATGTATATAAATGTATACATGTATTTATATGTATATTTATAATTTATAGGTACATATGAATATTATATAAATGTATAATTTATATGTATGTATACATGTATGTAAATATATATGTACACACACATATATATGATGATAATGTATAAAACTCTAAACAGCAGAGTATTTTGGGACTTTGTTTTGTTTTGTTTTTATTTAATTCACAAAGAAACTGTGGATAATATATTTTTTAACCAACCTAATCCTAGCATCATGTTTCTCAGAGTCAGACTTTATGTCTATTACAATTTTCCTGCCCTCCTTTGTTTTTTCTTCATTACAGTGCTTCATGAACCTATCAGCAGATATTGCTTTTCCAGGTTTTTCTCCTGTTGATACGTTATCACACAGCTTCCCACTTTCCTTTCCATCTGGGGGGACACAAGAATCAAAAAATAGCAAATATCAGGAAGTCATGACTTAACACAGCATAATGGTGACAAGTGTACAATGTAAAGTCTCTCTCTCTCTCTCTCTCTCTCTCTCTCTCTCTCTCTCTCTCTCTCTCTCTCTGTGTGTGTGTGTATCCTTAATTCAACTTAGGATTAGTTTTAAATAGTTTAAAATTATCTCCACGATTTTTACTATACGCAATAAGGGTTTGTTTGTTTGCTTGTGTTTGTTTGTTTGCTTGTTTGTATTATGGAAAAAGATCCAGGAAGGAGAATAGTCCTTTCCAGGTTAGCTTAAGGGTAAAAGGTTGATAAATCCTAGGGAGAATCAAATAAAGACAACTCACGAACAGAATGACCCTTTACTATGCAGATGTTACTGTTACTGTGGTGTGTGACATCCTCCCATATTTTGCTGTGAATTCCTCCCTTCGTCATTTCATTTGGAAAACAGCTGCTAAATTTGTTTCCCAGTAAGAGGAAATTACAAAGGCAGCATCCCAGGAAAGCATGTTAAGAGCTCACCACATTGCCTGGTAAGGTGGAGCTTTCCAATCAGGGTCAGTTATTTTCCTTGCTCAGCCATGCCTGCCTCCAGGGAAGGAAGTCTATGAGATTAGTGGTTCTAGACCACTACATGCAGAAATGGAAAGAGAGAGAGAGAGAGAGAGAGAGAGAGAGAGAGAGAGAGAGAGAGAGAGAGAGAGAGACAAGGAGTCCCAGTGGTCTTGTGTTCCCCAGTACCCAGCTTCTTTGAGTCCCAGATGCATACATTGGGAAGCATTAGCCAGAATACCTTCTCCTATGAAGGTATTACAACACACATGACAGTAAGAACGTGTGAGTGTAAGGCTGTGCAGACCACAGCATGGTTTAGCAATGACAGGCAGAGCTTACACTGCAAATGTTTAAACAGATATCTATACCAATGCAGTACAGAGAGATATGGATGTCTTGCCTTGTTAGAAAAAGGAAGCAGGGTGGAGGGGAGTCAGGGAATACAATTAATCTTCTGATTGCTAGGAGCTATGTGATGTTTAAACAGGAGGAACATAAATTGCTTGAAACCAAAGACTCAGAAGAAGGAAAGGATTAAAAATAAATAAATAAAGCTATCACAAACTAAACCAAACTGAAGACAGTTAAATTCTCCTAGTGATAAAACTCAATGGAAACCATTCTGATTTTGTTCATCTGTTAGCTGAGGCCACAAAACCAAACAAATATGAGAAGCTAGCCTAGTCAAATATCTCGTTTTTACATTTGTTTGAATAATAAAGCACTTTTTCTTGGAGTCCAACTGATGAAAAACTGGAAATGGAAGCAAAGTGCCATTCATTTTCAAAGCTTCTTTTATTTTCTCTGCGTAAACTGGATAATTGGATGCAGTTCTGACTACTTCATATCTAGTCTCAGTAAAATTGGATACAATTTAGTGAGTCCAAATGTGGAAAAGCCCATTACAGAGGCAGCTTTATACCTGTATGTATTTAAAATGGTAGTATTTCTTTTGTAAAGAAAATAAAATTCCAGTTTATATAGAAATAGCACATTATACATATATATATATATATATATATATATATATATATATATATATCCAGAATGAGAAAATAATTGTCAACTTAAAAAAGAAAACCTTAATTTGTTTACAAATGTGCTGTTTCATGACAGTCATGGGAAGGCATCTGGAGAGCAAGGGGATGACAATATCATTGTTTTAAAAGGCACTCACTATAACCTCCATGCTGAAATTACAGAGGTCCTCTTGGAGTATGCTAAGATGAGGATGTGCCCGGGTAATGGTAATGGTAACGTTGACTCATCTATAAAGGCTGAAATTAATAACAATAAAAGGGGTCATTTTGATTCTATAGAGAAATTATGTAGGTTTCTTAGTATTTTTCCTTAAATTCATTCCAAAACATAATTTAAACACCTGATTCTTGGAAGGGAAATGGCCCTAAGATTCCTTTATATTGTGGTCATAAGGTTAGTAGTCAAAAATGCCAGGTAGCATGGTAAAGCACAAAGCTTAGTTAGACTTTCCTTTCCTGGCATAACAGCCCTACAAGTAGGTTGTTACCCCATTTTATAGATAAAGAACTCCTGAATGAAAATTTTGCCATGCCCTCTCAATGGTATAGACTGATGTTTTGACATCTAGGGAATAACCTTAGTGACACATGGAGAAAACTGAGAACTCCTGTCTACTCTTTGTCCACCCACCCAAGCATGTTTGCTGGAGATACTCAAACAAGGCAGGCCGGGGATCGTTAGGAGAAAGAGTGACTGTGGTTTGCCTCAGACTTGCTTAGTTTTTTTTAGTGTCAAGAAGCATCACTGAACAAAGATGCAGCCCATCAAACAGTAGCATCCATATTTCCATGAATACAATTGCTTGAGAATGCCTGAACTTGAATTTCTCACCTCTCCTTTCCAGAGGTGATCATGAGAAAGATTTAATAATAAATTGGAAAATATTTGTGCATAAATTAACCCTATATGTTTATTTGATATATTTACAGTGATCATTATTTAAAACTATATTCCTTCTTGAAATCACATTTAGCTTTGTTTGAGAGCTTTTAAAACCCATGTGGGAAGGGCAGTATGGAAGCAGATAACGGACTTCCAGCACTTGGCGCTGCAATCAGACAACCAGCAGTATGACATCAGCCTTGGCTACAAAACAAAACTATGCTTCAAAGAAAGAGATAAATCTATTTTATTTTTATAGGACTCTCCTTCAGGAGTAAAAGATCAGTGGTGGTAAAATTTGCACTGATCTGGAATATTCTGGGAGGCTGAAATTTCAAGGACTTTCTGCCCCTTTAAATATTATTGAAAAAAACCTTACGTTTTACTCTTAGTGTGAATTTCTCTACAAAGTTTAAACCAGCAAGCTATGACCACCAGCCTTGTAGTCTTGGGTTAAACTAGTTACAACCTCACACTTTATCAGGTTCTACTGGAATGGTGGCAATGCCTTGTATACCTCTGTGAACTCTAAAGTGCTCTTCACAGAACTGACACCAAGTTCAATAAATGTTTCTTCAATACAGGAAGAAACATTCTTCTCCTACTTACAGTGAGAATAGTTTTCATCTTCAAAGCACTTTATTCACATTAATTCAGCTATTTACATTTTGCTGATGGGTAAATGGGTAGAGAGGCTAAATGGGCTGTTAAAGGCCAAGAGAGGAAACCCTGCTTGACAGGAATAGAAAAATGCAATTACTGGTTACAGGTCATATGTCTCTGGTAATTTTTTTTTTTCAGAAAAAAACAACATCTAGTAAAAGCCATATAGAGTCTGGTCATTTTGTTGTCTGGACAAGTTCAGAGCCTTTAAAGAAATGTGTACATTCAATGGTCACAATAGTTCTATAGAATAAATATGGACAAAAGTTGTTTTGTGGTTTCAAGTGTGTGTGTGTCTTTGTTATGTTTATGAATAGTTTTAATATACTTTACAATATAAGATCACCTCTCCTCATGTATGATTATAAAACAATATAGAGGTGCTAAGCTGCCTCTGACATAGATCAAGATACACTTGAATTAAAGCTTATTTTGTTCTTGCTTAGTGTGATAAATGTATAGATCAAACACAATAGCCATATTAGAATTTCAGAATAAACATTAAAGAGACATAGAAATCTCTAGAATGCTACTACAAATTAACATACTCATGGTACCCTTAGGGGTATAGTTAACCTCTTCTCTATGTTTCATTAGTAGACAGTTTCCTTCACCAAAATCTTATTCTCTAAAATTCTCATATTTAGCTATAGATTTGGAGTGGGCATTGGTGGTCATGTATGGTTTCACTGTTCAACTGTATTTCCCCATCAGAAACCCTTGAATTTTTCAGAGTTCTCTCTCTCTCTCTCTCTCTCTCTCTCTCTCTCTCTCTCTCTCTCTCTCTCTCTCTCCCTCCTCCNCTCTCTCTCTCTCTCTCTCTCTCTCTCTCTCTCTCTCTCTCTCTCTCTCTCTCTCCCTCCTCCTATTATCTATATAGCTATCATCTCTCTATCATCTATCTACTTATCTAACATCTGTTTATCTATCATCTATCTCTGTCTATCATCTATCTATCTATCTATCTATCTATCTATCTATCTATCTATCTATCTATCTATCTATCTATCTATGTAACATCTGCCTATCATCTGTGTATATATCTATGCAACTTCAATCATCTATCTATGTATCTATGTAACATCAGCCATTCATCTATTTATCTAACATCTATGTAACATCTATCATCTATCTATGTAACATTTGTCTATCTGTATATTATCTATCTATCTATCTATCTATCTATCTATCTATCTATCTATCTATCTATCTATCTAGCATCTGTCTATCTACCTCTCTATCTTATTGTTCTCTAATATATTATATCCTAAGCAAGGTTTCCCTTCTCTCCTCTACTAGCAGTCTTTCCCTTCCAACCACCCTTTCTCTTTTTCCCTTCAGAAAGGTGGAGGCCTCCCAGGGATATGAACCAAACATAGCATAGCAAGTTACTATGATACTTGGTGCCCTCATATTAAGGCTAGATGTGGCAACTCAGTAGAAAAAAAAAAAGGTTGCAGAAGCAGGCAAAAGAGTCAGATAGCGCCCACTCCTACTGTGAGGAATCCTACAAGAAGCTTTTAACTTCTTTAAAAGGAAAACACAAGAATCTAAAGAGAAGGCCAAGTGATTAAAGTAAGTATTGCTCTTACAGAAGATCAGAGTTCAATTACCAAGACCAATGGATGAAGCTCACAATTATTTGGGATCCTAAGCTTTCTGTACTCCATGAGCATCTGAGCATATATATATATATATACACCCACACATCTACACACACACATACACATATTAGATTTTTTAAATCTTTTAAAATTTATGAAAATGTCTAGTGCATGGAATCATGTGAGCAATCATGGACATTATTAGTCCAATTTAAAAGTACTTTAGGTAAAGTCTAAAGACTAAGCTTCAAAACTTGCCAGCCACCTATCTCTACCTTGCTTAAGTTCATGCAATTAACTCATAACAAAGCCTTTCTTTTTCTAAAGCAATAGTTGATATAAAAAGAATAATGATGGGCCCCAAGGGCTTTTTTCCAGTCCCATACTCTCTTTACAGATTTCTCCTCCTGCCTGGGGTCAAGGCTGGGCCAAGTTTCATCCTCCATCCACAGGAACATTCTTGAGAAACAAATTTTCAGAATGTACTGACTGAAAGTCACATGACCCTCTGGAAAGTCACAGGTGGAGTTCAAATGCATGTTATGCTTGCTAGCCAATGGATTTAAAAATCAATATCCTTTGTCATTAAATTTGAAGTGTAACCTTGCTGATGTAACCTGTGCCCCTAAAACATATAGAAACTGCTTGTAATAGCCATTTGGGGTTACTTTCTCATCACCAGTCTTAGGGGATTGATTGAGGGTTATTCCTGACATGCCAGAAAATAAACCTCTTGCTTTTGCATCAGTCTTCATCTCCGTGTCTCACTGGGGGCAGGGGGAGGTGTCTTGGAGTAATTACCACTGACTGAGGGTCGGGGTCTTACAGTAACAAGTAACATTTTTTTTTTTTTTTTTAGTTTTGAGACAGGGTTTCTCTGTATAGCCCTGGCTTTCCTGGAACTCACTCTGTAGACCAGGTTGGCCTCGAACTCAGAAATCCACCTGCCTCTGCTTCCCGAGTGCTGGGATAAAAGGCGTGTGCCACCACGCCCAGATTTACAGTAACATTTCTGTCTTGTCAGTAACACATATTGTGTACATAACACTAAACTTGGTTTAGAAGTAGATATATTACAAAAGAGGGTACAGTCTAAGGGAGATAGTGAGAAATTAGAAATTAAGACCAGGACATAAGAGGTCTAGTCTCAATGTTAAGTTCTCAGTGGTCAGATGTCAGATGAAGATATCAGAGGATGTTGGTAAAGAATCTTGGATTAAAATATTTTTCTGTTGACGGCTGGCACTTGACTTGGAAGCTTGAAGAGGTAGGGCATGATCTCAGTAGGAGTCTATTTATCAGCACTGGGTTCCACTGAATAGTTTCTTTTTATGTTTACTAGGTTACAAATGGCCTCAGGAGAAATTAGTCACTTCACCCTTTGTGTAAAGTAGATTGCTATACCTCACACATCTCTCCACACACTAGAATAATTCTGCTTGACTTCTTCCCTAGGATAAAGGATTCATTGGAATTCTTCACAATTCTTAGATTCTAACTTCAGGTTAAATTAACTTCGAGAGTAAATTAGTAAAGCGTTTGGCACTCTGAAAGGAAAAGCAAACAAAAAGAAGTACAAATTCTCATGAAGTCATACACTTTTAGAGATGAATGAATTTTAGTTAACTGATATTTACTGTTAACCCTTTAAGGGCAGAGAAACCCTAAGAATTACTACTCTAAATTACATATCTGATGAGATATCTGAAGCCTGCAATTCATTTATCTGCTATGCCTGGGAATTCTCTTTATTTGTGAAACCTTTGATGGAGCAAGATGCTTAATAGAAGTTAATAAGAATCAGATACTACTGAGACCTTTTCCAAACCCATGGAGCAGATGCATCTCTTTCACTTGCTTGCTTGCATGAAAATAACTAAACCTGCAGATTGCTCTGAGCAGAAAAATCCATTCTGGCATGCATGAGCAGAGGAACCTCTGATTAAAGAAACGTCACATTCTTAATACAATGAAAATCTAATTTCTCTCAGGTTGAGGAAATTAAGGGAACTGTATGCAAAAAGTTATTGCATCTTCTGATGTCAATTTAACAATGGCATTTTCTGAAGGACAACAAAAATAATTTGAGCAACAGCTGAAAACACCCAAGAAAAGTCACAAGAAAAATATGAGTGAGCCAAGGAAAGATAAGAGGTCTTCCACATATGACTAATAGACATGCATGAGGATTATTGAAGATAGTCTGTAGAACCCACTTGAGAATAAACCCAGACTAAACGAATTTTCCTTATACAGTCACTGTTGTCTTGAGCTAAGTTTCACAGAGTGGAGTGCGAATTGGCAGTAGAGCTGTATTCAGAAAGTTTTCGGAAGGCACAGCATAAAAGGGAGGGTAAAAGTTGATCAGCGGTCAAAGAGGAGATCACAAAAACCAAACAGTAGACATCAGTAGGTTCTCAGCCTTATTCCATAGATGAAGCCCAGGCACCATCCTCAGAAGCCATTGCCTTTCCATTCGATCTCCTCCTTATTCAGGCAGCAACTTCCCCCTCTTAGGTCTAGCAGCAAATGCTACTCTGGGAAGTGTATTTTATCCCCTTTATACTCACAGACTCAGTTTCAGGTTGTACACTTTCTGATATCATTACTGATGGAAGACTCTAATAGCATTAGAAAACCCTAAAGTCACACAACTGATAAATAAGTGGCGGGTAATTGCTTAAAATACCAACAGAGATGGATGTGAAATCTATTTTTAAAAATTTGAGCAGAAAGAGACAGTTCACCTCTCTGCCACTCCTTTCCCTAACAGTGACTACAAGGTCACTTTGGAATTTCAGACAAGAAAGCAAAAGTTGTAAACGTTAGACATAATATGACATTTTGTTTTCAGTCCAAAAGTTTCTGTTAGCTGGTGCAAAGCAACAGAAAATAGAAATGCCTATTATTTAGTATTAGATCAAATTCTTGATAATAATGTTTAGATTCATTTATTGAACAAATATTTATTTAAGTACTCTACTACAAAAACGGAAATAAACTAGAAATGGCAGAAATTTTCTTTTTCAAAAATAAAATATTTAAGCAGCTATAATAGAAGGGATAAGAAGAAAATATAATAGTAAGAGCTCCATATCCAAACATAGGAAACCAACTATAGATTCTTCCTATATAATATGTGGAATATGAACAACCTGCCTGCCAATATTTAATCAAGACAGAGCTAATGGTTATTTTGGTTACATCGTCTTAGACTTTCCAGTTGTAAATAAGAGCACTGGATCTGCTAAATGGTATTCTGTCAAATTATTTGAGTGAGTGTCAAAAATAGTAGCTTTGCAAGAAAATTGTGATGTAATAAGGAATACAAATATCCTACATTCAGTGTTGGCCAGTGTGTGTGTGTGTGTGTGTAAGCTCATGTTAAATATATGAGAGAAAAAATGGCTCATAACATGTTACCAGGGAATTGTGCTCCCAACTCTTTGCCCAATCATCAGTATAAAGATCACTATTTCTCTCTCATTTTCTCTAATATCTCCTGTTAGGATGAATCAGGAATATATGGTCAGAAATTTTGTTTCTTGTTATGCTCTCCCTTCATAACAAGATCTTGTATTTAATTATGGAATTAAAAAAAACTATATAATGGAAGTGACTTAATTTATTTTCCTGAGATGGGGGATTAAATATTTAATATAATTTCTGTAAATCGAGAAACTCATCATTTCTTAGTAGTAGTTCAAGAAATTCTTCAGGTGTTCTAAGTTAGAATTCCCTTTGGTGTGACTTACAGATAGGAGCTGAAGAGTTTTTAAGGTGTATCTTAATCCTTCCTTTTGGGTAATATTGTCAAATATTTCAGAATTTTATAATTTTGAAGCTGATAAGAGGCCACATCCTAGTTTTGATGTCTGTTTTCTCTGTTAAGAGGGAGGAAAGAAATCCAGGGTAGATTGCCTGCTTGAGACATGGCCTGTAGCTTAAAAGCAAAAGGCAAGACCAATCTCTGACCTAATCAGGCACGACAACCGTGGAATACCACGTGCAAACTGAATACCGAACTGATATTATTCTTGCTGTTCAAAACGCATTGTGTGGAAAATAGAGTAAACAAAAATAGTAACTTGCTTATGTAATATGGTTCCAACTAATAATATGAGAAACTCAGGGCATAAATACAGGCTTATCCATTATTACATGTCTGCAAGTATCTAAACAACCCATTGTACTTCCGAGAGAAAAATGAAGAATGATATTTAAGAATTCAACAAGGGATTAATTTTAATTTTGCTATTTGAACTATGAAATGTCAAGGTATTTTTTAAACAAAGTCAAACACTGATAACTATAAAATATATTTATAACAATATTGAGAATTTTGTTTCAGCAACTTTAAAAGCTAAGAAACAAATGGCTTAAATTGTCTTCTTTAGCCCAATATAGGTTAACAGGTTTTGGCTTTGAGTTTTCACACCATAAAGTCATCAATTGTTTCTCAGAAATGGATATATATATATATATATATATATATATATATATATATATATAATTAAATTATATGTTTCTCAAAGTTGGCTAAATTCCAAACTTTTACACCAGTGATGTTCAAATGATTTTCAACAATTTTTTTCATGGGTTGTTAGTGAGCATTTTGGGGAAATGTTAGTTAGGGCTCAGCCTAGAATTACTTGGAGAGTTTAGCTAGCCAGGGAGCCAGTTTCTGGAGGGTCCACTGACAGAATAGAGCAGTGGGCTATGTGGAAGGGATGTCCACTGCATTATAAACCAGCCTTCTTGATTTTGTTACAATCTCATTTTACTTAACTATGAATAGATTTCCCAACTGTGTCTGTCAGTTAAAATTAAAAAGGAATAAGTGTATTAACTGAAATGTTTCTCTAAATCTAGCCAGGATAAACTTTCCAAGTCATTAACCTAAAGTCTACGAATAATACAGTTTGCAATTACCCAATTCATTTCTTCATATTATTCCCTGGGTAAATTACCTGCCTGTCACTCATGAATAAAATCCTTAGCTGGAGAGCAGAGGCTGCAACTCTGATGAGCATGGACTGGTGGCGACTTAGGAAAGAATGCTTGAGAAGTAGATTCCTAAACAGATAATTGGGAGGTTTGTTTTGTTGTCTTTTTTGCTTGTAGCATTTCTCTAAAGCAAATGTGATTTTAAAATAAAACCCAAAGCTCTGAGGAGTGACATGCATATACAATGTCTCTCTCTTCTGTGGGAGAAAGGGACAGTTTCCTGTAGTGTTAATCTCTATCCTTTCAGGTGGACTTGCATACCTTTCACTTCTATCATTATTATTAGGAAACCACTATTTCCTAACAAACACCTTCCACTGAAAATTTTATACTCATTTAGAGAGTTAAAAAGACAAACTGTATTTGTAATATTAAGTAAGTCAAAATGAATTACACTTAGAGTTGTGCTCCTTTATATGTTTATCAGTATCTACAGACTATGTGTGACCCCCTTGGTGCCCTGGGCTTAATTAACAAACACAGACAGCATTTTTAGTGACTTTGGAGACAATAGCACTCCCATGAAACCTCTGATGTTTCAGCAATGGAGACAAGTGATGCACAGTCCACAATCAGCCATTTAAAATTCCCTCTGTAGCATAAGACACTAGAGGAAAGGAAGGAAGGTGAAGAAACAGAGGTGGAGGGGGGATGGAGGGAGAGTTCAGGGGGATGAACAGAGCATGGGAGGAAGGGAGTGCAGGAGGCAGAGACTCCTGAGCACTTAGAGAGTGAGAGGCATTATCAATCCCCTTTGACATCCAAGAATCAAATATGGGGTGTGACTACAAGGTGAGGAAGGTCCCAGCAAGTCCAGGGAAGTCTCTGACATAGGCTGTTCATTGCTCCTCTCACTGATTCCCATCAAGTACTCAGGTGTGAGCCCTCTTCTCTCACTTCACATCTTGGGCCTTTTACTTCCCTGCCCTCAATTAGTTTTAATTTAGGGAGTTTATTCTTTGGTCACAATTAAAATAACATTGTCTACTTCTGAGACTGTTTCTCAGTGTGCATTTAAGAGGGAGCACCCATCTTCGGGCTTCACAGCTGTCAGATCACTAGATTTAAATTTGTCCTGTTTTCTTGTTCCTTTCTTCTTCACAGGCACAAGGTCCCCAAAGAACAACCTTCTCAAGTTAATATCAATGGTTCTATGAGCTTGTCATAAAACCCAAGTGATCCATGTCTTTAATAACATTGATGACAACATTATGTGAACTATAAACTCCGATTTTTCAGTTGGGATGTTTCTTCGAAATGGGAGCTGGAGATATCAGGTGAAACATGCAGAGGTGAGAGGTGAAGTTTGGGAGGTAAAGGATACATTTTTGTAAGTGTATAAAATTCTCAGTCACCAAAAAAGAGATAGTTACTACATAGGGGACCATGGTGTCCTGAACCAGTGTGATCCTGAGTTATTCCTGTCTCACAGGATGATGGCAGTTCTGTCATTAGTGTAAACTTGTCCAAGTGTTTCTGTCCTCATTTTTTTCTTCCCGTAAGTATGCTGTTGCTTGTTAGCACTTTATACTCTAGTCTCCAATAGTTTGTGATGATCACATTAAGCAGTCATATTCAACAATTACTCTTACCAGATAATGTTGTAACAAAGGTGTGGTAATGGGAAATATCTGCTTTCATTGTACAACCAGATAAACTAATGACTTGCTGGTAATGTCATGCATCTAACAGCTAGCATGAAAAAAGAAAAACCCTGCTAATAGTGACATTGCAATTACTATTAAATCTGTCATATATTTGTTCATATACAGTGGCTGTGGTTGTGCAGGTAGAGATATGATTAGGTCTTATATGACTATCAGTCTCCATCAATAAAGTCCTTTACTTATCCTTGGAAGTCATTTCATGAGGCTCCTTTCCAAATCACTTGGAACTATATGCATTGATTTCTAATATCAACTATACATAAAGTGTCAGCAATTTCTTGAAGAAAAAAAAACCTATTTTAAATAATACTGGTTAAAAAATAAGCCTGAGCCGGGCAGTGGTGGTGCAGGCCTTTAATCCCAGCACTTGGGAGGCAGAGGCAGGTGGATTTCTGAGTCCGAGGCCAGCCTGGTCTACAGAGTGAGTTCCAGGACAGCCAGGGCTACCCAGACAAACCCTGTCTCAAAAAAAAAAACAAACAACAACAAAAAAAAGCCTGATCATTATTTTTACATTACCTCAATCTCTTAGAGCAAACTGATTATTAAATTTGTATTGATTATTAAAATTGTATTTAAAATAAATCATAAGGGCAATAATCCATGAAATATTAACAGTGGCAGAAATCTAGATGCAACTGCTGGACATGAAGTCAAGTGCAGAATTAATGCAGAAGGCTGTTCCCCATGGTAGGACTGTTTACATGGAAGTGAGCATTGTTGAGCCTGGGATTAACTTCTGGTATGAAAGTTTAGATAGGCATTGTTTCAAAGTCCCAAAATCACAAGCAACTTATACTAAATACAGTCAGATAGCCATGCACCATGTCTTATTTCATACAGAACAGGGGATCTAGCCTTTGGCCCCATGCACATCAGAAAAGCCTCATCCTGAAATCTGATAGTCACCTCACAGTTAGTTTCAATATATTGCTGGATCTCTCTGGGCATCTTAAAGGGACTCTGAGACCACATATTTATCATAGCATTTAGTGCATAATCAGGGCAACTATATTCACAAATACAAATGCCTGGACAAACTGGACAATCATTTGGGAAAATCAGTCAAACTGAAATGAGGAAGAGACTGGCTTCCATTTACAGGAGTCCTTCTTTTTATTTTGCCAGCAGTTGTGACCCAAGTCCATTTGATCATTCCCCTACGCAGACCACTTTATAACACTGTGTCAAATGATTTGAGTTATTTCCCTATTTCTTCTGAAAACAGGCATAATGATGCTAAATATAAAACATTTCCCAAGCCTTTGAATGCTGACAGTTAGCTTAATGTATCTTAAGTATTTGATTATTATACAGTCAAATGAGGGGATGGAAAGTTTTGATCAAAGGACAATTTATGGGTAATATCTGATTTGGGGACATTATCTAAAAATTATACTCTTCCTATATTTATTAACATCAGTCCCTTACTTATGTATATACATCAGAAATGGTAAAGTACCTTCTCCACAGGATCCAAGCCATATATAAGTACTTGGGAAGGGTAAACATGCATCATTGAGCCCATCTAACAGATAGGTTAGAAATAACTCAGAGAGAAAATCAATACAGGTTGAATGCCCATAGGTAAGATTTACAGTCTGAAGTGGAGACTAAACAAAGGTGCTAAGATAGGATGGGAAGCTTATACATGACCTCCTAGGGAAGCTCATAATACCCAAGATATAATTAACAGACCACATGAAGCTCAAGAAGAATGAAGACCAAAGTGTGAGTGCTTTGGTCCTTCTTAGAAGGGGTAACAAAATACTCATGGGAGCAAATACAGAGACAAACGGTGGAGCAGAGACTGAAGGAAAGGCCATCCAGAGACTGCCCCACTTGGGAATCCATCCCATATACAATCACCAAACGCAGACATTATTGTGGATGACAAGAAGTGCATGCTTACAGGAGCCTGATATAGTTGTCTTCTGAGAGGCTCTGCCAGAGCCTGACATATATAGAGGCAGATGCTCTCAGCCAACTATTGGGACTGAGCACAGGGTCCCCAATGGGTTCCCCCATGGAGGAGTTAGAGAAAGGACTGAAGGAGATGAAAGGGTTTGCAACTCCATAGGAAGAACAAAAAAATCAACAAACCAAACCCCCCAGAGCTCCCAGTGTCTAATTACCAATCAAGGAGTACACATGGAGGCCCGATGGATCCAACTGTACATTTAGCCTTGTTGGGTATCAGTGGGAGAAGAGGCCCTTGGTCCTGTGAAGGCTTGATGCCCCAGCATAGGGGAATTCAAGGGTAGGGAGGCAGGAGTGGGCAGGTGGGTCCCCTGGAGCACACACTCATATAAACAGGAGTAGGGGGAATGGGACAAAGGGCTTCTGGGGGGTGTGGGTGGGGAAGGGGATAACATTCGAAATAAATAAATGCATACATATATACATAATACATATATATATTATGTACATACATACATACATAAAATATCCAATAAAAATGACTAAGCTTTAAAAAGAAAAAAGAAAGAAAAGAAACTATAGTGCTTCTTAATGCTAAAAATCTTGCCTGACAAGTTAATATATGGCTTTTTGTGAAATAGGCTTTTAGGTGTTTTAAGGTACAAAATCTTGAATGAGGAAAATACCCAGAAGGTGTATAGTATAAATGGCATAGAATTTAGGAACACGCATATGATGCTTGACTAAAATCAAGTGCATTAGGAGAGATATAACATGAAGGCAAATAGTAACTCCTGGAAAGAGCAGACTGGACCTGGAAGCCCCCTGGACCTGTTGTTAACTGGACTGCAGAGCTGACCACTGCTCTCAACTGACATCTTACCACCAGAGAAGTCTATGAGAAAATTAAGAAACACAAGTTACAAAATATATTTTTAGAGCTTACTATTATTATTGTGTGGGTATGATGTGAGGGGGTGGGCACATGCCACATCATACATGTGGACGTCGTAGAGAACCTCTGAAGTCAAGTTTTCTCTTCCCACGTTTCTTGATGTCTGGAGATTAATCTCAGGTCCTCAGCTTGTGCAGCAGTGCACTGTGCCATTTTATGAACCTCTATAAAATTTATCTTTTCTATGGCCGATTAGTTACATTTTATATCACTGAATGATAGGTAAGAGACTAAGTCAAGAAATATCAATATGAAGAAAGCCAAAAGAAAGGGGAACTAGAGAGACGGGGCGGAGGCAAAGAGTGACCCGTTAATCCAATTAGGAAGTGCTATTTAAAAAGTAATGTGCTTCAGTGTAATGAAAGAATTAAGTCAAGGACTAAAATAAACAAAACAATCAAACAAACTTCACAGCTGCAGAGGAACTCTGGCAACAGGTCATCCTGTCACAGGAATTTAGAGGTACTCCTAGCTGGAAGACACTAATGTATTATGGGTTAATTTAAGTATAATGAAAGTCAACCCAAACACTGAACAAGAGAGAATCTATGTAGCCTAGGAATCCAGGTTATATCCAATATAGATATGTAGAGTAATAAATATGAAAATATTTTATAGTCATTATTCATCCTTTACAAGCTCCTATCCATCATACCATGGACTTTTAAACACACTGTTTAAATGACTCTTATGATGGAAGTTTTTAAGTCTGGTGCTCACAGTCTACATTCCGGCTTTATCCTGCTCTCCCACCACATCCCCCATGCTCATTAGGTTCATCTACTTCCTATTCTCCAAACCTTATCTGATCTTAACCAGCCTTTTAAGTTGTTTTCTGTCTTCTTTCAAAGCCCAAATATTGTTAACTGCCTCCCTACCAAAATCAATACTTTAATCCATTAGGGCTGGGTTCTTCCTGAAATTCTATCGGAATTCTAAGGTAGTCATTTCTTTTCCTCAGGATTTCAACAGTTGTCATTGCCAGTGTCCTTTGTATAACATCCCCTGCATTATTTTATACTTTTTTGGTCCCACGATTTCAAATCTCATATTGTCTCTGTTGGTCTCACTGGTGCTTATGTGTTAGAGCCTACAATGTTTCACCAGAGTATAAATGTATTGGCTTTTGACATGGACCCACTAACCAAACTTCAAGATCATTTTTAAAGCTGTGTGAACTTGGAACTGATTTTGGTATCAAGCCCTTAGCACCCTTGCAGCAGTAGGACAGCATTCTCTATAGCTGTGTCTACATTTCTCTCTTCTTATCTTTTCACGCCCATGATGACTGCTCAGCATACAGTACTGGCCTTCTGAAAGCTACTGACCTCTCGTTTCTTCAACAAGGAACAAGGCATTCTCTAGCATTCCTACTTCTCTGCAATCCTAGCTTGCCTTTAGAAGATAAGGGAAGACGCTGCCCCAAGTAGACAGATACACAAAAATACTCCACTCTTTCTGATCTTATTAGCACAGACAAAGAAATGAGCCCAAACACAGAGAGCAGCAATCAGGTCCATTGAGACAACCAGAACATCTCTTAAGTTCTGGTTTATCTACTTAGTTGTTAAGCCTACCCAAGCCTACCATCTGAGTGTTCGGTCTCATACCTTGGCTTCTTTAATCACACATGTAGACATTCTTGTCCCTGTGAGTTTCCCCAGAAGCTAGAACTAGCCAGAGGAGTGTCATTACACACAAAAGCTCTGGCAGATACTGCCACCTACAGGGATTAAAAAAATACTGGGTTTAATATCATCCCCATCTCAATTATTTATAAATCTAGAGAGTGGGACATTCCATACCTGATCTCATTGAAATAGGATACATAAGCCTTGTATTAAACCATACTCTTTGAGAATGTAGCATAGACATATATTTATATATGTGTATGTATAGGTACATTAAACTAGGCCAGTAAAATCTAACAGAGCAGTAAGGAAGATTTAAAGACATATTACATTATCTCAGTGATAATTTTTGTTAGTAGAAAAAGAATACATACATACACACGCATATATACATCCTCACATACACACATACTAACACACACATGCACACATACACATACACACATGAATACACATACACATTTTCAACCAAGATGGCTGTGGTTCATGGGTAGCAGCTTAAGATTTTATTTCATTGCATGCTCATCTTAAGATTATGTGGCAGTTACTCACAATGGAATGTGTCAGATATTAAATGTACAGACCTGTCTTTCTTAAATAAAGTATACTGAGTATTTACTTGGTTATCTGAATGATATCAGATTAGAAAAGAAAAATGATGGAGTATTTGTATGTAGTCAAATGTATGATTTTTAAAATATTATTGGAAAATAATTTCACCTCACATAAATGAGAAAATGATAGCATGAATAAGTCTCATTAAATTTACTTACTAAATGTCAGTGTCAGATGTGTGTGTGTGTGTGTACACGCACATGTATGTATGCATGCACATGTGCATAAGGAGCCTCAAGTTGGCATTTGGTATCTCACCCTATCATTCTCCACCTTACATGTTGAGGCAGAGTCTTGTAGTTGAACACAGAGCTCACTGAGTTTGCTGGTCTGGCTAGTCAGCTTGCCCTGAGTCCTTCCTACATCCTTGAGGGTAGCCATATACTCACTCAAGTTTTAAAAGGTTTTGGAAACCCAGTCCCTGGTCCTCAAATTTGCACAGCAAGTGCCTTATCTCCTGAGTCATTTCTCCAGCCCCCAAAATTGCCCACACGCTCCAGCTTTCCTAAACCTAAGACTGTACTTTATCATGCCTGGAGTGGTGGTGTGGGCAGGTGCAGTCAACCTCCCCGTGTTCTGCCTCTCCAAGCAGCTGTGCCCTGTGGTGGATGGGCCAACAACTCTACGTATATGACTAGGATAGTATGAGTTTTTGACAACTACTTGACTGTTTGTATGAATTTTGATTACTCACTCATAATTTACATCTGCTCTGTGGATTGCTCCTTTATTGATTCCTAGCTATATTGGCCATAATTTTGGAGCAGGAGATAACTATGTGGGGTTCCATTTGTCATTTTTGCAAAATTAATAAACACCTTTGGAGCAGTGGAAGGATGAAAGTAGTCATGATATAGGCAAACAGTTGATGAAATTAGTGACCGATAAGCAGTAGGTAATGGAAATCTCACATTTGATAGGTGTTTAATAGGACAGTGGGCATAAAGTAAGACTGATATCAATGATCACTATAACTCTTTAAAAGGTATTTGTCATGATATTGACTATGCATTACCAATTTTCTAAAATAATCAGGAAGAGAACATTGGAAAATAATCTGAGATCACAGACTGTACTCAGTCTTGTAAAACCCAGGTCTACACTCTCCGGTTTCCTCAAGGGAAAAAAATTACATGTGAGACTTGTCCTTCTATCTATGTAATACTTGGGTAGTTAAAAATGTTTTTTTTTTCAATGGTTGTCTAGTACAATTAACATGAGAACAAACCCATGAGCCTATATAAAACAAAGAAAATGTTATTGGGTAGAACACAGTTGTTCAAAAATTCTCCTGGCTCATCTTTTACAAACCCAATTTTGTCTCGTCTATGTTTTATTTATTATAAAATAAAAATAATCTAAATTTTGATTGGAATATATTTTTAAATGCTCTATGTGTTCATGCTAAGTGTACCTTCTGTCTATTTTCTTATGCCTTATGGGGACATTTCTCTCCTTCAGATTGTGGATTTTAACTATTAGACTGAGGCAAGGGCATTTACGTACATGGTGCCAGGTCAGTAAATCCTTGGGTAATGTTAAATGCTAATTGGAGTATGCTCATGAAATGACACTGATACAGGATTGTTAATAAAGGAATACAGTCTATGGTGTGTTGTGAAACAGGGCCAGGAAGGCCTGGCCATTTCCCTCCAGAAATAAGTTAGACTGGTTAGGTTAGATGACCTGTATGACTTTTAATAAGCTTTGAACTGTTTCACATAGGCAAGCACCCTACTTTCCACTACAAGTGCAACTTCCTTTCTCTAAGCATGGTGCTTAGACTAAGACTTCTTTCTCTAAGACTTGAAATAATTTTTCCAGAACTGTAGACCACACTTCCCAACACTTCTATGATAGAGAAATGTGATTGAACACAAAATCAGGTTGTTCTCTCTCTTCTTATCATTGTATCTGCTAATAACAGCAATGGCCCAGTCCTTTTCCACTGTTACCCTGATGTCAGTAACAGAATTCATTAGCAGGTACAACACAAATGAGTTGACCCTAAGAGATGTTAGAATGAGCTGCATGACAGGGTCCATTGACTCTTGCTAAGTCAGTATGCTGACAGTGTGCTCACTGTTGGATTCTATGTCAAAGCCCCACTTAATTGTGCAGACAAAAATGATGCCTGCAACTAAAAGTAATTACCTAGTTTAATATTAAAATTCATTTTCAACAGACTGATAACCAATTGCTAAAAGATACAGAGATACAAATAAACTCATGCCTCTAAGACAGGGGAGGGGCAGACTTGATGTGGTTAAACACCTAGCAAGGACACGAGGACATGAATGATTTAAGTGATAATGTCATCCTTATTTATACACTTAAGGTTTTACACTACTATATGTTATTATATGTGGAAATACATTGATTTGACTATATTGCTGTTAGTAAGACCCCAGTGATATCCTACATATCAAAATGTTTCCTACATATTACTATGGACCATACTATTTTTCTTTATTTCATTTTTGGATGTCGTGTTTTGAGTACAAACAGCAAAAGAAAATGACACAGACTCTTCAAGTCCAACTCTACAGACAAAAGAAAACAGGAGGCATTTGTCTTTCTGGATGATGGTTACCTTACTAGTATAATATTATCTAGGTCTATCAATTCTTCTAAATTTCACTTTTTTCTTTACAGTTGAAGAGTATTTCAGTGTTTACATTTACCACATTTTCATTACAGTTATCATTACAGTGATGCTGTTTCCACCAGACAAGTCTAGATCTCATCCCTCTTCAGAAAAACTTCTTTGTACAGCAGCGGGAAACCATTACAAAAGTCCACAATTGATCAAAATGCAGAGACTAGGTGACCATGGAAACCCCGGTCCTAATTAATAGACTTACAACTCAATTCCTGCACCCAACTAAAGGAACATCAAGAAAGGGGGACTGGAAATATTGCAATAACTAGAGAACCAGAAAGTTTGCTGTGAGTCTCTGCCTTTTAGCAGCTATGAGAGGGTAGCTATACTTACAAAATCTCAGCAGCATAGCTACCTGAATAAAACCTGAACAAATGCAACAGTTGACATGCCAACGTAAATGAGGAAAAAAGTGCAAGACCCTGTGCTAGAACAGAGCTGTAGGCAACTAGCAATGGTTAAGAGAGGGAGAATTAGCCTTCTTCTGGGATGAACCCTGATTGGTTATTGAAGATGGAGTGGCCAGCCCTAGAAGCATGTACATGAAGGCAACCCTAAACCAACTCAGGTCATCTTATTTGTTGTGTCCTTTATAAGTATATATGTGACAATAGTGGTTAAAGAAGAAGAGGTCATGAAATTGGGAGGAAGATGTTATGGTTTATTGCTTATGTTATGTTAATTGGATTCCCAAATTACAACAGAATTTGTCTGCCTGTGAAAATCTGATCGGCCCTACACCCAGCTGGTTCTAATTGGTAAATAAAGTTGCCTGCGGTCGATGGTTGGGCAGGGAGACAGAGGCAGGATGTTTTATTTCCTGGGCAAGGGACCACAGGGAGAAGGAGGCTTAAGAACTGCCATGCCAGGAAATGAACAGAATGCAAAAATGACAGCTGCGAAAAAGAGAGAACCAGTTCTCTGTAAGAATCCAGGGAAGAGGGACCCAAGGGACCATTCTCCCCATTACTTCTGGAGTAGCAGAGATGAAATAAAAATTTTAGAAAGTATAACTCAGGAATATAAGAGGAGAGAGTGCACATATTGGATGCACACCCTTATCTTCTGTTGGAATGGGTGCAAAGTGTAGATATCATGTTCCAGAAGAATAAAAGTTATAGAAAGTTTTTCTCAACTATTTGGAGATAGAATTAGATTCAGGAAATAAATGGTAGAGAAACATGTTCTATTGTTTATAAAAGGATCTTTGAAATACAAGGTTGGCTCTGGTTCTTTTTAAGGCACACCAACACCATTTTTAAAATATCATCCTTTGTACAGCTTTTAATTTAATATTACAAGCTGGAGATCTGCTTAAATTGAAGTTACTATCAATTTGCTTGAAGTGTAGCTTTCAAAGTCTGTAACAGCATTATATTTTGATGTCAATAACAACAAAAAAAAAAAAAACTTGTGTGAGTACTGGGATTGAGTCTAGATGTACAGAAGGATACAGGAAAAATGGCAGAGTCTCTTCTACTAAGTTATTGGTACCTGTGCCCTCTCTTATAAAATACAGAATAATCCAGAGAATTGCTTGATAGAATACTCACTATCAGAACTTGTGAGTTATCCATTCAGAATAGCTCTCCTATTCGTAAATGAGAGGCAGGGTCAGTCCAGCACTGCACTGAGGAGATTTTCTACAGAAGCAAGGTGAAGGTGCTGAGCAGAAGGAAGGCTACAGTGAGCAGAGCACCCTTCCTTTCTGCCCGGAACAAGATAAAGCTTCCTAGCCCCGCCTCCTGTTATTTCTAAGCTATCTTTTCCTTCACAGTTACATACCTCATTTGTACTTTTCTTTATTCTATTCCTTTGGGTTTGAATGCATCTGCAAAGTTCCTCTCTTATCCCATCTAACACACCCCTTCTTGTCCCCCTTGTTTCTCAGCAGAGGTTTCATCCAATTTTCTATTATGTGACTTTTACTTTTCTGCCAATATCGTACATGAGACCCTTTCTTTAAATATTCAATCATCTCTAAAAATACGATTTTATTTTCTCTGGATTGTCAAGAAGTTCAGACATTTTAAGACTAAATATAAAAAGGTTTCTTTCTAAAATTATACTTTAGAATTACTTAGCATAACTGATTTAGACAAAGTAATTTCATTTGATTGTGCCTACAGTACTTGGTAGAGTGATATATCTTTTAACTGAAATGAAACAAATTAGTGGTCAACGGAAAATTCATCTATGATATATCATGGAAAAGGCTTGTGGAAAAGAAATTGCTTTTGGAAAAAATTCCATGAAATAACCCGAGGAGGCACCATTCCATGAGGATCTGTGAAAACACTGTGTGCCTGGCTAAGAGGGGACATGGCTCTCCAACCTCTGGTTTTTACAACACTTTATATCCTGCACTCAGCAGAACCACCCCCATAGTTCTAACACCTCCTTTCCAGTTTTCTTCTTCACGGATGTCCTGAACCTCACTTATAAGGAACAGGCCTTGACTCCTTACTAAATGAAAGAACACAGCACTAGTAGAACATGAGAAGGAAATATAATTTGGCCTTCTTAAGACCAGTAGGATAAAAAGACTAAAAAGCTGATACCTTGATTTTTTTTTTTTTTGACTTCTAGTGTCTTTGCTATAGGATTTGAACAAATCCCCCCATGACAATATTAATTTATTCTATGTTTAAAATAAAAGACAATATACACAAATCCTCTGCTCTTGGTGAGTATCTTCAAACCTTGCCCCATATGAATTCCTTTATCCACTGAAGTTCTATATCCTCATGTTTATGCTAAGCCTTCTGGTCAGCCACTTCCTAACATTTACATTTATTTAGCATTCAAGTTCTCTAAGACCCCACATTTTGAACTTTGAAAACAATGTTGGCTGCTACTGCAATGATTTTGCTCAACTCTCCTTTCATTTCCCCTGTGACATTCAGCACAGATGTCCTCTGCTTGTTAAGAACTCTTCAAATTCTTGGGTATTTCAACTGAGTGATAGAACTGCCCTTGCATCTGTGATATTCAGGAGGTTGAGTGTCAACCCCATGACAGTTATGTAAATTGCTATTTGTCAGAAGCAGTCATGACAAAAGAGGTCCAATGATATTTTCTTGAAATACACATCTCACAGGGCTCCCGGGAATGCATGATTGAAAATTGTAAAGGGCATAACTCACACCTTATTCTTACTTTTTGAATCCTTCACAGCACCTACTCTCCTGGTTTTATAAGTGTATTAAAGATGAGTATGCATTGAACCAATAAATTTGTGATCAATCTTTAAATAAAAAAGAAACAAATATTTTCACAAATACCAGTCTGGTAAATACATACCTCCCCCAACTGTATTAGAACTACTAAAATAGAAATCTCTAAAAACCTAAATATTTTTGACAAATTTTGTGGACAACTGAATATACATATAAATACACTGGGAATCACATTTCTGTGTATTTCATATACAGCATCTACATCTGGATGTGTTTTTCTCTAGCATAAAAGGGATTCGAAGTATAAATAAATAGCAGTTATCTGGAAAAGAATATTCTTCTGGTAGTAAAATTGCTGCCACTTGAATATATGATTGTTATATTAAATAACATGTAGAAAAATTAAACTGTCCCCTATTTAATTAAACATATTATAGTTATAAAACATCTTCTAACTGGTTGAAAAAAATCAGAAAGATAATCAATTTGGTTTGGTTTTACCATGGTTAAAAAGGTATTTTTTTTTTTAACATAGTGAATTTAACCAAATAATTCCTTCTTTGACATAAAGCAAATAGAGAACAAACTTGGCTGGAGAGCATGTGGTGTCTTTTAAAGCTCTTTTAAAGTACCACACTTTATTGTTGAACCCTAATGGAATTATGCACACATGTTACTTGCCTTCAGTAAAAGAAGTCCCAGCTCACAACAGAACATGGCTATGGAATGGATCCTGGGTTGAACTGGGCCATCTGTGAGTTATGAATCATTCCAAACACGTAGCTCTGTGTCATCTTCTTCATTTCTGTGATTTCAAATGTGTGGTGTTTGTTGACTTTCTGATGTGTCTGTTCTGACATGCTGGTAATTTATTTTCACAAATGAATACCTCATTAAATATTAGATACAGTATAATGATAATGAGGTACCTTTGGTACTGAACATACCCTTAATACATATCTACGAGAAGATGTAAGTCATTAGGAATCCAGATATGCACAGAGATTGTGTGGTAGTTTGACTATGCTTGGCTCATGGGAATTGGCACTATTAGAGGTATGACTTTACAGGAGGAGGTGTAGCCTTGTTAGAGGAAGTATGTCATTGTGGAGGCGGGGCTTTGAGGTGTCATATATATGCTTATGTCTGGCCACAGTAGTCCAGAGTCTTCTGCTAAGCAGAAGAAGCCTTCAGATTAAGATGTTGACATCTCACCTCCTCCAACATCTGCCTGCCTATCCACTGCCATGTTTTCTACCTTGATGATAATAGGCTGAACTCCTGAACCATGTAAGCTAGATCCAATAAAATGTTGTTCCTTATAAGAGTTGCCTTGGTTATTGTGTCTGTTCACAGCAGTAAAACCCTAAGACAGAAGTTGGTACCAGGGACTGGTGTATTGATATGATAGGCCTGACCATGTTTTTGTTTTCAGGAATGTGGAACTCTGTATTTGGGAATGGGTGGAATTATTTAAGTGGAGCTTAATGAAATATACTAGTAGGGATATGGAAGGCATTGGTGCTGAGGGTGATTTGAACAATGCAGACATGGCTCAAAATGTTTCAGTCGTGAATAATTTCAGTATCTAGCCTAGAGATGATTCTTGTGATATTTTGGTGAAAAAAAATGTGGCTGCTTTTTTGCCCTTGTCTGAAGAGTCTCCCTGAGGCTAAGGTAAAGAGATTTTGATTAATTGCATTGACAAAGTAAGTCTCAGAAAAGCAAAACATAGACACTTTCCTCTGGTTTACTCTCATGATGCAAGTCTTGAGGGTCAATAGTCACAAAAATCTTAGGTCCAGGAGTGGTGGTATATGCCTTCAATTCCAAGAGATCTGGTCAAACAGATCTCAGAGTTCAAGGCCAGCCTGGGACATAGTAGTTCCAAGTAGGTCCAGGCCTACTGGTATATGCCTTTATCCCAGAACTCAGGAGACAGAGGCACACAGATCTCTGAGTTCAAAGTCAGTCTACAGAGCAAGTTCTAGGACATCCAAACTTAGACAATAAAGGATTTGAAAAACAAGAAAGTGGTAAATGATGTAATAGGAAAAGGGGAGGCCATGTTCCAGCCCCAGCAAGTAGTAGAACTTGGGAGCTTCAGCCATGTGTTTTTAGCTTTAGATTCAAGAGTAGAAGGAGTTACTTGGACAACTAATGCTAGTTAGCTGGAGCTAAATTAGCAGTTTTTAAGAAGAAGCCACCAGCACTGAGGTGAAATCTTCTGGAAAATGTTTTCTGAGAGCAAAATGAAGCTGTGCTCCAGAGAGAGCCAATGTTGTGTCTCATGCTGCAGCGGGGCTTGGGAATATGTGATAATCACCCTGGAAGTATACTGGTTTTGAAAGTATGGAGGAGTCATGGAGAAGCATCTGGGGCTTGGCACTGTAAGAGACCAGGAGAAGTCATTGATGAAGGTATAGCCTCAGATGCAGTTGATGGTCCAGGACTAAAGGGGTCATGCAAAAAAATTGAGACTTAACACCATGAAGAGAGCCTAGGAGAAGCTATTCATGAAGCCTAGTTGCAGCAGAAGGCCTCAGTGTATTGTAGATGCCAATACCATGGGATGGCTGTCAAGAACTGCAGCAGCAATTACGTCAGCTAGTGCTTAAGAGTTCTACAGAGTGCAGAGATAGAGATGTGTTCCAAATCCTTTGGAGTAGCTTAGAAGACCATGTGTAGGTCTCAGGCTCACTTTATCTCTAAGCTGCTGACCCCAAATCACTGCCTAGGTATAATTTGTGCGTATGAAATTCTGCTTTCTACTGTAGTGTCAAAGCTGTGGTCAAATTTAATGAACCAGAATCAGTATCACTCAGGCTCAAGCATCCCTTTCTCACCCCAAACTTTTCATTTCCCACAGTGACCCAGACATAAAATTCTTATGTTTTGTCAAATGTTGGCTATTTGTGTTGTATAGCAACCTAGGTTTAAGTTGATTAAGATTAAATATATTTTAGCAATCAGTTATTGGTGTTATAAGTCTATGTTTAACATGTTCAATGGCCAATATGGTTAATGACTACTTACTGGAGAGTGTAGATGTAAATAATTTCACTGACAGTTTAACTAGAAATGGCCACCTTCCTTCTGCTCACATTGGAATCCTACTTCTGAGCCATCAAGAATTCAGAACTATTTGAGGATTCCATTTTGTGTAAAGTATATTTATTGCTATCAGTTATACATCGAGAGCGCTTTTCTGCCTCTCCTTAATCAGTTTCAAAGCAACTCTGTGAGTGAGGCCATTACTGGCACCCCAGAGATGGACTCTATCCTAATGTGGCTAGACTTGCATAGTGCCTTGTCTGCACCACTGTGGTAGAACTTACTACAGTCCACTCTGCTGCTTCTTTATGAACTTTCTGAGCTTTGCTGCTAAACTTTAAGCTAGTTAGATACGGAGACTGTATTTTCTTTATTTTTATAGATACAGCTTTCAGCTCAGCAACAAACATGTAATAACTTCAAAAACATCAACTATTAATCAAACCCCTGCATTTGTCTTTGGGGACATGTGCTGATCTTTTATTTTCCAAGTAGCAATTTTGCCTTTAAAAAGGATCTAGGCCTCTCGGCCATGCTTGTTTTCATCCTTGTCTTCAAGAAAGGAGTAATGCCAGATGGAAAGAGGACTGATAATTCAAATCATCCACTACATCTCACTTGGACCTAAACCTTGTGCTTTTAATATTTCCTTACTTTTATTCTGTTGGTGGTGAATTTTTTTATGCCTCCTATGGAATATGGAGCATTTTCTACTAGGTAGATTCAATTACATCTCAGAAATCATGCTTGATATCTTTAAGAAGATCAGAGCTTTGCTAAGAATACAATTTAGTGAGTTGACCTAGAGCTAATCATTTTTTACTAGTTCATTTATCAAACAGACAAGCACAACAATGGATGGATCCTGGCAGAGTCTTGGGGCAGAAGCCATATTAATTAATTCCTATTTAAAAGCCTTAACAGCACTTGCAATGGACACTGGAATCTATAAAGATAAACATTTCCACAGTCTTGTTCCCCTGTCTACATTTTGATGACATAAGAACAACTGAAGGTCATGGATAAAAGTGCTAAAAAATTATATCTTAAATATTTAATTCTTTTCATTCTATATATTAAACAAAGCTCATTATTTTGTGTAAAGCACTGACTCATTAATAATTCCATAATATGGCAGATTCAAAGTTTTCTTGTAAAGGCAATAATATCACTGCTAAATACACCTATTTGAAGAAAATGTATCCTAGAAGGCCTTAAGGCCATGTTTCTTAAGCTTCCCAATCCTGTGACCCTTTAATACAGTTCTGCATGTTGTGGCGATCCCTCAACCATAAATTATTTTCACTGCTACTTCCTAACTGTAATTTTGCTACTGTTATGGAATGTAATGTAATGTAAATATCAGTGTTTCCCAGTGGTCTTAGGCAACCCCTGTAAAAGGCTTGTTTGACCCCCAAAGGGGTTGAGACTCCTAGGTTGAGATCTGCTGCTTTAAGTGACATTTTGTACACCTTTAAATGGTCCTGAAGCAGAGAAAGCTTTCAGATATTATAAAATAATAGAGAAGCCCTCATTGCATATGTGCTAGCGATGAAATTACAATTTTAGCTTGTACTTAGTTCTACTTTCATACCATGTGATTAAAATTACCCTTCTTTTATAGCAACTTGTTCTTTCCATGCTGAGACAGCCCCATGTTTCTTCAGAATAGTCAAATAGGAACTATGCATGTCGAACACTATTGTGAATGTTAATATTAGTGGTAGGTATTTATGGAAATCACATTTTTTGTTCAGTTTGTTTTCAAACATTTTTTAAAACATTTTTTTTGTTGTTGTTTTGGGGTTTTTTGTTTTGTTATTTTTTTTCAAGACAGGGTTTCTCTGTGTAGTCCTGGCTGTCCTGGAATTCACTCTGTAGACCAGGCTGGCCTTGAACTCAGAAATCAACCTACCTCTGCCTACCAAGTGCTGGGATTAAAGGCGTGCGCCACCACATCTGGCTCTCAGTTTGTTTTCAAAGAGTCTATGATATTGGGGATGGGTAAGTTGAACCTTTTATTGATAGTTGTTAGACCCTCCCATTACGCACAGCCACCTGGAGAAGGAAACTCTCAATTCCTCCTTCTTATCAACAAGCTGGAATGTTCCTATGGTAGCCTAGATGCTCTGGTCACCTCACAGACCTGTGCTATGAGGACTACTGAAAGCAACAACGACTGCCTTAGGAGGTCTTGTTCTAGTCTTGGGTGTTTCACCAAATACATGCTGGCTTTGAAACCTTCATCGCAGGGAACTAATAAACTCTGTCAATGAAGAGGGAGAAATACTTTGTAAGGTGACTCAGTATAATTAGGATTGATCTTTGTTCTAGGCTTGTAATTGGTCCTTCTTCAAAGCCCATATTGGTGGAACTAGATGTGCTGTGACTGATGAGACACTTAAGTCAATAGCAAGTATGCTACACAATTTTGTCTAGTAAACAAGCAGTTAGCTTGACACATTATTTCAGAGGTCTCTTTCTGTGTATTATTTATGTCACGTTGCTTCATATTTGAAGAAATAAAAATGTCTTCTTCCTGGTGTTTTTAATATATTTTTAAAGTGGTATTTATCACAATCACCAGAAACAAAAGATAAGACCTTGAGGCATTTCTTCAAGGAGTAGTAATTATAGATGTGAGCAGTTGAACATTCCCAAATACACCATTCCAAGGGCTCCTGTAGGCATAATTTTTTCCATCCTACCTAATAAGGGTTCAACTTTCCCCTCTAGCCCACCACCCACCAGAGGTAGTGAAAAAGAAAGGTTATTAGGACATGGAGGAAGTAGACCTGTTTAGAAATAGTTCATTGGAGACAAATCCAATCTTCATTTTCAGGATATTAGCAGTTCAGTCCAGCAGCAAACGACACCACACAAACCACCACGAAGAAACCTCAAGGCATGCCAACATGCCTGAGGCCACAGAAGCCACAGGAACTTCATGAAAAGTTCTTTGGCAAGTTTTTCTGAGACATCACCACAAGCAGAGCTCAGAAATGCAGTGTAAGGCAAATCAATTCATGGTATCCTTAGAGAAGAATAGGAAGGCAGAGCAAAACAAACCAGTGCTCTATTTCCTACTGTCTTTGGGGGTCATATTTATATTCCTTCTTAACATCATGCATCCTTTCATGTGTTTGCTATAGCAAAATATCTTTTCACCTGTCTGCTTCAGGAAAACATTATTTCATGTGTCTTTCAAACATCTTTCCACCTATGTGCCCCAGAAAAACAGAAAACATCATTTGTTATACTTAATTGCTTAAAAAAAAAAAAAAAAAAAAAAAAAAAAACCAAAAAACAAAAAACAGAAGACAGAAGTTTCCACTTAAACCTCCTATTTCTGGTATCAGAGTTGTAGCTGTAGAGGCTGCCTACAATTCCAGAGATTTTTATGGCTAGAGCTTCTGATGTCTAAAGCTAGTAGTTGAACCACCAGGAGGCAGAGAACTATGGGCCCTGAACCCAGATGATTCCAGCAATATCATCAGGGAGCAGCAGAGGAGCTTCAGGAAGCAACAGAGGAGCTCCAGAGAGTAACTGAAGGCAGAGAATGTGAGAAGACACAAAGGACTGTGGAAATACAGGTAAGGTAAGGAAACATCACAGAAGACTGAAGCTAGCTGAAAGCAAGAGCTGAGCAAACCAGGAAAACAAGGCTGTAGAATCTAAATAAATTCAATAGAGTTGCTGCCAAACATTAGATGGCAGAGGATCCCATCAAAAGAACTTCTGGATCGAATGTGTAACCAGTAAACCTCTGAAACTCAGAGCCATCAGAACTAAGGAAAATGCCCCTTCCCTATGCAAACAGCACAAGAGTCACTGACCAGCTTGCAACTTTCAATAACACTTCATCCACATGAGATCTGCTGGGATCTTCTAAGATACTACTATGACCCTGCAAGTGTTGCAAGATTCATTAAGTAGGCCCAAACTGGCTAAGTATACTCTCGTACCTCCCTAAACACTTCTAAATGATCCCAGAGTGGGTATTGCACCTAGCCCTCTGTATCTACAGTCAAATATTTATTCTCATATCCATTCTGGGACATTTGAACTTTGGGTAAGACTCTGAAAACTCTCAGGCAGTCGTATCTCTTACAGGATGCATAAGATTTAAGCAACAAACAGCAGGACTTATCAGAAACCACACATTCTAGCACAGGAAAAGCCACATCTGTAATGAAATGGAATGGAGTTGACAACCTGAGAAAGCTGAAGGGGAAAGTTGGATAGAATCCTGACAGCTCTGAAATCCCTGAGGCGGGACTGCAGTATTGTGTCTTTGGCACTGTCACTAGGGTCTTTCTTCTCAGAATCAGTATACAATTCCCCTTTGCTTAAAGGGCCCAGCTGGCCGATCTCACAGTTAATTCTACCTCATATTCATTAATAGTTTATACTAAAATTTCCAGGCCAAAAGAAAGTCACATTTTATGTTCTTCATCTACAAAAATCAATGAAAATGAACAGCAAGTTTAAATAGGGAGCCAGACTGCACGGGTAAGCAACTTAAGCAACTTAAGGGCTCCTGGTCCTATTCTAATCCCCCTGCTATAATCTTAAAACGTGTTTCCTATGAGGAAAGCAGAGAGGTTTAGCCCTCAGATGCCAAGTTTCTAGTATACACAATTAGAGAGAGGGAATGCAAACCAGCGAGAAGAACTTCAAAGCTTTAGCACAAACAAATAAAAAAGAGATCAATAAATAATATGTGAAAGAAGCAAAAAGTAAATTATGATTTGCTTTAGGCTAAGTGACTAAAAATGAAAATGGAGTTTGTTCTAGACCAGGAGATGCTTTATAAACAGAGACTACAGCAAAGACCAATTGTTCTGCAATACAATTAGTTCTGTTACTAAGTAGAGAATTTTAGAGTTGAAATGAATAAATTTATGGTGTGAAACTTATACTCAGTATGGAAATATAATAAACAGATATTGGCTAATGCTGTGACCTTTAGATGTATCCTTCACCATTATTTCTATAACTATCAATTAAATTTAGTACTAATACAAAATCATTCTGTTTATCTAGTTGTTTTAATTTGTGATATATGATAATATATATATAAAATTCACTACTAAAAATGGCCTGTATATATATTAAGAATATACTTGCATTTTAAGAATAGCATTTGGAGTCTGGTTCAAATAATAAATATGATATTGAAAAAATATAGAAAGCTTGAGCCACATTTTAAGTCCGTTGACTGTTATCTTAAACAGCATCAGCTGACAAAGACAAACAAGACACCTGACATATGCATATAAGCTTCAAGTAGTCTTGGTTAATTAGTACATGGAGTTCAAAGGGTTATGTGCGTGCATGGCGTGATGGACTATAATTTTCTGTGGGAAAATTATAACTGAATATGATCCTTCTGCGAACAATGAATAATACATGTCTAAAGCCTTAAGATTTCACATGCTCTTTGATCCCATTTTCCTAGAATTTTTCTTAATGAAAAAAAATGCATATGTTCAATATGTCATCTAAAAAAGTAAGCCATCTTTTAAAATGTAGTATAACATTTAAATTTTATCTATGAATACGAGATTATAAGTAATGATGATATATTCATACAATAGAATTACAGATGCTACTAACTAATGATGAAGTTATTTTGTGGGATAAATCTCTTGTAAGTTGAAAATGTAATAAGGCCAAATATTTATGCCCTACCAGGAGTATATTGCTTATTTTCATAGTTATGTAGATTACTGTAACTGACATCACAGTAAAACAGAACCTGTCAATAATGAAGGAAATGACCAAAATTTGAAGCATACATTTTCCTGCACTTCTTTTTGTTTGTTTTTTTGTTTTTTTCGAGACAGGGTTTCTCTGTGTATCCCTGGCTGTCCTGGAAGTCACTCTGTAGACCAGGCTGGCCTTGAACTCAGAAATTCTCATGCCTCTGCCTCCCGAGGGCTGGGATTAAAGGCATGAGCCACCCGGCACTTTTTGCATGCATTATCTTGACATCATCATAATAATTAAAAAAAAAAAAAAAAAAAAAAAAACTCCTCAGGGAAACTTCCTTAAGGTGAGAGCTGTGTAAGCAATAAGAAAAATTATAGCACTAGGTTTCCACAGGAGTTTGAGTGAAATTATATTATGAAAGATTGTGTTTATCACATTTTTAGTGCTTTTAAGGCAAATATGTCAGTGGATACACAAGGAGGCACATATATCAGAAATTACATGAATTTTTGAGCACTTGTTTTTCTTGAAATGGTACGACTATAAAATATGAAAAAAAAAAGAACAAAAGAAAAAACCTCTTTAAACAACTTAAAAAAAAATAACTAAATCATGCAATATAAATTAGGAGTGAAGTTTCCTTTGGAAACAGACTGAAGGCATCTCTGTAGTTAAGAGCAGGGTTAATGCTTCCCCGAGTCCCACAGGAAGCAAACAAAACGACAAATAAAATAACGTAAGACCAAGGGTGAGAAGAATCACCATATAAGGCTTGGGTTTTGCCTTGGGCTTTGTAATCTGATAAAAGATTGATTAATTATTGATCTCAATTTATTTCTCATGTAGAAAAATCTGCAGACACTCTCTTATCTTCTCTGAGGGTTATGATAGTGTGCTAATATGTGGGTAGTTGTGGTTATGCTTTTAACTACATTGCAATGATACATATAATGAGATAGTTCTTAAAATATCAAAGTATATGGATAGGCAATCCAATGAACAGCAAAAGTTAAGCAAAAAAGGGCAAACCAAAATAAATCACTAAAATGTCGGGGATTTTATTTTTGTGAAACATTTTAATCCTCTAAAGATTTATATTTGGATAGAACTTAGAAGGATATATAAGAAAACAACTAGACTTAAACCCTTTCTAGGCACACCCTTGTTAAGCCTGCTGGAGATGGGTCCATTAATACTGATGCTATGGAGACATATTGAAACACAAAGGAAACTAATCCCCCAGAATACACAAGAGGTATGCAATTCACATGCTACTAGAAGCCTGTAAATAAATATAATTAGGTTGTGCTTTTTTTGTGCCACACAATATTCAGACAACGATAGCAAATGACAATTCTATCCAGTTAGTTATGCCCTGGGAGCATTGGTCAGTACTGTATCACCAAAATACAGCTTTGCAATGACATCACAAAGCAGATATTATTAAATACCAAAGTCAGCCACTCAGATATCATGAGGTAGTAGCGGCGGCTAATGCCATGGTTCGAGCATTGTGCTTATGTGCCTTTTGTTAGGCTACATGGGTACACTTTGTAAAAGTTAAGTTGTGGCTTCTGTCCCTAATAACACTGATATCAGGGTGAAGGAAGGATATATATTTGCACATGTATCCCCACACCAAAAAAAAAAAAAAATCACAAATTTCTCTAAAAAGGACACTACCATGATCTCTTTGATTTTTAACTATGTACCCAGAGTGGCCCACCATCTGACATGCCATCCTAAGCATTCCTACAATAAACCATCTAACAAAATGCATCTGTCTAAATCCATAATAACAAAATTGTTTACATTTTCATCAGGGAGCTTGGGAAAGCATGAAAATTCATATGTGGTGTGTGTGCAGAAAGACGTTGATGAGTTTCTGCTGTGAGACCTAAAGTCCGGCACAATTAGGCACATTGTCAGAGCTTAGGATAGTTCTCTCTGTAATAAATGTGTCCCATTGCAGGAGCAAGCATGCCTTTCTTAATGAGGAGCAGAACCTTGGATGAATGTGTTGAAATGTAAGCAAGGAGTCAGAAAGAAAAATAACAAAGAAGATATATGAAGTAATAAATTTCAAGACTTAAAAAACTGCCAAAGATGAGGCAGCCGAACAGCAGAGTTGGGAGTGTTGAGAACAGAAAGATTTAGGGTGTGGCATCACAAAGAGAAACACCCGGGATGTCTCAGTGTATGAGGAAGAAAATTTTCTTTAACAAAATAAACTCCATACTTGATTAGAATCAAGAAAACTCAGTTGTCTCTATCAATGGTTGGCACCCCAAGAAATTCTTCTCATGGCTGTTGGTGCCATCTTTGATCAGGACTTATTAAGGCAGACATGCAGCTAAAACTCCCTGGGTGAGACCAACTGACCACTAAAGGATGCTGAAGGAGAGAGCCTCCAATCTGATGATTGATACCAAGTGCTCAGGCCTGAAATCATATACATGCAAGTAACATTACACAGGCTCAGCGGGCAGTGCTCACATAGTTATTAATATAACATATATGGAACAATTAAACTAAAGGATATCATGGATTGAAGAGAGGACAGAGGGTGCACGAGAATGCTTGGAGGGAAGCAATGAGGGGTATGATATAGTTAGACTTTGGTTGTTTAAATTGAATGCAGTTGTTTCCATTTGGTAAGTAAATCTTGAATTGTTGAATTTGGTGTCTCCTGAGAATGTTTTCATAGATGAGATGAGAGGTGGGAAAGGAGGAAGCATGACTCAGTATATAGAGGAAGACCTGGGAGGTGCATGAAGGCAACAAGAATTATAAAAAATAGTACAAAGCTGCATCAGCTTAAGAAAATGAAAAAAGAAAAAAAGAAATTTTAACAGGATTAAGTTGGGGTAAAGACAGAAAAATAAGCAAATTAGGAAGGGATTGTTTAAGGTCTCTCGGATAACCATCCACTTCATACCACCACCCATTATCTACAGTTTCTGAAATCCTGAGGAGACCACACACCTCTGAAACATTTGTCTTTCTATATTTCTGTACATTTTTTAGGAGCTGGGCAGGATGTGCTTGCCAACCTCCAAGTACCCACTCTGGCTTCTCTGTGTTTAAAAGTAACCCTTTCCTAGTCCAGTCACTCTTTGCTGTTGAACCCTCATTCACAGTGCAATTTCTTGCACTCACTCATTTAATAAGCACAGGAGAACTCACATTCTGGTTCTATCTAGCACTATGGGAAGATAAAGAGATATTTCTCAATAGTATTGCCCCATGTTAATCCCTTGAGCATAATTTCTTTCTTACAAAGCAAATAGTTGGCTTTGTAGTGTGTGAATGTTGAATAGATGTATGCTCCTGGTGAAGATGAAAAAGATTTCTCTTCAGAAAGAAGATGCTGAGTATGAAGCCACTCCTTTCTTTGTGATGTAGCTGGATTTGTTACAAAGTAGCATGTATGGTATTCTTGCTTCTAATGAAGGAAAGGCTGATGAAAATCTCCATCTCCCAAGAAGGAATAGGTTGACAATCCTTTCTTTACTTCATACTCTTTTAAGACATGGGCCTTTGCTTGGTATTCAGAGGAAAAATTGATTCTGTAGACAATTATTAATAATCCATAGATATAGGCAATCCTTTATTGTTAAGACATGACAAACTGCCAAAGACAGGGATGTTCAAGGATCACCCACCACTCACCATAGGCAAACTCAGCCTTCCTCTCTTTGTTCAAGCAGAAAATGAGCAGCAGCTCATGATGATCAGAGACAGTAAATGCCATATCTAGGAACGAAAGCTTCCTTTCTCTTCCTTCCTTCCCTCCTTCCTTCTTTCCTTCTTTCCTTCCTCCCTTCCTCCCTCCCTCCGTCTCTCCCCCTCTCTCTCTTTCTCTCTCTCTCTCCCCTCTCTCTCTCATTCTTTCTCTCTTTCTCTCCCTCTTCCTTCCTTCCTACCTTCCTTTCACCCGTTTGTTTGATTGTTAGTTAAAACAATATTCTACCTGAAATAGCACGAGGGCAGACTTGATAGATCACAGGCATCAGTAGATCAATTGTCCCTGTGTGTTCACAGTGTTTGAAAAGATATATAACCACCACATGCTCCTGTGTAGTCTCAAGCTCAGCAGAGACAAGTGTTGTGTTTTCAATCTTGGTAATATTGTTTTGAACATATTGTTCAGAATAAAATCTTATCAAGCTAATCATCTCTGGATACTGACTATTTTGAAGTTTATAAACTATACCAATTTGCCAATTTATCATTTAAAAATTCAAGGCATCCTTTTAATCCCTGTCTTAGTCATGGTTTCTATTCCTGCACAAATATCATGACCAAGAAGCAGTTTGGGGAGGAAAGGGTTTATTAGGCTTACATTTCCATACTGCTGTTGATCACCAAGGATACAGGACTGGAACTCAAGCAGGTCAGAAAGCAGGAGCTGCTGCAGAGGCCATGGAGGGATGTTCTTTACTGGCTTGCCTCACCTGGCTTGCTCAGCCTGTTCTCTTATAGAACCCAAGACTACCAGCCCAGAGATGGCACCACCCATAAGGGGCCCTCCCCCCCTTGATCACTAATTGAGAAAATACCTTACAGCTGGATCTCATGTAGGCATTTCCTCAACTAAAGCTCCTTTCCCTGTGATAACTCCAGCTGTGTCAAGTTGACACAAAATTAGCCAGTACAATCCCCTACAACTCTAGACTCTCAAATCCTAAATTTATATCAGTAGAACATCCTGTGTGTCTGCCCTCTAAGTAATCACTGTGTACAATGAAAATAACAGTAAAACAAATACCAATAATTTAGAAAAAAAGTCACTAATTCTAAAATTAAAACCTGAAGTAAAATAAGTATGCAGCTGTAATAAGAATCTTTTAGTTACTGGCAGTCGAAGACGTGTCAAAAGATGCAGCTCTGTCTTTTGCCAGTATCTTCAGGGAAGGGTGTTGTGGATAGGATGGTGTAAACAAGGTGTGGACTAGGGAAAAAGAAAACATGGTAAAAAGGATGCTCCATTGGTCGGGAATGCCGACTGGTCATTGATGCTGAAGACTGTACTAATTATTCTGGCTGAGAGGAATTAGATAATTCTGTTCAACAAAATCTTGTCAGTCTCTAATCCTTAATATGTCTTTGGAAACTGTTCTCATTTTTCTGCAGCCACATATTCTAAAGTTTACCAGAAAGCTTGCATTTGTGATTATTCAGTGAGAAATGTGAGGGGACATGCAGGATATATTACTTGGTCATTGTAAAGAAACTCAGCAATTAAAATTTCTCTCAGTATAGCTCCAATTCAACCCCAAGCCCTGTGCCTGTTTGACACTGCATATCAAGGTACAGAGCAAAATTAAAAACCTGAATATAATCAAGGGTTGTTACTTTTCTTATTTTAGGGAAGGTACTGAGTTGGTAACAGCTCATAGAAAGACAGATCAGTAAAATTTTTGTTACAGAAAAATTTACAGTAAAATGTAAGCAATGAAATATGCCCTGAAGAACTGCTAAAAAAATGTGCATAAGGACTTCCTAGTCTGCCCTCGGGGTGGTTATCATACAATTCAAACCTTGGGCAGGCTTGTCATCTTCTCTATTTGCTGGAACAAAGTAAGTGAGCAGTTTTTAAAGGTGCAAATTTTATATTGTATGCTATGTTGTTTAGCACTAAGTATAATTACATGAGGTTATTTTTCAGGCTTTCAAAAATTAAAAAACAAGCACTATTAATTTTCTTCATGTTGAAAACAATATTATGATAAGTTGATTTAACATTTGATTACATGTGGTTCTATGCATGTGAGCTGAATCTTGTAATTTGAGCATGAGGCTATTAGTTAATAATGTTATCTACATGATAATAGCATTTTGGTGAAGCAATTAGATTTCATTTCAGTTTATAGAGTCTATTCTAGGAGCAAAATCTATTGTAACCTGTCACAACTGCCAGGACTGTCTGCTGTACTTGTATGGTGCTTTACAGCTAATGTCACGCTGCCCACGTCCCAGCAGCACAACGCACTTCATGAAGAATATTTGCATCTATGATTTCATCTTTACACTGGTCCTATAAAGCAGGTGGAACAAAGCCTATGATCTAACTTCCACCTATGAAGAAAATGAAGAAAATCTGGAATGGAAAGAGTAGTTGTTATGACCAAAATAGCTCCTATGTAGTTTCTCACCCAGTCAGGCTGCTCTGCATGACTCAGAAGCTGGTTTTCATTCAGGTCAGTAAACTATATAAGAAGTAGGGGTGTTTTATGTGGTGTTCAAAAGAAAACATGATTACTAGCACTTATAGCAAATAAAATTGCTTTCTTTGGCAACCCAAATCAAACTAGGGAAATGAATTTGTTGAAACTCTTCATAAACTTTATATAAAGCTTGCAATCTCTTAAATGTAAAACTCTGCTTATAAACATCGTCGGGGTAAAATTTCATCCCAAAACAGAGTGATTGCTTCTATTTCCTGCAATATTTACACAGCAACTCCTACAGAATCAGTCTAAGAAAGAAATAGAAAAGAAAATCAATAGCAACACTGCACTAAAAAATAACCTTTGTGGCAGGAATGGAACCAGAAGATTAAGATGAAATCATAAAAGTATGAAATAATACTACAGTACCAATCTCAGCCCTGTACTAAGATTCAAGATTATTTTGTATGCATTTTCATAATTGTATGTAAAGGGATACAGACATTTTACTATTTGGCAAAAACATTCTGAATCAATAATTAATGCCATTTGGTTTAACTTTATAGTATCTGTAAGCATTAATTACATAAACATTGTTTAAACAACACATTTTGATAGCATTATTGAAAAAATTTCACATTCCATATAAATTCTTTTAGAAATGGTAATTTCTTTTTGTTCTCCCTCTCAGAATTATTTACGGTGTTTGAGGGCTCTACCTGCATGTATGCTGGTGTACTATATGCATACCTGGTGCCCACAAAGGTCAGAAAAGGCCATAGAACACCCTAGAGCTAGAGTTACAGATGTTTATGAGTCACCATGTGGACTGCGAACTAAAACATTTCCTCAGTAAGAGCAGCAAGTGCTCTTAACCATGAAGGCATCTCTCCAGCCTGGAAATGCTATTGCTACTTGAAGCACATTTTCTAAAATCCAAAGGTATGGGTTTTCATGTTCACTGATGCTGGCAGACAATCTATACTGTCTGTACTCTGTCCTTCTTTGCTAATATAGTGCCAGTTTTTTTTTCTTTCATTTCCCTGGCATTCTTGGGATGTTATTTTAATTATAAAATGAACAACGCCACCAAACTTTAGGTCCATAAAAATAGTCCTTTTACTAAAAATTCAGAGAAAGAAAAATGACTTGACAGTACATACAATCAGATCTCTGAAATCATAAGGTTGAGTATAACATGTCCAGTAGTTACCTGTGATTAATCAGCAATGATTCCCCAAGACTAAGTCTAAATCATCTCTCTTTTTCCAAAACACCTACAACTAACAACTTGACATCTACATCAAATCAATATCCTCTGAGGCTTGCAGAAAGATTAAGGAGTACACAGATATACTTGATATCAAGGTAAAGGTTATTTTTTTATTATTATTTCAGCCAAAGTGTTTTCGCCTTGGCTTCAAATTCTAGTTTAGGACTTAATGGTAAAAGTCTTCTGTGCTGCTTTTTGTACTTGAGAACTGACATATGCCCTTCTCTTATTACTATTTTTAATGGCAGGGTGCACACCATAGCAGTGGTATAGAGAGATCAGAGAACAGTTTAAGTGAGTCGGTTCTCTTCTCCTATTGATGGCCTTGAATACATGTCAGGCATGTATTCACTGCTACTGACTGGGTGAGCATTCTTACTGTCCTGTCCTTTGCTTTTGTTGGTTAAGATTCTTGCAAAGTTATCTGGCCTAATCCAAACACCAAGAATTGAAAAACATTTGTTCAATGTGAATATGTAAAGAATAAATGGTATGATCAAGGAAGATAGTTCATATTCTATATAATATGTGACCAAATCCTTATTAGATGTGATCTACAGCAGCTACAAATTTAAACTCACTTCTAAAACCATTATCATCAATCTCTATAAACTGATTTCATTGTTCACAAAGATAGAATGCATTACTAAGAAGAATACAGATAGTTTTTCCACCTACTTCACTACCTATGACAAAGTACTTCAAAGGAAACACTAAGACTTGGTGCACAGATGGGGAAAGCTGCATGACACTTTCTGAACTGCCAAAGATAGCATACTCTCTGAAGAACTGTGAGCTAGTTACTCCTGTGATCTTCTGAGGTTTGGGGTTAAACAAAAGAAGTGGATGCCTAATCCTCCCTTGTAGGTTTCCAAAATCAGGAGACTGAATAGCAGTTGAAGAAAGGGCCTATGAAACAACTTCCTCTCTCATCCCCACATTCTCCAGGGGTTACAGAAGGTACTGGTGGTTGTATGCCTGTGGAGAGCTGTCATACAGACAGTGGGGAAATCATAACAGTGTTCAGCTAAGGAACTCAAAGTTAGATAGAAGGATGCAAAGTGCTGTAGAAATATGAGGAGTCAGCCTGTCTCCTATTGTCCTGAAATAGGACACATCGAGTTGTAAACCTCAGTACTGACACTATTCCAGAAGACTGTAAATTAACTTAAAATTTTGGAAACTCACTTTCCTCCTCCACAAGATAAGAAATACAAGCTGTAGCTCATACAGATTTCATGAAGAATACATCAGACAATGCTTCTGGAATAGGCCAAGGAACTATAGCACACAGACAGATATTTACCCCACCTGCCTGCCTGCCTGTCCATGCGGTCCACATACTGAGATCAGGGTATCACACAGACTGGTGGTGTGTATATTCCCCAGAGCTTCTATAACTCAGCAGAATCTATTAATAACCCTAAATGACCCTTATTCTTATATAACTATTTCACCCTTTACTGCAGGTAACACTTGTGAATTCAGCAAAAACATCATAGCAATATTACATGTATACATGCACACACATATTCATTTATGCAACAATGAAACTTTAGTTGGGAAAGCCTAACCTAATGAAATATGCTTTATAGAAGTGGAAATTTTCCATTAAATATTGCTAGAAATAAATATAAGAAAATTGAAAGGCTTGTAAAAAGCCAAAGTACCTTTTCTACTTGGAGGAGGAAAAAGTCACATGAGCAGAAATGCAATGAATGTACCCAACATGGAAAAGTGGCTCCCTGCTGGCAGTCAGCAAGTAAACAGGGGACCACAGAGCTGTGTTCTGAAGGAATGGTGTTCTACTGAAAACCTGAATAAATTGAGAAAAGTAGCTGAATCCAGTCTTCAGGTGAGCGCACGGCCCAGTTTGTACTTTAGACACTGACTTAAGTGCCTTGAGTAGAAAATGCATTGAAACTTACCTGGAAATCTGTTATGCATAATCATGAAAAGATACACAGATGTTGTTTTCAGGTTCTATCTTTGTAATGATCAAACAATGTAAAATCAGTATATATCATGTACAAGAAAATAGGTTGTCAATTGGTCAAGAATTTACAAGAGTTAGTGTCACTATGGAATTGAAAGCATGTGAATCAGGGAAATTCAAAGCACAGGGGTAATTTGGCACGAGACTGACGGATAGAGACTGCCATGTAGTGAGATGGGGGAGTTTCTAAGAAAGATCCCCAGTCATCCAGAACACTAGTTCCTCATTGCACAAAAAATGCAGCTGATTATCTGCATTGGATTAGAAGCAATCCTATCTCTACAACCTTTAATTTAAAAGAAAACAAAGAAAACAGCAGTCTCACTGATATTTTAAAACCAGCTTTGAGAAAATATAATAAAACATCTTGAGCCCAACTGTATTCTGACCTGCTGAAATATGAGCTAAATAGGGCTGTTTTAGGCTGTTGTCTTTATAGAAATATTAGATATAATGATATCTAATATGAAGTCTATGACCTACTGACTGAATACCATTTATAGAAATAAATCCAGTAAGTGTTTGTGAAGAAACTGGCATATGATGGAAAAGGTGTATGAGGAAACATAGTTCATGTGAATACTAGACAGAATCGTTGGACAAACTGGACAACCTGCCAACCATATACAAACATTCCCTGCTAGTAATGAAAATCCTCATTGTGGGAAGTGCTGTGGAATTTTCAGACAGCGGTTCACAGGGAGGATGGAAGCCTAGCACCAATATAATCTTGTCATCAACTTCTATGGTTTAATTTTAGGCTGGAAAAAAATCTAGATCACTTACAGTAAACTGATAATTATTGTGCTAAATAGAGGGACCCAGAAAAACTGAAAAGAGATGTCCTGGTCTGTAGTTTGGAATGGCGCTATGGGAAAGGCAGAGCTTATTCAGTGGCTCAACACTGAATACCAATGGTAAAAAAGAAGAAAATATTATTGATTAACTAAAATGAAACTGGAGAGATGATCAAATCTGCTACCTGTTTCTCCCCCTTCCACACAATCTGATATCTTATTGTTCTTTTTGAAGTAGAGCATCCCACTTATTTTAGTTTCCCTCTAGGAAATATGATCAAAGACCACGCTCCCAAGAGCTTAATTACCCTTCCTTAAAAGAAATCCTCTCTCTTTCTGTAAGATGGCACACAGTCCATTTTGCCTTGCGTGCATCCATACCCATCTCACAACACATTTGCATGCTCATGCTATCATATTTTAAAAATGCAGCTACTATAATGGTAGTACTGACAGCCAGGAAAATGTTAACTATCAGTGAGAATAAATATTTGACTTTTCCTGGGAAGGTTATACTATTGAGTTTATGTCATTATTTCAAACTGTCTAGTTTATGAAGATTAAAAAAACCCATCTTGTTAAAGAACTAATGGATGAATCACTGTATTTATACCATACTATTTTTAGTATTTTCAAGATACTAAAATTTTAACTGTATACTGTTCTCAAATTTAACTATATACTGGAATTAAATGATAATCTTTAGCAAATTCAGATTCCTAGACTCTACATCCTAAAAACTTCTTCTTTAGTTGACTTTTCAGTATGCATATAGAGGTGGTGTCAAATATTTACCTTAATAGACAAATTGAGACAACTTGAATAGTTAGGAGTACACTCAACTGTCTTTTTAATTGTGAGAAATTGGTTCCTCAAAGCCAAGAACGTACCCAACTGAAGGTTTCTTTATACTGCCTCTTAGCTGAAACATACAGAATAACACAAATTTCTTTTTCAAAGAAGGATTCAATTCAAGGATGCTTTGGTCTGGGAAGGTGGAGGAGAAAGGCATGAGAAAAATTATTAGACTGAAATTTATTGGAAAGACCATAGTATTGGTAGAACACTGATTTTTCCCCATATTACATATATTGTTTCCTTCCTCATAAACACATTGGTGATAAATCATTTTCAGATTTAAAGTTTATTATATTCATCTAATCTGGGTCCAATTTAACTTGTTTGCTGGGAAAAATAAGTGACAGATGTTAGAAACAGGTAGGCTGGAGTCCAAACTCCAAATTTTGTTTTTCAATTTATTTTATTTTGTGTGTTTTGTTATTTTGTCTGTATGGATATATGCATGTATGTATGTATAAGCACATGGATGGACATACTGAGGTCCAAAGAGGAAGTCAGATTCTCTGGAACTAGTGGTGTGAATGATTGTGAAAGACCATGTGGGTGCTGCGAATTAGATCCCAGTACTTTGCAAGAACAGCAAATGTTCTTGACCAATAATCTCTCATGCCTACAAACCCACTTTCTATAAGGTGCCTACGTGGTTGTCAAGCAACAGGGATCATGTGACTTAACTTAGAAGAAAAACTGTATCATTCTAAGAGTTAAATATATCCAAGGCTCCTGCTTGAATTCCAGGGTATCTCATGCCATGTTCTGTCTCTTTTAACAGCTTCTCCATTCTTTTACAAATAGAATAATTTGTCCTTTTCCTTTAGTGTTAGTGCCTTGATCTATGCTTCAGGGATGCAGGCATTCAGGTAAGTATGGCTGGATACATGGGAGAATTTTTACTGGAATTATAAGAAATATATACCACTAATCCTAAATTGTATTAAGCTAGTACTCTGCATTGCCAATGACATTTATTTATTTATTTAGGAGGGATTATATTTTCATTTTATGGTTTCGAAATTCACAAGCCATATATTGGAAATCTTGGTGGACATCACAATAGACAGATAAAATATCAAGACTTATTAAACATAAGAATTTTCCCCCAAAATTTCTACTTTCCTTTTCATTCCTCTATTTTATAATTATAGGCATCTGATAACAAGACCAAGAGATAGGTACCAGGAAAGGTACTTCCGTGGGTTTCCTGGAGGAGTACATATCTCAGATTAGTCAAATGTCAAGTATAAATAAATGGATGAGAGGAAGGGAAGGGAAAAATAAAACTCATGCTTACAATTAGCAAAGTGATGTAGAATAAGTCAAAATAAAAGAACATCACTTGAAGTGTATGCTTGGCAAGATTAGGAGAAAAGGATGTCAATTGGGGTCATTTGGAGGGTTTATGGTTCTCTTAGGATCATATTTAATATTTCCTTTATTCTTTAGGTCAAAAATATGAATATTTCTGTTCATAAGTCATTGAAAAATTGTTTTTATAGGACTGCTATTACATTTACATTGATTTACATCATTTATATTATGTTAAAATAAATTTAAAGTTTCTGAAAAAGCTTACTATTATAATATGCACATTTTCATTATGTCTTATAACTACTTTATTATTGGTTATTTAGGAAATTGATGTGTCTGCTTAAATATACTTTTATGCTTAATTAAGTTGGTGTAATCCAGTTTGAATAATACTATTCTAGTTGTCATAAATACATGTGGAAACATCAAAGAAGACAACTATGAAACTTTGCTAGCACTTTTTAGTTATCTAGAGAATAATTTTGAACCATTTGTAAAGGTGATATAAGAAAGTATAGGGTGGGTAAAATCCAGTCCAGTTAGACACTACAGAATTTAAATAGCAGCTTCATTAATAAAACAATTCCATATTGCAGAAACATTACAGAAATTGTCAGTACTGTGACCCTGGATGAATTTAGAAGCAGAAATCTGCTACATTGGGAGAATAACTTACACACCCATGTACCTAACTGATTGAGGAAAAAGCAAGATGTCCCCAAGTTCCCCTTTTCTCTCTCCATTTATCTTCCTAGACACTGACCAGCTGAAAATCAATTTTGATGGTATGAAAAGAAAAAGAAATAGTTAAATACACACACACACACACACACACACACACACACACACAATTTCTCTGAAGAATATCCTGTGGACAAGGATCTGCTCAACTCTCAAAGGGAACTCAACATCTCCTCCTAGAAGAAGTAAGTTATGAGGATCCACTTACAAGGCTCCTGAATAACGAGAACATGCACAGAAGAACAAGGACATGAGCAGAAGGACGAGGACATGAGCAGAAGGACGGGGACATGAGCAGAAGAACGGGGACATGAGCAGAAGGACGAGGACATGAGCAGAAGGACGGGGACATGAGCAGAAGGACGAGGACATGAGCAGAAGGACGGGGACATGAACAGAAGAACGGGGACATGAACAGAAGGACGGGGACATGAGCAGAAGAACGGGGACATGAGCAGAAGGACGGGGACATGAGCAGAAGGACGGGGACATGAGCAGAAGATGGCATGGATACTGAAAGAATGCAAAAACACCTTCTCAAATGGTAGAAAGGAACCACAGCCTACTAATATTTTTATTCCTGTTCAGTTCTTAAGCCTCCCTGCTCTCTAAAACTGAGGACTACCACTGTTCTTACTCTGGGTTCTTTTTTCAATACTAATTCCTGTTAGGAAAACAAAGGAAATCCAGTAATGTCTTATGAAAGCATTGAGCTGAGCTCAATAGTGACAAAAAGCAGGGTTCTTGATGAATCCTTCAACCTATTCTTTCTTCTTTTAAATTAGAGGTCAGGAAATGGTCCAAAATCAGTGTGTGACAGGCAGTAACAATACCGACTCTAGAGCACAGATCCTTATTCTGTTCCCCACATCTTGTCCCACAACCTCCAAAACAAATGAAAGAACAAGAGAAAATGAGTTATCTGCTAACTGATTACTTTTAAGCAAACTAAATTTTTCTAAAAATCACTTAGTTTTATCTTCAATCCTAAAGGAATTTCTTCACGTTCCTAGTTTTCCCCACGTATGCATTAATGGACATACACACAGTTCGCATCTCCTTGTTACTCTGTGATCAGTTCCTTGTCCGTGCAATGGCACTGGTAATTCTTCTCTGGTAAGTAATCAGAATTGTTGGAGCAAACTGTTGGGGGTATACAGAAATAAGCAGAGGTCCTTCTACCCAGTAACAGTAACTGTGAAATCTAGAATCAACACCCTTCACAAAACATCTTAAGTCTACTCAGACAAGACCAGGTAGAACAAAATAAATATACATAATAAGGGACTTTGACCAGCAAGGTGGCTCAGTGGATAAAGGCACTGGCCAGCAAACTTAACAATCTCAATTTGAAACCCTGGACTCACATGAAAATAGAGAACCAGCTCATAGATAGTGTCCTCTGGCTTCCACACATGCTGTAGCATGCATGAACGCACAGAATAATAATAAGCAGTTGTCTTTAATTTAGCTTTCCAGTCTGAGTATAGATAGGAAAGCTTTGAATCAGTTGGCTAACCACAGTTCAAAATGCTGTGGGTTTTCTCTATAGTAGCACGTAACTGGAACTTGTTAATCTACCAAGTAAGAAAATCGTTTATATGTAAGGGTCTATCTGACTTTTTCAGATTAAACAATGAAGTCAACACTGGCTGTGAAATAAGGCAGTGACCTTCATTTACTACAAAATTCCCATTTAAACCAATGACCAAAGAGTATTTCTGTAATTATCATTAGGCATACAAATTGCTTTAAGTCATTTGAAGGTAATGTATACCTACATACATAATTAGTCTTTTTGGTTATTATGTCCCCAAAGGACTTCCCTGTTGTGTGTTTTATACTGCTTCTGTTTGTATTTTATGTGTTTGCATTAATGTTTTAATTTTCATACATATATCCTTAGGCCATGTTATGAAGGGCATGACTATTAAAATTCAGTCCATATATTAAATTAATGTTAATAAAGGTCACATAGTAAGTGGTCCTAAATCAACTCTCTGTGATTGCTCTACACACTCAAAACTTCCAATATATTTTATTTATGAGAGGCAACGCAAAAGTCATCTCTAGGCTGTAAACTCTTGCCATCTGTCAGATGAATATGCATATGTGCTTAGTGTCTTTCCTTCCAAGATGGATCTGGCCTCAGGACCTCTCTAAAACAATAATCCATGCCCTTCCTCCACAAACAATAAAGTCTACAAGTCACATATTAATGAGATATACATTAGATAGAACATTTCTCTAAACTTGTCTTACTGATTCTAAGAAAACTTCATCTTCTCATATAATCTGTGTAGTGTTATATTAGTAGGAAATAAACAGCAACATGTTTAAAAAAGAGAGAGCTCAGGGGATAAATTGACTTTTGTGCATTATTTGGACCCACCAGAACCCAAAATTATCAGGTGCATTGGCACATGCATGTAGCTCTAGTGCCACGGAGGAAGAGACAGGGATCGCAGGGACTCACTACCATCCACCCTCACCTAACTGGTGAATTCCTAGGAAAATATGGTCTTGTTTCAAAGAGGGTCGACAATATACCTCAGGGTAACACTGAGGTTGTCCACTGGCTTCTGCAACCACACAAATTCATGTACACCACAGGTACAAATGTATATGTAAACATACTATACACACGTGCATTTTAAAAGGAGAGAGTAAAATCCAATTTTTAGCAGTAAAGATTCAAAAACAGTTTCAATTCGACACAGCTTACCCATTGTCTGTGATACTAGAATAGTCTCCTTACACTTTTACACAATTCGACAGCTAACCCATAGTATGTGGTACTAGACTAGTCTCATTATGACTTTTACACAATATTTTCATCTTCAGTTTCACGTGTCCAATATAAGAATAACTATGAGAAAAATATGCAAAATATTTGTATCTTATTCAGCACATTAATAATTATTGTTAGCAAGACCAATGACTCCGGGAGTTGCTACTTGATGCTAAATATATTTAGACTTATTTGGTCACTGCATTAATTACATTTGCATATTCATGCCATAGGAATGACATCACAGTATCACTATGAAGAACAAGGGTTTGGCTCGAAACACAAGCAGCACTGGTCATTATCTATGCTTTATTCAGCAGTCTTCTTCTTAACTTTCCATAAAGTAGAGAGTAGTTCAAATTATATAACGGAATTGTTAGGAAGATCGAGGCAATTAACACAGTCATGCTCTTATGTGGGAATTGCTGGTATTTCTTCTATTTATTTTAATTGGATATTTTCTTTATTTACATTTCAAATGTTTTTCCCTTTCCAGGTATCCCCTTCTGAAACCACCCATCCCATCTCCCATCCTCCTGCCTCTATGAGGGTGTTCCCCCACCCTTCTACCCACTCCCGTCTTCCTTCCTTGTCATTCCCCTACACTGGGGCATCCAATAACCTCAGGCCCAAGAGCCACTCCTCCCACTGATGTCCAAGAAGGCCATCTTCTGCTACATATGTGGCCAATGCTATGGGTCCTTTCATGTGTACTCTTTGGTTGGTCGTCTAGTCCCCAGGAGATCCAGGGAGTCTGGCCTGTTGACACTGTTGCTCCCTCCATGGGGCTGCAAACCCCCTCAGCTCCTGCAGTCCCTTCTCCAACTCCTCCACCAGGGACCCCATGCTCAGTCCAATGGTTGGCTGCGAGTATATGCCTCTGTGTTTGTCAGGATCTGGCAGAGCCTCTCAGGAGACAGCCATATCAGGCTTGCATTAGCAAGCACTTCCCGGCAGGCATCCACAATAGCGTTGGGGTTTGGTGGCTGTATATGGGATGAATCCCCTCGTGGAGCAGACTCTTGATGGTCTTTCCTTCAGTCTCTGCTCTACACTTTGTCTCCATATTTCTTCCTGTGAGTACTTAGTTCACCCTTCTAAGACCTCTGAGGGATCCACATTTTGGTCTTCCTTCTTCTGGAGCTTCATGTGGTCTGTGAACTGAATCTTGGGTATTCCGAACTTTTGTTCTAATATCCACTAATCAGTGACTACATACTGTGTGGGTTCTTTTGTGACTGAGATACCTCACTAGGGATGATATTTTCAAGTTCCATCAATTTCCATGCGAATTTCATGAATTCATTGTTTTTAATAGCTGAGTAGTGTTCCATTGTGTAAATGTACCACATTTTCTATATTTTCTTTATTCCTCTGTTGAGGGACATCTGGGTTCTTTCCAGCTTCTATGAACATAGTGGGGCATGTGTTCTTATTACATGTTGGAGTATCTTCTGGGTATATTTCAAAGCACATTCCGAATATTGGCTTCTTTCACTATATAAATTACTTGAAAACAGAATAACCATACAACCAGTGTAGTTATAACTGAAATAAAAATATTCTTTAAAATACCAATAACTGCTACAGTAGTAACGCTGTGTGTGGGACAAGTTTGTAGACTCTGCCTACAATTTCATATAAACTATCCAGTATGTACTTATCAGCAAGCCCCAGCTTGAGGAAAACGTGCATTGTTATCTGCCTTATAAGCTTCATGGACTTGGAACTCAGAGACCAGTGAGTAAGACATCTAAGTTCAGTCTTCCTGAGCTAATGTCCTGTCTACAAAGCTGCTCTAAATGGTCAACTCGTTAAATCTAAAGCCATCCAGAAAAGTCCAGCTTTTTAAATGGGACCCAGGGTCACAGCAATCAGTGATGACATGGTTTCCAGCATGACTCTTCCAGAAAAAATGGATAAGGTAAACATGCTATACTTACACGGTGGATCATTATTGAGCTGTTAAAAACAATGACATGAAATTTGCACACAAATGGATAGAACTAGAAAACAACCATTCAGAGTGAGGAAACCCAGACTCAGAAAGACAGAGATGGTGTTCACTCACTGAAAAGTGGATATTAGCTATGAAGTAAAACATAATCATGCCACAGTGCATGAGATGCAGAGAGATGATAACAAAAAGACAGGATGCTTGACCCTCATCAGTCACATCCTCATTCCAGGACCAAAAGACAAAGGTCTTCTGAATCTCAGAACTTTCAACAGCAACAACAAAAACTTTGTTAAATACATTTTGTTTGAATACATTTGGCTTAATTTGTTGCAGCTCTGAATGGAGTTTTATAAGTTGTATGCTTTTCAGTCTAGAAAATTGAAATCTTACAAATAAATAACTCACTATGCAATTCAGAAAGAACCCATGTTTTGTATTTTAGCTCGTTTTTTTTTTTTTTCTCAAATTCTTTACTATCCCCTTGTTAAAGCAGATTAGTCTTCGTGGTGGGAGACTGACCTCAGAATTTGAGCTTTGTGAGCATTTCCTAGACAGCATCAACTTCTAGGAACTCATGATGACTAGAATGTCTCCAAACATTGTCAAATATCCCTATGGAACAGCATTATTTTCTCTCAGTCAAATCTCACTGAACACATAGAATCAGTGCATAAGCCACCTCCAATAATGACATATAAGGGTCACTAAATTGGTATTTAATAATAAACTACATTACTAATCTCAGACATATTTTCCCCAGAACTGATGGTCCAGTTCTACATTTCAACACATCTCCAACGACAAAGACAGAGGATGGGATTGGTCAACATCAAGAATTCATTTAGTGACATCAGGCTATCAGCCACAGAAAACAAAATAAAAAATTCCATGGCCATAGAAATTAACTTGTGGATAGATTTGTGCATAATTATTGCTTTTGTTCTGTTACTTTACCTATTTTTATTTTGAAATTCTTCCTTGAGATGAGGATTTTTAACCAAAAAATACATGATTTTATGAAGTTCACAAGCAAACAAGTAAATTGAAAGCACTGAATTTATGAGATCCTCCTCCTCCTCTTCCTCCTCCTCCTCCTCCTCCTCCTCTTCTTCCTCCTCCTCCTCCTCTTCCTTTTCCTCCTCCTCCTCCTTTTCTCCTTCTCCTTATTTCTGCTTTATCTAAGACAGTGGTTGTCAATACTCCTAATGCATCTACCCTTTAATACAGTTCCTCATGTTGTGGTGAGCCCCAACCATAAAATTGTTCATTGCTCCTTCACAGCTACAATTTTGTTACTGTTTGAATCATAATATAAATATTTGATATGCAAGATAGCTGATATGACTCCAAGGGGCTCTCAATCCACACTCCCTGCTTTAAGGTGTGTGATTATTTTCTTTTCTTTCTTTTTTTTTTTTTAAGATTTATTTATTTATTTATTATATGTAAATACACTGTAGCTGTTTTCAGACACACCAGAAGAGGGCATCAGATCTTGTTACAGATGGTTGTGAGCCACCATGTGGTTGCTGGGATTTGAACTCCGGACCTTCAAAAGAGCAGTCGGGTGCTCTTACCCACTGAGCCATCTCACCAGCCCGTGTGATTATTTTCTAAAAGCAATATTGATTTATAATAACAGGCATGAAGACTTCAATCAATAGCATTCTATGCTATTTTTGAGAATTCAGTAAAGCTTGTGATGTGTCTTATTATTACAGACTTCCAGTCACTGATTCCAATAACAGCAATCCTTAAGTTATAAATAAATTATCTGTTTAAGTGGGTGTTGCTTCTTTTTCAAAGAGCATATTAAAACACTTTTACAACTTTCTTGAGTACCCTAAATTGACAAAGAGAATGTGAGGAGTGTAACATAATAAGCAGCTATTGTTAGAGGACTCTAACCTGGAAGCAGATGTCCAAACTGCAATTGGACCATCCTTTCAATCCTTTGCTATCTGTCCACAGATAACTAGAAAGTATTTCCATACTACAACTCTACGAGCATGCACTGTACGCCAAGATCTGACTATAAACAGACACTTCTTTTTTTCTAGAATTTATTTCCAATGTTCAACTTTTACTTTTTTTTTTAATTGGACAATTTCTTTATTCACGTTTCAAATATTATCCCCTTTCCCAGTTCTGAACTCCCAAACTCCCATCCCATTCCCCCTCTCCCTGCTTCTATGAGGGTATTCCCCTTAATGACACTTTTAATACTTATTGTAACACATGAAGCAGAACTCTTAAACATTCTGTTGTTTACCTGTAAACATGTGGAGCCACCATTGCTAAATCTGAAAATGTCCCTTAGAAGTTTTGTTAGAAGTTTAATCTACTGTGCAACAGTATTTAAAAGTGTACATAAGAGAAGATGTTGGGTTGGAAGGAATCTCCTTAAGGTTGACTGTGGGCTGACTGTCTTCTCCTGTCTGCCACGTGAGGAACAACTCCACTTCTGAACTTGCAAGACAGAGATTCTGCTCTATGTACATCAGATGCCAGTGTCCTGACCTCTGCTTTAATCTCCACAATTAACTGCTCCAGTTGGTACAGAAGCATGTCCAGATGGAGACAACCCCTCTGCAAAATTTTTTATTTATTATTTTCTTCAGTAAATTGATAAATAAAATCCATCCTAAAATTACTATATTTTCCTATTAATATATATTAATTATTCAAAATAGTAAGTTTCAGTGTGACATATCCATACACTCATGCTGTTACGTTGTCAGTATTCATCTGTTCTTTCTATTTTGCTCTTTATGTCTCTCATAACTCTCCTTTTATTCTTCCATATAATGAAGAGTATGCCAGTTCCCCTATCCATTACAGTTACTACCTCCAATGAAGATATTCTCCCTGATGATAGATTTTCTAAACAATTCTGCCTGTGGTTTGTGTTTGTGTAGCAAGGTTATTAGAATATTTTGGTTACACATGAATATTGTTCATTTTTTTCTTTAAGGAGTATTTTGTATTGTATAATTAAAAAATACTTTTAAAGAAAGGTTTTCCTAGATATAGCGGCCTCTTGTGAGGCTATGCCAGTGCCTGGCAAACACAGAAGTCGATGCTCACAGTCAGCTATTGGATGGAACACAGGGGCCCCAATGGAGAAGCTAGAGAAAGTACCCAAGGAGCTGAAGGGGTCTGCAACCCTGTAGGTGGAACAACAATATGAACTAACCAATACCCCCTGAGCTCGTGTCTCTAGCTGCATATGTAGAAGAAGATGGCCTAATCGGCCATCATTGGGAAGAGAGGCCCCTTGGTCTTGCAAACTTTATATGACCCAGCACAGGAGAAGGCCAGGGCCAAGAATTGGGAGTGGGTGGGTAGGGGAGCAGTAGAGGGGGGAGGGATTGGGAACTTTCGGGATAGCATTTGAAATTAAATAAAGAAAATATCTAATAAAAAAATTTAAAAAAACAGACAGAAAAAAATAAAAGAACAGCCAGATCCTGCCTTCAAAATGAAAAAAAAAAGAAAAGAAAAGAAAAGAAAGAAAGAAAGAAAGAAAGAAAGAAAGAAAGAAAGAAAGAAAGAAAGAAAGAAAGGTTTTCCTTCATTTTAAAAACAAAATTACTCTGTTGTCCTTACAATGAATTCTAGGAGCTGAGTAGTTTGAAATATATAATTTCTTTCTAAATCGATAAAGAAAAACACGAGACTATATACTACAGAAGAAAAGGAAAGGAAGAATTTTTAATTCCAAGAACATTTTAAAGGCTATTTAAATATAATTCATTACAACATACTTAATGGTCAACCAAATGCTGACATAAAAGTTTTAAGTTTGACTGTGGCCAAAAACCAAACAAACAAAACAAAAATATAAACAAGTTTTTTCCACTTTCATTTTGCCTGGAATATAATAGATATACAGTGTGTGTGTGTGTGTGGGGGGGGTGCTCGCGCACTGCAGTTTTACATTACATCCAGAATTGTGAACAGTAGGCTAATTTTTGAAGTAAAGTGCATGTTGTTTTAAGGAGTCAAGACTCTGGCTGCTCATACTCAACTGGCTTCCTACTGACCACAGTATCTGATTGATTTCCAGCAGGAAAATGGTTAGTGAAATAAATTCTGGTCATTGATAGCTGAGTCATAACATATTCGTATTTTTAATATAATTCATCAGTAATTATTCCAAGATGACATTGCTAAGCTTTATGCCTTTATTTGCTTAGAGAGGTTAATGAATATTACAAAATATTAGTAATAACAACAATAACAGTGCTGAGCTTATCAGTGTCTTTATTCTAAGGATGAAGTCATGAGCACCCTGTGAATGCTGTAGCCACATCAGCTTCTCTTGAAAAAATGAATACCATATTGTTGTTTGAACTTTAGGACTGGAAATTCCATAAACAAGTCTGATTTGATACCTTTAGAATAAAATGTTTAGAAGACCTTGTTAAAACATAATCCTTAATATTTTATCCACTTTTAAAGTTTGAAAAGTAGAGTTTTCAGTGTCCTTCTGTAAGCTTACACAGAGAAGAAAAACAAGGGCAAATATATTATTTCCCTACCTGGGTATATTGAAGTTTTCTGTGGTTAATTATTATCAGTCCCCTTCTTTGCATAGAGTTAGATTTTATGATAGGTACATTGATATGTCTAGCCTACAAGATCTCTTTTGTTTTGACAAAACAAAAGATCTACAATATAATATGTATACATATACATATAGTTATACATATTATATATACAATAGTAAAATGAATAGCTATCGCTTGGTAACTATAAAATTCTCCTTTTCCTCTCCTTCCCAGTCTTTCTCAGTTCTATGAGATAAGCTACATTTTATATGATGTTGAATGTTACCTTAGTCTTTTAGACCAAAAGTTATATTATTATGTCCCATATTCAAAATGGATAAAGCTTAAAGTCCTGAATGAGTATCCTGGGTCTTAGAAAATCTAACTGGCTACTACATTTTGGAAATTGGACCAAGGTTCCCCATTTCTTGTGGGTTTTTGGGGTAGGTGTAAATTCTGCTCCCATCCCCCATCAACCACTGTTCTATAGAGAGTATAACTTTTTAATTGAGTTTAATTAATTCAGTGGTATTTGTCCTCATTGGGCACATACTGCTATTGAATCTGTGTTTTTGTCTTGGAGAGGGCCTCATCTTCTTAGAGACTGCCCTTTACTCCTTCTTGCTGAGTGTCACTAAAATTAATTTGTGCCTGACATCAACAATCCTAAAATTGATTTCACAGTATACAGAACCAACAGGTAAAAGAATTTCAAGATTATCCTTTTCAAAGTTATCAGACAGCATTGGGAATAGATTCCAGAAAATGAATTGGACACATTGTTCACTGTGGGTTAAGAGTCAGTAAAGGAAATCTATTAATCAGAGTTCATGCAAAAGTTTTAGGTAATAAGTCAGCTAAATGATCTTATCATAAACTTTTTATATCAAGATGCATTGACATATGGCTCTAACAATACATACACGATAGGGAGAAAATTACTAAATCCAAGTTACAATTAAGTGCAAGCATTAAGGACTCACATCATTAAAAATATGCTGTGACTTATGTCCTCAACAATTTCAGAAGAAGCCTGGAGCTAGGGTTTCCTGCAGTATGGTTTTAAATATGAGCAGGGAGGACAAGGAAGGGTAAGGTTATTGTTTATATATATATATATAAAACATAGGTTAGGACAACACTCGAAATTTGTTAGAAGCATCTGTGATTTAAACAGCGCAATGGAGTCAAAATTGGCAAGTACTGTTTGTAAGTTAATTTCGAAGGTTGATGATACCACAGTGTTCATATTTAGCAGCTGTCAATTTGTTACCAGCAACTGCAATAAAAATCAGCAAAACCTGAAATCTTCTCTGCCAAAGAGACAGCTGTTTCTGAACACAGCAGCTTTTGGAGATGTGGTTGCTTTTTTTAGCACAGCAAACTCTATTTGAGATACTCTATTTTTATTTATTGGAAAATTTTCAAAAGAAGAGATTTATATTATTTAACTTTATTTTGACAAAGTAAAGATGAGAAAGTATGGTGTGTTTATTCCTCCATCTCTTATAAGCCATGTTTTCAACCCAGTGGTAGTTTGATTTTTTTTTTTAGTTCAGATTTTTATTTTCTTATTGAACATTTTATTTATTTACATTTCAAATGTCCCTTTTCATGGTTTGCTCTCCGTGAACCCCCCATCCCATCCGTCCTTACCCTGCTTCTATGAGGATGTATCCCCATCCACCTACCCACTCCAGCCTCACCACCCTAGCATTTCTCACAGTGGGGCATCAAGCCTTCACAGGACCAAGGGTCTCCTCCCCCACTGGTGCCAGATAAGGCCCCTTCAGCTCCTTCAGTCCTTCCTCTAACTCCTCCACTGGGGTCCTGGTGCTTAATCTGATGGTTGGCTGTGAGCTCCGCATCTGTATTAGCAGTCTCTCAGGAGACATCTGTATCAGGATCCTGTCAGCAAGCTCTTCTTGGCATCAGCAATAGTCTCTTGGTTTGGATCCCTTGGTGGGGCAGTCTCTGCATAGCCTTTCCTTCAGTCTCTGCTCCCCTCTTTGTCCCTGTATTTCCTTTAGACAGGAGATGGATGGGTGGCGCCATGCCTAACCTCTGAATAAGTTCTCTCTTTGCTTTGTGGGTTATTTCAGCTAATGTCATCCCCGTTGGGTCCTGGGAGGCTCTTGCTTTCCTGGCATCTGGGACTTTATGATTGCTACCCCCAGTTCTCCACCCCCAATTGCTACATACCTCTGTTCAATTTCCTGATCTCCCCCACCCCCCCATACCTCATTTTCTCCTCCACCTCTTCTCTTCCTCCCAAGTCCCTCCCACCCTCTACTTCCCTTGATAGTTTTGTTCCCCTTCTAAGTAGGACAGAAGCATCCACTCTTTATTCTTCCTTCATCTTGAGCTTCATGTGGTCTGTGAGTTGTATTGTGGGTATTGCATGCTCTTTGCCTAATAACTACCTATCAGTGAGTATATACCATGGTATATTGATCTTTTGGTATTTTGATCTTTGAAGAATCATTTGGCACCATTTTTTTTTAAAATGTGTGTCTCAACTAGACACTGTGAGCACTTGGTGTGTGGAGGACAGGAATACAGGAACACATTCAATGGTACAAGAAACACCTCCACAGTGAAGAATCCTTTGTTGTCCTTGTCACTTGTGTCAGGACTGAGAAGAAGTGATTGAGATGAGCGATTTATATTGGAGGAGGATTTATATTTATGGACAAGCCCACTTTGATCAGAATGATTTAGGTAGGGAATTACAGTCCAGCACAGGTTGTGGTATTGGAGTAACAGAGTGAGACTTCTTTACATGGAATTTTAAAAGATATGTTTGCACTGATGTAATTAAGTTACCAGCAATTATATAGAATATATTTCTATGTATAACATTTTATAACTGGGCTATAAAATTGCATCTTTAACTATAAAACTGGACAGTTTCTTTGAATAGAAATTATTTTTCAAATGTACATTCATTAATATTCTTCACCTACTCCTTAATGAATATCAAATGAATATTAAAAACTTGAATATAATTTTACTTCTACCAATTACCTCATCATGTTCTTAAAGATATTTACAAGTAAATTTATAGCAAATAATATTAAGTAGATATTAGTTACTTCACAAATATTAATCATAATTCTCCCAGATAAGAGAAACAGTCACATTCCACATAAGAGTAAGAATCAAGAGCTCATATTTCACTGAGTGGCACTCTTTCTCCATCATTGGAAAGTGCTCTCGGCCTACATCGATTATCCTCAAGTATTTATTTAACATGTAAATATTTACAGCTAAAAGACATAGCCCACTGACAATAGAGAAGATCGAAGATTAGATTTAAAGGAATAGAGATTAGGATAATCCAGTGATAACCACATTGTCTAGCTAAAAGATGTAGGTATTCCTTTAAAATGACCTCTGGGAATAAATCACTTAGATGAAATCCAAGGACAACCTACAATAATGATAGTTCAAAACGTAAAAGTGCTCCAAAATTTCAGTCTTCAAGAAAAAAAAAAGTTCACTGAAATCCATATGAAGTAGTTTCTTTCTCTTATGTTAACATAATGGCTGTTGATACACTTCTTACAACATGCCTGATTATAGCAGCCTTCTGGATATGAATTTATCTAATTCTGCTAAAGACCCCATGACGTATGTACATATGTAGTCTCCATTTTATATTAAAACTGAAAGATGCAGAGATATTAAACCATGATACCTCATCAATATTGCCCCCAAAAGGCTTGAACATGGATAACATCCATAGACATGCTAACAATGAAGGCAGGAATCTCACAGGCACAACTCTAGACAATGTACTACAGGCAATCAAGTTAGGCTGAGTGTGAGAGACTTAGTCTTCCACAAAGATAAACCCATAGTTAGTTATCCGATACCAAGTAGTGAGCCTCAAAATCGCATACATACAATCAACACTAAAAGGACTCAGTTATAGGTATATGTGCATGTGTGTGTGTGTGTGTGTGTGTGTGTGTGTGTGTGTGTGTGCTTGTATGTAAAACAATAGCAATTAAGGTGAAGGAGACTATGTACTTGAGAGGAATGGGGAAGGGGAGAAGGTAACATGGAAGGGGTTAGAGAGATTAGAGGGAAGAAGAAAACACTGTAATTCTGTTTATGTTAAAAATAACATAAAATAGTATTTCCAAGGTCTCACAGCCAGTAATCTGAAGAAAGATTTTTTTATTACTGTCTGTTATGTGACTGTCACCCTATGATTCTACATGGATTTCTTCTCTTTATTACACAACACACTTATTTACCCAAACTTACCCAGGTTGTGTGACCTTAGAAGGGGCAAACATGTGCAAAGTTTCAGGTCCTTCCAAGAGTGTGGGAAAATGATAGAGCGACAAGGAGGTAGTGTGGTCTTACTGTACCATGCACTTATCAAATTGATTTGTCTAAAACATTCTTAGAATTCAAAGCTCAAACAGATGTGAATTTAGTACATCTGATCTCTTCTGTTCACTACTTTATGCTATACAAATTAAGTAAAAACTTCTCTTACTGGGAGGTAAAGTTTAGATGAGTATTCATGATGGGATCTCCCGAGTTCCATCTCTGGAGTTCTGTTCCTAGAAGTGAATTGCTATCATTACATATCTACTGCATTTCTTGAATATTGGGTGGAAGCATCTGGAGTTTAGATGACATTGCAGCATGATAATTGGCTTCACAGGCTCATGAAGTCTTGGTCATCTTGGTCACATTGGGCAGTGATTCCCTAATACTTCTTAACTGTGACCATGCCACTGTGTCTTATCGACAATATAAGAGTAGGTTCTGGGATACCGCCAACTTAAGATGTATAAGACAAGTATACCCTGCTGTCTACTCCTCTCAGATGTATTTGCTTCTTTTTGTTCCAGAGCTTTCAGATGTGCTGTCAAGCTGCTAGTGTATGCTCTCTCAAGTTTTTTTGGAGGCACTCAAAGCTATGAGTTTTCCTCTTAGCACTGTTTTTGTGACTGAGCACAGGGTCCCCATTGGAGGAGTTAGAGAAAAGACTGAAGGAGCTGAAGGGGTTTGCAACCCCATAGGAAGAACAACAATACTGACCATCAAGACCTCAGATCTTCCAGGGACTAAAACACCAACCAAAGAGTACACATGGAGGGATTCATGGCTCCAGCTGCATATGTAGTAGAGGATGGACTTATCTGGTATCAATGGGTAGAGAGGTTCTTGGTCCTTGGTAGAGGAATGTCTGCTTGGTGAGGTGGGAGTGGGTGGGTAAGGAAGCACCCTCATACAAGCAGGGGGAGAGGAGGGATTAGGGGATTCAAGCAGGGGAAACCAGGAAAGGGGATAACATTTGAAATGTAAATGAACAAAATGTCCAATTTAAAAACAAACAAGCCAGGCAGTGGTTGTGCACGCCTTAAATCCCACCACTTTGGAGGCAGAGGCAGGGAGATTTCTGAGTTTGAGGCCAGCCTGGTCTATAGAGTGAGTTCCAGGACATCCAGGGCAACACAGAGAAATCCTGTCTCAGAAAACAAATAGATAGATAGATAGATAGATAGATAGATAGATAGATAGATAGATAGATAGATACAAACAGAAAAACAAGTATACCTGTCTGTGACTTTTTCCTAGTAGTTTCTTTGTCTGGATGTAGAAAACATAATGTAGGGCTTGGAGCACCATAAGGCTTTATTGGATAATGGACTATAATGTAAACAGCTTTGATATCCTTCAGCTACATCATTAAATCTGACACTGCACAAAGTTTCATAACACTATGAACTAGGTGTAAGCATGTTTTCTAATATTATGGCACTAAAAGTCTGAGTGGTTATAATGTCTCACTTTTATTATTCTGATTATTATGAATATATCTCTACTATGTTATCAGAATGCTAGATCTTTTAAATTTTAAATTACCTTGTTTTAAAAGAATTTTATCCCACTACCATTCCTCTCCAGGAGATTCTTGGTGAAGTCCATTACCCATGAACCTTCTTATTCTATTGATTACCCTACTCTACCGCCAAATCACTTCAACAGTTCTTTGTAGTTTCAAATTTTAAAATAGATGTATGGGCACAGCAGTTAAATGTTGATTTATAAACCTACAAGCTAGAACTATGGCATGGTACATCAACTAGATAAAATATACTTAAACCATCTGCAATAAAATACTACTTTTTAAATTTGTTGAATGGTAAATCACCTAATCAGTTAAACAAAATAAAGTTCATGTGGCCACAGTGTTAAAAAAAAAGGTATAAAACATTAGTATATACAGTAATATCCTTATGATTCTCACAAGTAAAAAGATATATTTAATGTTTTTCCTTTACCTGATTGGGGTATGAGATTTAGTTTTGAAAAGGAGTTTCTTAAAATTGGTAAATTCCTCAAACAACCCAATGCTGTACTATCTGGATCAATTATACTGGTTTTACTTTTTTAATTACTTTTTAAAATACAAATATCAGCCAACACTATTCTGTTCTATACTTTTTCAAGAGGCTCACTCTAGAAGGCTTCTCCATTTGATCATTTGTCATCAAGGTATACATACTTGTTTTGCTATATCTTTAAATATAACGTTGTAGTTACTAAGAATACTGTCATCCCAATTTTATCTTACCACCAAGAAAAACTATTTGCATATTGGAATGTCAAGTACATATTAGAATATTCTGTCAGTTTTGTGAAGAATTTGAAACCTTTCTCCAATAATCTTTATATGATAGAGAAAAGTGTTTTGTTTTCCTTTGCTTTGCTTTTTTTAAGAGACATTGACAAGTTTCCTTTAAATGCTACCAAAATAGCAGTGGAGATACACACATACATGCACACATACATATGTACACATACACATGTATGTGCAGACACACACATGCACAGACACACATATGCACATACATACACATATGAATGGAAACACACACATGTACAGACATACACACTCATATATGCATGGGCATACACACATACAAACACCCACAAATGCACACACTCATTAATTTTAATGAGAAATAAAATTTCTCAAACTCACCAAAGTTGTATAAAAGTTTAGTCAAGAATTTGGCTGAGTCTGATTCTGGTTTACTTCATGCTGTACAGTTTGTACATGGGAGCCTACAGAATAGTGTTGGCTGATATTTGTATTTTAAAAAGTAAAACAAAAATATCTATTAAACAGTAATACATATTTTAGGGAAAAAGGATTATTTTGACTATATTATATATATTTCATTATTATTATTTTATTATTTTCTATTATTTAAATAGAAAAATGTGCAAGACAGTCCTGAGAGCATTTCACTCAGCTTGTTAAAATATAAACATCCTGTATAGCAGCATTAAAACATCAAAATCAAAATAGCTAAAACTGACTTTGATTGCAAGATTATTCTAGTTAAATGGTTTTACATACACATTGTGAGTGTGTGTATGTGCTTCTCTGTGTGTGTGTGTGTGTGTGTCTGACTCTGTGTGTGCTTGTCTCTGTATGTGTTTGTGTAAATGTATCAGAAATTGCATTGAGGCACACCATAATCACGACACCATACTAACTGTATCACCACAGGCTCTATTTGGCCACCTGTACTACTACAGACGAACTCTTACTATTTTCTGTCATAACTGTTCCTGAGCCAATTCTGCTCAATGTCTATGATCCTGTCATTTCTAGAATGCCAAATAAATAGAGACAGGTTTACACTGCTTCATGAGATGAATTTTCTCACTCAATTACTTCTCCTGAGATGTATCTCCATTAGTGAATAGACCACTAGGGTATTTCTGTTACTGCTACATGTCATTGTACAACATGGCTTGATTGTGCATAACTTTTGCGACAAATTGTAGCTTCTCTTTTCACAAATATACCCCTCAATAGGAAATATGAAAATGTTTATTACAAAGTAGTGTCTGAAACTACGGTGAACTAATTGTTCGTGTGCTATATAAAGATATTTTGAAAGATAAAACTTTTCACATTTGAATATTTTATCTAAAAAGAAATAATTTCTGAGTTATGAAAAATATAATATATCCTATGTAGTACATTAATTTATATCTAGAAATATATAAACCAGAAAGTCTTATCATTATTTCACTCTTTAATTTTTTTGCATCAGATTAAGTGATTTATATTAATATGAATGTTGTAGAAAATATGTAGTTTTCAATTATTATTATAATACCATTTTCTTTGAAGTATGAAATGCTTCAGCAAAGCAAGTTCAGTGTGATTATATATTCTTTCAGACACACTCAGAAAATAATTTGTTTAAACAAATTATTGAGCATACATTCAAACAAATATTATGTAGTAATTTAGAGGAATTATAAAACTGAACAACTTAATGACATGGAAATAGATTCTAAAGGTATTTAACAATTGTTGACAAAGATGCTTACAAAAGAGTGTTCATAACACAAGCAAATTTTTGTAAAATAATATATATAATCACATATGCATAAAAATTGGAGCTTGTATACTTACTGTGAAATGACAAGTCATATTTCAAGAGGGACATTTTCAGTTTTCATTTTCTATATTTTTTGAGGTTAAATCAATTAACCTGCTGTCACTCCCTTAAGTAAAGGTTATGAATTATGTTGTCACTAATAATTTTCTTTTTAATTAAAACTTAACTTTCACAAATTAAGCATCAGTGTTTGTGTTCATAGGTATTCATTAAAGAAGATTTCAATTAAAAATCAGGTACTCATAAAATAATAGGCTCAATTATTGGTATAATTATTTTCTTTTAATATTTTATATCCATTATCATTCTGTGACCACAAATTTAATTCAAGGGCATAATCTCTTTTAAATTTGAAAGAACCAAGTTGGATCATTGAAAACTGGTTTCACCTACCACATACTGCTTCAAATAAACTATTACATTATTGAAAAGTACAAAGCCAATGATAGCATTGATAATGGTTAATAGTTACCTAGCAAACATTTGCTATCTTGTTTAACTCATGTTATCTTTTTTTAAGACATTCTTGCTACACATAACAAACTGATTATACATTCAAAATCTCCCAGCTTCAATCTCCTGAGTGCTAAGACTATATGCATATAAAACCATATTCACTTATGGTTGCTTTAATCTCTTTTGGCTTAATGATAACACTGAATTACAAAATACCTTCACCAACCATTCTAGTCCACTGTAAGTCACACACGAGAGTGATGAGAAAACTGCATCTTGCACTGAAGCAGTTTGTCTGGATTTGAATACAGGATGGCTGAATGGTTATTACAGATACATCACAGTATAAACTTTATTTGAAAATGGATTCTTCTCTCATACAATCCATCTCAACCATTACCTTCCCTCCACTCCTCCTAGCTCTCCCTTCTCCTCTCATAATATGAACTTTTTATTTCCATTTTGAAAACAGATAGCTTACCATGAAAGAGGAAGCATTCGTTCCAAAATTTGGAGTGGACTAGAGGGCTAAGAAAAGGGCTCCGAAAGTCAGAATGTGAGCATCTGTAAGAGTAAATAAGCATCTCCCACTGTGTACCCAAAGGTTCCAAAGCTTGCAAACATCTATCTCTACACTGATGGTGGTGGTGGTGGTGGTGGTGGTGGTAGTGGTGGTGGTGGTAGTGGTGGTGGTGGTAGTGGTAGTGGTGGTGGTGGTGGTAGTGGTGGTGGTGGTGGTGGTGGTAGTGGTGGTGGT